>NC_138235.1:28649944-28787853 GCF_964197995.2 Scardinius erythrophthalmus
AGATTCAACTGCTTTATCCATTTTGTTCCTCCGTGTTGTTGTCACAAATGGCGGTTTCGCGTCAGTTTGGGAAGCACACTGCCACCCAGCGGTGAACCTCGGAACAGCACCCGTCACTTGATGGTGATCCGCACAGCGATGAACACACACACACATATACATACATATACACACACGACACGTGCATATCTTCACTGAGGCATTCAACAGTTCTGGCAACCAGAAGATTGAAGCCACTCCAAAGCTTTATGCTTATAAAATAAAATCCGTAATGTGAGGCTATGGTATGGTAATGACGAAACAGCTTGCGTATATATCCTGAAGAACTCTTCAGCAACAAGCTGCACAAAACATCGTCACTTCGATTCAATCAGGCGAGAATGAGAAAGAGATCGATTTGACATTTATTATGGCTTAAGTATATTATAGCTGAGTCACGAGGTGACAACTTTGTTATTCGCATCTCGGTCAAGCGCGGGCGATTTTCCACTAGTGCTTTAAGCACTGCCTCTGGCGGTCTCGAGCGAGCGAAGGGAAATAGAACTTGATAGTTTTCCCAGTGCCTGTATACGATGCAACGGCAACCCATAGCAACTTAAAGGTGGTATCAGTGATTTCAGGCCCAAAAATATTTTTATCACATTCATCTAATCTTTCCTAACGATCCGCTAGCTGCCCGCCCCATAGTCATGCCGTCAAAAAAACGCATCTCTGTAGGCAGCCTAGGCTCTGAGATCTGCACACAAAAACAAATGGTTTAGCCAAACACTCAAAACCAAAACAAATAGTGTTCCAACCAATCACCGACAGGGGGAGGGTGTTGTGAGGTTTTGAGCCAGCTTTTTCTTCAGCTCTGACTTTGCGTACACGAGTACAAAACCTCACAACACCCTCCCCCTGTCGGTGATTGGTTGGAACACTATTTGTTTTGGTTTTGAGTGTTTGGTTTTTTTGACGGCATGCTTATGGGGTGGGCAGCTAGCGGATCGTTAGGAAAGATTAGATGAATGTGATAAAAATATTTTTGGGCCTGAAATCACTTATATCACCTTTAAAAGCTACATGACATTCCTAGTGAGGTAATTTATATATAAATCTCTCTCAGCTTTATATATAAAGTTGAACATATCGGAAAGCTTTATAAAGTTGTATATATATATATATATATATATATATATATGTTTGTGTGTGTGTGTGTGTGTGTGTGTGTGTGTGTGTGTGTGTGTGTGTTCAACTTTATTTATAGAGCTGAGCTATACATATATATATATATATATATATATGTATATAGAGACGACTCGGCGCCTGTGAAGAGACGACTCGACGCTGGCGATATGTTTATGCCCTAAATCAATACATGATTAACTAACTGTATTTCTCTATGTACATTTCTGAAATGCACTTTCTGTAAAGCTGCTTTGAAACAATATGTATTGTGAAAAGCGCTATACAAATAAATTTGAATTGAATTGAATATATATATAATTGTATATAAAGAGCTGATCAAGTATTCAGACAAGTATTCAATAATAATAAAAGATCAATTGAGTAGTATTCAGAATGTCATTTGATCTGAACATAGCAGCCCCCATGAGGTGACCTGATCCATTGAAGCACAAGTCATGCTGGATAACATGATCATCAGGTTGTTGTTGTTTTTACAAACCTGTGGAGCTTATGCGGCTCAAGTGCTGCTGCTATTAAAGTATAAAGGAGATAAACTAAAAGTGCATTTCATATTAAATTAGAAAGGAATGCTTAATAATATAAGCTATATTTCAGACTTTTGGACTCAATTAAACACTTATAGAAGAAAATATTCTATATAGAACCTTATAGGGTTCTGTCAGGTGCTTCACTGAACATTTTCGGGGTTCCCATCATGAGTTAATTTTATGAATTTAGTTTTAATTAGAACAACCTCATTGGTTCTTGTGGAAGCTCACACGTGCTGCATAACACACGAGAATGAACCTCATTGGTTCTTACAGAAGCTCAAACCGCTGCATAACACAAGAATGAACCTCATTGGTTCTTGCTGAAGATCAAACGCGCTGCATAACACACGAGAATGAACCTCATTGGTTCTTGCTGAAGATCAAACGCGCTGCATAACACACGAGAATGAACCTCATTGGTTCTTGCTGAAGATCAAACGCGCTGCATAACACAAGAATGAACCTCATTGGTTCTCGCACGTCAAGTGAACATGCTTGAGCTTCCGTTTACCACAACTGATGTGTGATTTGATAAATGTTTCTATGTGAATAAGAGCCTAAATTCAGTATGTTTCAGCATATAAAGCGATCGTCTCTTTAGAAAATTTGGACTAAACAACTCAATTCATATGGATTAGTTTTATGTTCTCTTTATGAAGTTTTTGAAGCGTCCAAGTGGTAGTTGTAGCTGTCAATGGAGGGTCGGTCCAGAAATCGCTCAGATTATATTAAAAATATCTTTGTGTTCCCAAGATGAACGAAAGCCTTACAGGTTTGTAATGACATGATGGTGAGTAAATGATCTTTTTGCCAAGGGTTCTTTGAAGAACACTAGTCAAGAACATTAGAGTTCTATATTGAACCCAACTGAACCTTTTTTTTCTATGGGTGTAAACTATAAACCATTTTCTATGTTTCCATACTTCAGATTCAACTACTTTATAAGCCACTTTCTGTGCAGTTTGAGTGTCCTTTTTTCTTTGTCTGAATATATAAATCCTTCCTCACCCCCTTTCCTGCCATCCTCTCTTTTGGATAAGCCACCATATGTCTCAGAGGATCAACTTTGAAAGTTTTCTGAGAGCGCGGTGTATGATTACATGAGAATTTCTCACAGACAGGGATCTCCACAGAAGAAGGAAAATGCTAAATACTATTTTAGAAATGAAATCCTCTTTCATGCATCTGCACCTGTCTCCCTCCGAGAACCCAGAGAGCAGATGCCTGATGGGGGAGTTTCGCCCGTGCGCACACCTCATTCTGAAATATTTATACGCTTTTGACACTCTCCGATAGGGGGTGAGACAAAGGGTGCTCTGTGCCCCGTGCATTTGGTCTTGTATACTAATCTCTCATTTGACGTGGAGCTGTTTCAGCTGTTTATCTCTTCACTGAATCATTAGCCACATTCAGAGTTTTGTCCAATCAAACTCCCATCGAGCTCCCAATGTAATAATTCATAACACACTTCAATCAAATAATATTATGCGCCCTTAAATTAATTAAATGCAAACTTCATTTATTTACTGCTAATATTACTGTATAAAGGAAGTACCAAGATTAGACAGACATGGCTCTGATCCGTTTCCTGATGAAAGGGGGCTAGCAAAACACATTGAGTGCTCTAGCAACTCCAAGGTCATGGGTTCATTTTCCAGGAAACACATGCACTGATAAAATGTATAGCTTGAATGCACCAGATAAACACATCTACCTAAATGCATAAATGCTCACAGATTTTTCTCAAGCTATAGTTGTGTGCTCACAGCTTTACATACCCCTTGTTTACCCTATGTAAAAAACAAAAAAAACTGCACAAATGTCTACGTACCCTTGATTCTTAATATCCTGTGTTGCTTCCTTGGATCTTAGTATCATTGAGCCACTTTGAGGTGAAAAGCATGCTGGGAACCAAAGATCTGACAGGACTTGGAAACTCAAGAGCAGCTCATGACAAACCAGGGACTGCAAAACTAAAAGGCAATACAAAATGAAATTAATGCTTGAGGATGCAGCACACACACACACACTTTATATGTAAACTTATAAGCAGAACTGTATCCTTATGACAAAGTTTCCTGGAATTGCTTGCAGGTTGTGTAAATGTATCATGCAGAGTGTAGTTGCTCAAGTTCATGCCAGTCATTCAGGGTAAGTTATGAAAGCTCAGTGGGTCTGACCGTAGCATACCGAGTCATTACGGGCAGAATGGGAGGCATCTGAATAATTAATCAAAATAATGTAAAATAATCCAACAACCTTCCCCCTCTCGCTCACCTGTTTGCTGTCCTCAGACTGCTGTGAGGGGTAAAGGAGGTGCCCTTCAGGTTAAATATATAAAAAAAAAATCCCTGTGTACTTGGGACAAGCCCTTTGACACCTCTTTACTGTCTGCAGGGGTTACCGCTACCCAGCTTTTGTCACTTTGTTAATACAATGACAGATGAGGTACTAGACTCAAACTTGAAAACTGCTCTAGTGGAAATATTGAACGTTTTCTTGCTGCGTAAAATGGAAAAATGTAATCAGAATGCAGAGAAATCATGTGCTTTGAGCGTACACCACATAAAAGCATATGTGCCTGTTCTGTAAATGATGCAAACATCATAATGTGGTCCGTGGTGAGCTTTAAAGGAGCTGCTCGTATAGCACTTACTGTCCATCTGCCGTGGGCATTAGACTCCTATTGAACAGTCCACGAGTCTGTTAAGAGAAAAGGCAATCATTTTCTTCTAGTCCGTAGATGGGAATGTATATGAGTGCTCGTAGGGAGGAGGCTTGCATTTCGTCATGGAACATATGGTTTAAGCGCAAGTGTGTATCCGCTACAAGAGAAGGTCTTCACTGATCCCAGAGCTTTTCTCTGGCAGAATCTGCAAATTCTGTTTATTAATCATGGCTACGGTCGCTGCACTCGATACCGTGCCCAACTTTAATGGGCCGATTAGAAGCGTGATGTGTGAGAAAGAAGAAGCAAGGGCAAGCGTGTTTTGTGTAAAACAAACTAAGGCCAGGAGTCATGCACCGCTTTGGAAGGTAATAGTCAGTGGTTGATGAAGGTCTCTATTTTAGATAGCAGTAAATCCCCACTCTTCTGCTCCCAACCCCCTCTTTTCAGATATCAGCCCTTGAAAGTGTTCAGTTTTAGGACACAGGGAGGTCACACCTGTTGTGGAACTTGATAGAAGGCTTATTTATAAACTTTCAGCCCTCCAGATTCTTCCTACAGAGAAAATGCTGACATACACAGGGGAGGCCAGAGGGGGTGTGTGGGGTGAAAAGCGTGTTTATGAAAAGTGCACCAACTGGAAAATCCATAAAACTTTGAAATGATGAAATTAACGAGCAATCTGATCGGGTTTCCTCGGGACGGGCGAGGGAAAATGTGGCTTTTTAGCCTCCCGTTGAAAGGAGAATGACGGAGAGAATACTGGAAGTTCCTCTTCGTTTTAATTTAGTTAAGACATCGGATTACTATTAACCTTTTTAAAAGAACATACAGAGTTATACAAGGGACGCCTCATGACTGTCGGTCGAATAAAGCCAGTCAGTAAAAACTTTCTGAGACAAATTCACTATTCAGTCACTATAAAGAAGAACTTCAATAGAATCAGCTAATTTGCCCATTTCTTTGCCAGTGTTAAATGTCCCAGCAAACAAAAAAGCAATGCCAGTTGGGGCCAGTTAAAGGTTCTCCTAATATATTGCCTAAATTTAGGCTCTGAGTTATGTCCTATGGGGCATTTGGGTGGGATCGTTTGACGTATGAAAAGTTCTGCAAATGCTGAGTGGATTTGCAGTATAAGGGGTAATATTATGGTGGTGGAGAAGACCTCCAACCCGTGACAGATAGCCTGACAGGTGGTAGAGGAGGCAACACAGTGTCAAATGAACCTCTCATTTAGAAATGTGAAAGTTGCTGACTTTTTTAATCCTCAAGTAACATGTTTTCTATATGAGCAAGATCCAATAGTGACTCAAAATCGGCTTCCTTTTGCCGTGATCTGTTACCCCCAAAGAAAGACAGATGGAAACACTTCCAGACATGCAATCACAAAGTTTTCCAGAAAAAGAGGCATAGATGTCTGACATTGATACATCCAACTGCGTAATCAAGCTCGGTCGGAGCTGATCTGATTGCACCTGTGCAGCCATTTTTAACCAGCTTGATCGACTTTGGTGGATTAGTGTCTGATTGACTTGCAATATGTTGCGATCACATACATGGAAAAGAGCAGACTCTGGGAATTTGAAATGGAAAATATGCAGCATTTGTGTGCATCTGAAAGTGTGAAGGATTGATAAACGCAATGCAACTTTCACATTTCGCAATAAGACAAAAAGCATTTCGGATATGTTCCTTATTCTGCTATGCTATTCAAACATTAAAAAACTTCCAATTAGTTAAACTAAGCACAACATAAAGCACAAGTAAGAAGACACCCTGACTTTATTATGGACATCTGGATATAAAATTACTCACCTGTGCCAATACCACTCAATAAAATAGATATTCCACACGACAGGACATGATACTATACAAATTGATGGCAAAAAACCCAGACTGCATTGCAAAGATTTCTCTGCTGACAGCATGCAGGATAGTTTTGGCTTTAAAAAATGGAGACACCATTTAAGGTGACCCCCCAGAATGCATCTTATGAAATTACAACAGACAGAAATCCATTTGCAACTGTGCTCTAACACCAAGATTACATTGTTACTATAGAGTCTTCCTGCAAATTAATTTGGAGGTTCATTTCATATATTATTCGAATGGAGAGTGCTAGGAAAATTAAATCTCTGCATCAAACATTGCTGTGTATGTTATGTTATTTCCGCAGGGGCTTCTGGGAAGAAAACCATCGTCGCTCACTTATACTGCAAACCTGCGGCAGTTATGACTACTTTTGAATCGCAGTTGCCTGGGATTCAAGAACAGTGATTGCAGTACGATTCAAAATTATTTTTCACAAGATCCTAATGTTTCATTCCAGTGGATGTGCAATCTCACTGTCGGGGATTACTCAAATGATGTGATGACATTACATGATTTAGGTGAGCGTGAACTAGTACACACTGCACGTGAAGAAAACAGCTCATTTGCCTCAAGGGCTATTTGACCTTGGATAAAAGTGCTATCATTTTTACATGAACCTTAATTACTCTTTCATCGACCAGCATCTCCTTTTCATCACCAGATTTGAATGTCAAAGTGAAAAGTTAAATGCTTTTAAAGAACAACATGGTGAAAAGATTTTACACATTTACAAAAAGAAGAGAGCGAGCATGTTAACACATTAATGGTCATCTGACATGTATATACTGTAGTTTCCGTGCATAATTTTGGAATATCATAAAGGTACGCTGTAAAAAAAATTATTGTTGGTTGAACTTAAAACAAGTAACCTGGTTGCCTTAAAATTTTAAGTTCATTGAAATTAAAACAAATTAGGTAATACAATGGAGATTGGTTTAATCAACAGAAACCACATAAATTAAGTTGATTTGACAAAAGAAAAAAGATATAATGATATAATGATAACAAATCATGAAAATAATTTTGTAAAGTGTAGAAAGATGAAATCTCCAGTATCAGAAATTTGGTCCTTGCTTCACAAAAGTTAATAGATAGATAGATATTGTTTTACCATTAGCCCAGATTGTAAAGTCTGGCTAATTTGAACATAAAAAGTACATCATTTATGTGCCAAATTATAATTAGTTTGAGATCATTGGCAACACTAAACAATAATGTTCAATTCAATAACTTTAGTTAGGTGTCATGAACTAACGATGAACTTTTTGATTTGATAATCTAGGTTACTGTTCATTTATAAATATTCTATTGTTTATGGCTAATTCATATTCTAAATACATATTTACATCTTTAAATGTTAAAAAGATATTAGTATTCACAACTATTCATAAGTTTGTGTTCAATGAGTTTTTTTATGAATACTTGAAAAAAGTGACATTTAAGACATTTAAAAACAGTAGATTTCTGCTTGAAATAAAATGCTCTTCTTTTGAACCTTCTATTCATCAAAGAATCCAGAAAAATAGTTTTTCCCACTAAAATATTTAGCAGTTTTCAAAATTGATCATATTAAGAAATCTTTCTTGAGCAGCAAATCAGCACATTAGAATGATTTCTGAAGAATCATATGACCCTGAAGACGGGAGTAATTCAGCTTTGCATCACATGAATAAATTACATTTTAAAATACATTAACAGTTCATTTAAATTACAATAGTACTGTTTTTACAGTATTTTTGATCAAATAAACAGCCTTGGTGAGCATAAGAGACTTTTTTCAAAAACATATCTAACAAATCTCACTGACCCCAGACGTTTGAACAACAGTGCATGTGATACCTAATTCATTAACTAATATTAACAAATTGATCCTTAGCAGAAAGTGTTAACCATTCATTAAAGAATTGAGTTAGTTTAATAAGCTACAACCAAAGAAAATATCTCTATATAATCAAACTTCTTGAGCCCCCCACCCCCGACACAGACTGTGTAAGAGAGTTTGGATGCGGAGGCACTCTGTACCCTGTGGGGGGACTTGGGAGCCATGTGTCGACATGCACCATACTGCTCACTACATTGCCTGGTCTTACCGGGAACAGGAAAAAAGGGGCGGAACAGAGGCTCTCCAGATGTTCTCCATCACAGGGCCACGGGGGAGAACTGCACCGAGCTGTAACACCTGCTTCTGCGAGAACCACCGCAACCGGGCCAAACACATGCAGCGGTGCTGCGGATGACAGGAAAACACACACTAATGTCAGAACGGCTTTCCTGGCAGCAATTCTACTGTCCTAAGCTTCAGAAAACATATCTGCCGTTTACATGATCACACAACCGGTGCCAGACACTAAAACTTGCTCATGAACAGCTTCCAGCTGAGATCTGAGTAGGTGATGAGGGGGAAAGGCGAAGGGCATTTTTGGGGCCTGAGAGGCTGCCGTTGGATAGTATAATCTTTAATTTCCTAAAATAGTACGTTTACTTGTGGGCAATGCAGCACTGTGTCCTATGTACCCATAAAAGGATTCTTTGCAGACTGGCTGCTTCAAAGATTTTTGGTTTATGCATGGATAAATGACACCAGGATTATGATTTAAATACAGTATGTGTACATTCTGAGGGGAGAAAAAAAATGCTTGAAAAGCTGCACGTGAGAGGAAATAATATCATGGTTTCCAACTAAAAACACTGGCTAGAAAAGTCCTCAAGAGGTGTAGGCTAAGTCCATGATTACTTAGAGTCTCAAATCGCATTCCGGTAATCTGTTCGTCGTGCACGCACACAAAATGCAAATGAGCAGAAACAAAAGGGAGCACAAGAACCGCGGCAGGTGAGAGCGCGCAACGCTCAATAACACCAATGTTAAATTCTCCTTGACCTGAGGGTCACCAAACACCGACCCCAAATCGTTTAATATTTTCCCTTCGAGATCAATGGCGGCATAAATTTGGATTCAATGACAAGAATAATTTAAAACAGATCTATAAATGATAAGATGCAATTCCCAGAAGTGCTGCATGCATACTATTAAACTGACAGTATTGTTTTGGAAGCTTTAAACAGAAAGCAAGTTTGTATAACGGATAAAAGTGTTTTCACAGGTATGAAAACAGTTAAACGAGCCTTAGGATGGCATTCAAATATTAAACATAACAATTTAGTTTATCTGATTTTCAGTATTCATTACAGGTAAAAGCTGAAAAAAGAGCAATCCCAGAATGCAATAAACACACTTTCATGTGTAATTTACTCATTTCGCGTGGGTAAGGAGGCATATTGTAATAGACATCTTTTGTATTCTCCAGTAGCGTGCATCCACCACATGTGGTCTCGGGGATACAGGTTAAAAATATCCTTTCATCTGAAGGTAATCTACAATAACTGCGATCTCACCACGTGTTTAATTTGAGTTCAGTGCTAATACTGTTTTGCAAATCATAAAAAAGGCTCTCGCTGATAAATATTAATTTGAGCCTTCATGATGTATTTGAAAATTCCAGCTAAAATGTCACCACATGGAACATTAATGTAATATTTCAAGGCCTGAGAGCAATGCTCATATTGATTGCATTTATTTGACTCAAGGGATGAGGAATAATTCTTCAGCCTGGGACACATCTGGCAGCCAAAGATGCGAGGCAGGGAATGAGAAAATGCAAAATAACAATAAAAATAATAGGGCTCGGATTTAAATATATCACCTCGACATTGTTTTAATGTGAATGGCTTAATACAGAGGAGATGCACCTCCTGCAGTTATACATCTATTTCTGAAAGGCTTATTTCTGCATAGTACATGATAGGCTGCAGATTAGAAACTAAGAAGCGTTTTCATCTCCTGGCGGGGAAAAGCAATTGCACCCTTCTAGATGACACAGGTAAACGGTGCGAGTCCTTGAAACCTCACCTTTTCCTTATATTGACAGTGCTCTTCAGTTGCAAATCAGGAGACTGTTCTTGAAAATAAAGCCTGTCTCCTTCTGGCAAGTTTAAGCAGAGACAGACGAGTTTGAGTATGCCTATGTCCTAAAAGTCATTCATACTATTGACTATCATTAGGGAAGGGCGTCTCACTGTCCTAGTGCAAATGAAACGAAATTTGAGACACAACTTGACCCACAACTGAACCGCTAGGAAATTTATCAAGTATATCTGGATGAGAACACAACAACAGAATGTTGTAAACATCCATTCAGTGAAGCATTAGGAAATATTGAAATCGACAAGAAGTTTATGTACAGGTAATCAAATCATTTTATTCAACAATAGAATTACAGTATTTAATACTTTATTTAAATAGTAAACTACTTAACTTAAATAGAAAGTATTTACAATTGTATAATTATAAATGATGTGTAAATTAAAATAATAATAATAATAAATAATAAAATAATAATAATATTAAATTATCTTTGAAATATACTACTTTAATTATAGTACTTCTGAAGTAATTTGATGCAAGTACACTGAACACTAGTCAATGAGCTTAAACATGCTATTTCTATATTGAAAGAAAAATACATCTTTTTTAAAATTTCATCCATTTATGTTCTAATGAAAATAATTCATTTTTCACCTTAAAAAAAAAAGGTTAAACACTTTCTCTCCTATCCAGTTTTGCATAGTATAGACTTGCCAAAGTATTGTGATGGCTCGGACAAGATCTGTTTGGTACAAGTTTCCTTTCTGGAATTAGAGGACATTCCTCTCTGCTGAATGGGATATCAATTATGTATAGCAAAAGCGCCACCTACTGGCAGGAATAATTCAGTCAGCACAGCATGTAGCAGTGTGATAACCTCAATGAACTGCTCCAGTCATTTTATCAGATACTAAAGACTGAAGTATATATTTCATTATTGGACATCTGTAGTAACAGTAACACTATTGCATTGTATTATTATTGATGATAAATTTGTTTTGAAAAATGTATATAATTTAGACAAAATAACCACCAAATATATAAAATATGCTATATATATATAAATTATGAAATAGAATTTTTTGAGAAATTCAAAAAGTAATAAAAATGTCCTTTGAAAATGTGTTAATTTTTTTCTTAAAAAAAAAATCATATGTGTATGCACTGTAAAAAAAAATAGAAATGGCCGAGTGACATGAAATAGGCCTAGCCTACTACAGTTTTTACATTTATCAGTCAGCATCTGTGACAAGTTTTTGGCTGGTGATCTTAGCACACAGTCTTGAGAGGCTAAGCGGACTTGACTGTCATAAACAATATACTTGAGGCTAACATAAAACAACAATAGGTTTTTTTCCCCCCACCACAATACGCTGCACACATGTGCACACAAACTCGCATGCAAAAATTCAAGACAAATAGCTATGGCATGATATTGATAATGTGATAAGATGAGCTAAAGAGATTTAATTTTCTCTTTTCTATTATAATCTTTTACGGCATTCAAAACGGTTCACATTTACTACACAAATATTTAAGATTATATTTCAAAAGATTAACATCTTCTCTCAGACATTAGAAAGTGTGGAATTAAATGGATTGCGCTATTCTTCAAAGGTCACCCTTTATTTCTATGTTTCCCAACAAGCCACTCCAGTCTTCAAAACTTTGCATGTCTGAATATTGAAGTTGAAGGCAAACGGAACGTTTTGAAACGTACTGCATCACTCAGCTCAAAAAATGGATATTGAGCTTATCATATTTCAGCTCTGATGCCATTGCTTGTTCACCACAGTGTCATTAAACTTGACGAACCACAAAAAAGAGAGTCAATGATTTCACAATTACTTAGTCTCTTGGCCATCCATCCACCCAAGCTTTGAAGTATCCTGTGAACTGGTGGAGGCCCTCTCCACTTCATTAGACAGCGTCAAGACCACATGATGTAACTCAATCCATTGAGCAGTCTCAATTACAATGTGGTCCATTACGTTGCTGGAAGCCGATTCAAAACCTATCAAAATCTGAAAGACTCATTTAGTCTGGGGGTCTCTCGCGGTCCTGGATGTCCGACTGCAACGTGCCCGACACGTACACCCCCTGTCTATATTGCTTGTTCGACTTGACACGTAATTACAGAGGAAATATTTGTGTATTTTGTACGGGTGCCACAAAACTGCAGTCGACTCGCTGCCAAGGGTTCACAGCTCTCGAAGCTGCTGCTGCTGCTCCAGCCAGAATCCCTGATTAAAACAAGATGCTTTCATTTGGGCCAGCTTTTCAAGGAATCACTCCCAGAGATCTGGTGCGCGCTGCCAAATCTACTACCGCGAGGAGCCTGAGACGCTGCAGCGAGAGCACCGCGTATTAAAACACTACAGGGTTCTGGCTTCTCATTCGGTTCAGTACACTTGCAATTACACACACGGCCACTGCCTGCCTGTGATATTCAATATCTAGATAAAAGCCTAGCATTGCTTCATTGAAATCTGACTATATTTCTAAGGTGAGGAGACATCTAGCACCTGAGCAAACATACAAATAATAATGAGATTATTTTTTTTAAATGGTGTTAGCGCACACAGTGCTGTATCAAAATCAAAGCTCAAATTCTTGCTAGGTTAATTCATACTGTAAAAAATGATATGATCAATAAGTTATGACAACATATGTTTTTACATTGCTTTAACTGATCAAAATAAGTTAAGCAATTTTCTACTTTTTTATGTTATAAGCAACTCATATTTTAAAGGCAGTTAATGTAATTTAAGTTAAAATGGCAGTTACTTAGCAGTGCATTAAATGCAAAGAAATATTTTATTGACTGTCCACAAGTTATAGAGAGAAGTCTAAAATAAACTTACTTAACCTGAAACTACCAGGATATCGTACTGAGGCTTTCATGAATATAAAGAGACCAGATGCATGTACAACGGCTCACCAAACCACAAAAGCATCTCCAAGGACTTCCCAAGACATGAATATTAACATAATGCAGAATAAAGAATCTACCCTGTTCCATTATATATGTTAAAATTAATTAATGTCTCAGATTATACTCGGGAAATCTATGGAGGATATGTTAATAGCACTGTGCAACTTTGAAGTGCTCAGTGAGTTTTCATGCTTCAAACATTGCATTTATGATATGAATGTAAATCTACAGAATACAATTATGCCCAGCAAAAAAAAAAAAAGTATGTCCATATATACAGTATTTGTTATATCAAGTGTTAATTGATTGTGGAAAGAAAAAAATCCCAAGTTATATCAAAGAGTGTATTTCGCTGTGCACTAAAGATGACAAAAATCTATGTGCAGCAGTTCCCTAAAAGAGGCACAGTCTTTTTTTAAAATCATAATATTGATTGTGAAGGACTGTAGACAACCCTCTGTCAATAAACTGTGCCATAATGCAGCAAGGCTCGCACATAAACGTAATAATGATAATAATTATGAAATTAAATCTCAATTACATCGATATGACCTAGTTTTCTATAAACTTCTTGGACACTGTCGAACTCATTAAGCTGTCAAGGTGAAGTTTATGAGATGAGGGAAGAACAATGTTAGCCAGTCCGGTCAAAATATTCCTAGAGGATTATTTCATGGTGTAAATATTAACTTCACCATTACCCTATATAAGCAAATAGACTGTAAATTCATAACATACCTCTTAAAATTAATAAGCATACAAATCGTTAGACACACTTATCGGCTTCACACTGAATATTAAGTCGTGTGAGGATGCAAAACTATGAAGATGTTATTCTTGGAGTGCGCGCTGTTAAATACAGCACAGAGAAGACCCAATATCGAGATAAGCTGTCAGACGGCTCTGTGTGAAGGAAAGCGCCCTGTCTAATCTAACCACTCCGCTCCCAGCACTTAGGGTAACGTGCCATACTGGAAATCCTCAGACAAATAAAACAAAGTGGGGCCACATTGATGCTCTGTCTTGTTTTATATGATGGCTTGAAATAAATGAACTTTAAATGGAACCTTGGCAGCAACGTGCGCTATTGATCGATCTGGACAGAAGCTGAAGTTTAAGGGCATAGCTTTCCCCGAGCTGGGCTGTAACTGGAGTAATGAAATTGATTGGGCACAGAGAGGTGACAAGCCAGTAGAGTCAAGCCCTTGATGTAGGGAAACAAGAGTGGCATCTAATTGGGGTGTAATATAGGTCTTTAGAGGACATTAAGCACTCAAGTGGAGGGAACCAAAAGGCTCCTTAGCAAGCTTAAGAGTGAAGACTTTAAGCCCTTTCTATCACGCCGGCAGAACACCCACGAGATGTTTATTCACCGATTCAACAACAGAGAAAAACCCAACACATCTCCACAACACCACTGCATGGGGGAGCATTCCTTCAATTAAAAATCAAAAGGAATATTGACTTCCTTTTTCTTAAAAAAAGCAAAAACCTGAGTCACAACGAGGCCCTTTACAGTGGAAGTAAATGTGGCCATATAACTTAAAAATTGAACATTAAAAATACTCACTGTTTCAATAGTACTGTATGGTAAATAAAAAATGGCCCCATCTTCTTCCATTGTAAGTTTTTTTTTTTTTTTTTTTCAGAAAACCAAATAATACAAGATTCCTTTAACACACAATATGGAAGAAAAAAAAGTATTTTGGTTTGCACTGCTGTTTTGATCCTCCACTGCAATGGCGAACATTTGTCACCCATGCAAAATGGCCTTAGTGGCCACACTGAGGAAAAAGTTACAGCACATTACAAGCACTTAGTGCAGTGATATCAAGGTTCACCTCTGATTTCCAATCTTAGGCCAGGAAGGGGGTGGGGAGAGGGTCATTAAAACGCCATTACAAGCCCATATTTCATATTCCAGCCTTGCGTATGTTTCAAGGTGTTAAAAGCTCAATGTATATTCCACTATATTTAAGCACCGGGACAGCAAAGCCGCACAGACACCTCACCGGCAGCCATTGACCTTGGCCTATCCAGCCTTCATTAGCTTTTAGACACTTATCACTCATAACTGGGTTTGTCCTCGTTGCCTCACTTCCTCCTTCACTTCACTTAGGCCAGCAAATAATGGCTGGAATCCATTTATCTGCCATTTCCAACAAGTGCGTGACATTAACGAATTATCTGCTTTTCTCTAAGTATGGCCAAGGTACCCTCCGAAGAATTCCCTCGCTCCTGGGTCAGCCTTTTAAAACTGCCTTTCTTCATTAGTGCCATTTTCTTTCCGCCGTCTTTAAATATTCATTCTGTTTTTTTTGCACACGCCGATTTCGGTTTATGAGCACTATTGGGCGCAAGCTCTTTTTTTTTTCCCAAACACATATTTATTTAGTTATGAGTTTTTAATGCTCTCTTCTACTTTATAACCATCATCCTCAGGAAAACATTGATCTGAGTTGCAAATGAATCTAATTATGGCTTTCCATTCTCTGTGTGAGATATTGACTTCTGGTTAACGGTGTTCCTCTTGCAGTGCAGTGATCTGCAAACTGTTGGCATAAAAAGTATGTAATCTTTATCAGATTAAATGCAAAGAGCTGCATCTCTAAAATGCTTAACAGATTTTTTAGCAGAATGTACAATTGTTTTGAGCACGCTTAACGCTGTTATGATCATACAACCACTGTATTCAGAGGGCAGGAACAAGAAATGTGCTTTTGTTCAGTCTTTATCTATTAAGGTTAAATATCAAACTGACTACAAAGGCCCAGACAGTGATGTACCATTAGGAAGATAACTCAAGCAAGAAAAAAAATCATTGCTTTTAACACGGAAAAAATCCCTGTTTCGTCTCCACTGGTGAGGATGCATATGTCATTTTGCATTTGTTTAAAGAGTGCAGTACCGGCCTTTGGTGCAAAGCCTCGACTTTCAACCATTTCCAACGAAGCCGATTTTAAATATTCCATTGCATCGCATGTCGTCGATCTCTATGTAAAATGGTCATGATTATTTTATTTTGTAACATTAATGGAAGAACATGGGCGGGTGGGGGGGCGGCTCGTGCATTTGCAATTCATATTCCCTTGCATGATTACATTAAGAGAGTGTTCTGTCATATTTGATTAATGTATCTTGTTTTCCTTAAAACCAGATTAAAATATGAAAACTGACAGAAATGAGGCCATTACAAAGAATTATCAATTTTTAATAATCTACTCAAGAGAGGAAAAATGAAGTGCCGTACACAAAGGAGCTGCTCAGAAATTCAGTAATCAGGATTTTGCTACATTCGCAATCAGTGTTATGTGGCAGATGGGGACTAGGCGTCTGTGTTTTAAGGGCCTTAGCTGGAACACAGACACAATTAACATGAAAGGTTCCCGCGCTAAGTGTGTTCATGTGTCAGAGCGCGAATGAAAAGTGTTATTGACTGTGTAAAAGCACCAGAAGAGAATTTCATATTTCCATATGTACATAACAGAGGGTGACAAGAATGGACGTGAAAATATTAAAAGGACAGTTCACCTAAAAAATGAAAATCTTCTGTCATCATTTACTCAGACCTGTAAGCCTTGCTTTCTTCCAGAGAAAGAAAAACACAAAAACAAGTGTACAGGTCACTCTTTTCCATGCATGAGGACTGAGGCTTTCAAGCTTCAAAAACACGCAAAAGTAGGGGTGAGTGGGGCATGCTGGGCTAGTTGTAACACATGCTTTAAAACTTTACACACATGCCAGCATGACAAAACTTAGTGTATTTACTAATTGCCATATCAACACTATATAGAGAAAAAGAAATACACCAAAATTAACACATCTTTGGAAGATATCACTGAAAATGTATTTAACCATAGCAAAAGTTAATTTCTTACTGAAGGTAATTTTTCATCTCTGTTTTTTTGTGTTTATTTAAAATTAGACAAATCTGATATTATTTTAATCTTATACTGTGGGGAGAACAAGTATTTGATACACTGCCGATTTTGCAGGTTTACTATTTACAAAGCATGTAGAGGTCTGTAATTTTTATCATAGGTACTCTTCAACTGTGAGAGACGGAATCTAAAACAAAAATCCAGAAAATCACCTTGTATGATATTTAAGTAATTAATTTGCATTTTATTGCCTGACATACGTATTTGATCACCTACCAACCAGTAAGAATTCCGGCTCTCACAGACCTGTTCGTTTTTCTTTAAGAAGCCCTCCTGTTCTCCACTCATTACCTGTATTAACTGTTTGAACTTGTTACCTGTATAAAACACACCTGTCCACACACTCAATCAAACAGACTCCAACCTCTCCACAATGGCCAAGACCAGAGAGCTGTGTAAGGACATCAGGGATAAAATTGTAGACCTGCACAAGGCTGGGATTGGCTACAGGACAATAGGCAAGCAGCTTGGTGAGAAGGCAACAACTGCTGGCGCAATTATTAGAAAATGGAAGAAGTTCAAGATCATGAGGAAGGTGAGGGATCAGCCCAGAACTACACGGCAGGACATGGTCAATGACCTGAAGAGAGCTGGGACCACAGTCTCAAAGAAAACCATTAGTAACACACTACGCCATCATGGATTAAAAGCCTGCAGCGCACGCAAGGTCCCCCTGCTCAAGCCAGTGCATGTCCAGGCCCATCTGAAGTTTGCCAATGACCAACTGGATGATTCAGAGGAGGAATGGGAGAAGGTCATGTGGTCTGATAAGACAAAAATAGAGCTTTTTGGTCTAAACTCCACTCGCCGTGTTTGGAGGAAGAAGAAGGATGAGTACAACCCCAAGAACACCATCCCAACCGTGAAGCATGGAGGTGGAAACATCATTCTTTGGAGATGCTTTTCTGCAAAGGGGACAGGACGACTGCACCATATTGAGGGGAGGATGGATGGGGCCATGTATCGCGAGATCTTGGCCAACAACCTCCTTCCCTCAGTAAGAGCATGGAAGATGGGTCATGGCTGGGTCTTCCAGCATGACAACGACCTGAAACACACAGCCAGGGCAACTAAGGAGTGGCTCCGTAAGAAGCATCTCAAGGTCCTGGAGTGGCCTAGCCAGTCTCCAGACCTGAACCCAATAGAAAATCTTTGGAGGGAGCTGAAAGTCCGTATTGCCCAGCGACAGCCCCGAAACCTGAAGGTCTGTATGGAGGAGTGGGCCAAAATCCCTGCTGCAGTGTGTGCAAACCTGGTCAAGAACTACAGGAAACGTATGATCTCTGTAATTGCAAACAAAGGTTTCTGTACCAAATATTAAGTTCTGTTTTTCTGATGTATCAAATACTTATGTCATGCAATAAAATGCAAATTAATTACTTAAAAATCATACAATGTGATTTTCTGGATTTTTGTTTTAGATTCCGTCACTCACAGTTGAAGAGTACCTATGATAAAAATTACAGACTTCTACATGCTTTGTAAGTGGGAAAACCTGCAAAATCGGCAGTGTATCAAATACTTGTTCTCCCCACTGTATCTGTTATTTAACAGTTGAGATAGTCCTTTAATGCTGATCTTATCAGCAGAAGACACTAGCCAGGTTTAAATCCCAGTTGCGCAGGTGGGGCATGTTGTCACACTGCGTTACAAAGAGCCCCTATTAGAACTATGCTATTCTATTCTATACTTTTATGAAATCTATTGAGAAACCATTAGAAAAAGGTGGATTAAGACTGAGAGTCAATGTTCAGAAATTATTAATTATTATTATGTTTTGAACTATATGCTATATAGCTGTGTTTTGCGGAGTGTTTTGTCAAACTCAACAAAAAAATGTTAATTATTAAAAAATGACATTATTTTATATGAAAAAGTTATATTTTAGTTTGTCTAAAATAATAGTATATAGTATATATAATATAAAATACTAAAGTTATATTTGTTAGTTTGTATATTATTTTTATTAGATCAGATAACATTTTTAGCTGTCATATGGTGATGTTACAATGTACCCCACCTATGGGGCATACTGTTACATTTCACTTCCATACTTTCGGGGTATATCGGGGAAAAAAGTATACACTGAATGAATGAAACAAAGCCACTTAATTGTACTAGACGTGGGAAATTAATGTGGGGAAAAAATAAAATCTCTGAACCCCAAGTGGATTAACACAAACTGAGAAGGTCAAAAAGTCTTAGGTTGTGCCCCGCTCTCCCCATACCATTAAAAAGTATCATGAAATAAAAATATTGTTAAATTGTTCTGAAATCAGATGATGGATACAATTTATGTTTGAATTCACTTATAATCTGACTTTCAAGTGAACCGAATCTTTGAGTCAGTGGGTTACAGAAATTCATTTAAAGGGATAGTTCACCCAAAAATAAAAATTCTGTCATCATTTACTCACCTTCAAGTTGTTCCAAACCTGTATGAGTGTCTTTCTTCTGTTGAACACAAAAATATAAAGTTTTTTTGTAACCAAAGAGTTGACGGTAGCCATTGACTTCCATATATTTGTTCCCTACTAGGACGTCAATGGCTCCCATCAACTGTCTGGTTACCAGGTGAGTAAATGATGACACTTTTTATTTTTGGGTGAACTATCCCTTTAAGAATGAATAATTCTAATGCATGATTCAAATGAACACATAAACGCACCAACCACCATGTTTATCGCTCAGCTATCATATGACTTTAGAAGACATGGAATATAATGCATAAGACAGCTAAACAGCTTTCATGATACTTTTATGGTGTGTTTGAGTCCTATTTTCCCTTGAAAGCCCCAATACTCAGTTTAACTGCTGGAACACAAAAAGATGCATTTTAAAGCATTTCCATGCAATGCAAAGCAAATAATGACAGCTTTACATGTCGCCATGATATACTAATTGTGTACACCATTTACACAATTGATGTAAAAGTGGTATATTCATAAGGCACAGACTAGAGCCGACATAGAAAATGTTTAACCTTGTGAAACGAAGAGGGTAGAAAATGTGCCTCTTTTCAGCCATCAAAGTTAATGGCTATATTTGGAACAAAGAGTGTGTGTATGGGTATAAACTAGGATTTCAATTCCAGTATCAGCCATTTAGCATGACCGTGGGTGACTGTGAATTAAAAAGGTGGTCCTTTATGTGCGACCCCTCTGCTCAAAAGGGTACATCCATAACTTATGTAGACAGCCAGGCCATTAGCCACCAGAACCGGGCCACCTTTACATAATACACTCTATACTAATCACTGACCACCCCAGTCACACAGCTAATACATCACACAGACCCCAGAACATATATTTTAGGATAAACGCAGTATATCATGCTCCTTTAAATAAAATCACCAGTTATATGATCCCAAATGTGAAAACTGTATGAAATCAAAAGCATCAGAAATACTATACTGACATTTTCAATTCTGTTGTAGCAGAACTACAGCATTAAAGGGAAAGTTAGCATAAAACTTTTAATTTTATCATGATTTATTCACCCTTGTGTCATTCCAAACCTGACGACCTGATGATTTTTTATTATTATTATTATTATTATTATTATTATTATTATTATTGTAAGACATTTTAAAAGTGGCAGAAATGCACAAGTTCATACTTTTGCAATACATGTGACAGTCATTGCAGTGGCATAAGATGATATGACCACATGCTGAGAATATGACAGCTGCCATTCATTCCTGTTTGATGTCCTTATTTCACATTGACACTGAGAATGTAAATATGTTGGCAAAATGTCTCTCAGCAGTGCTGAGGCAGTCTCTTTTGTTATTAGACAACAAGCGAGAATGACAATGTGTGATTTTGTGAATAGAAACCATATGGGTTATAAATGTACACAAAGGCTTTTTCCAAAACTGAAACAGAATCAGCTGTTTAAACCGAGATGGTGTAAAACACAGAGCCGTCGAGGTCTGGATGGAGCCAGCGGTAGGACTGCACATACTGAACTGTTTAAAATCCTGTAGTGTTTGGTGCACTAAAGAGCATTTGGTTCACATAAAGGCTGCATGTGCTTAAAGGATGCACTGAGGCTATATACATCAACATGTGGTGACATTACAGACAAGTGGACAAATGAGGATGCTTTCCTTAAGATGACCTTTTGAAAGTGTCATCTAAGATTGTTACTTGAGCAATTGTGTGAGCCGTTCCTTAGACTCAATACTCACTGATGAAGCATTGAAACCACTCATTAGTTTCACCTCATCCCCATTCGTATCCACCACAACATCTCTCAAGACACCCAGCTTGACAATATTACAAACCATTTTAGAGACTATATGGAAGAGATTCTAATTAAGTACTAAATGGACATATTCTGACAACGAGGCAGCTTGTGAAAATTGAAATGGATGGATGGATGGATGGATGGATGGATGGATGGATGGATGGATGGATGGATGGATGGATGGATGGATGGATGGATGGATGGATGGATGGATGGATGGATGGATGGATGGATGGATGGATGGATGGATGGATGGATGGATGGATGGATGGATGGATGGATGGATGGATGGATGGATGGATGGATGGATGGATGGATGGATGGATGGCTGGATGGATGGATTCTCAACAAGATACTTGACAAGGGTTTAATATAAAAGTCTAAATATAAAACAAAAATAAATAGAAATTTTAATGAATCCTTAAAACAAAACATTTACTTGAGAAATGTTAAATAAATATATAAATATTAATAAATCTGAGTCCATAAAATATCCTTAAAACAAGATACATTTACTTGAGAAATGTTAAATAAATAAATATTAATAAATCTGAGGTTTTATAAATGCGGTTTATGCTTAAACATGCTAAGGGATTTACAAAAATAAACATAAACTAACAGACACTCTCTATTTTATTATTTTACTGTTTTGTAATAATTTTTTATAGAAAACCAGCAAAATACACTGATTAAGAAAATGATTTTTGCTTATGGAAATGCCATTTTCTCTCCAGAAATGCACGCAGGCACAATTGACTATATCCTCCCCCCTCAACTCCCTTGCCTCCCCTTACATTTTTTTAATACCAAATCATTGTGTTGTTTCTATAAGCTAAATGCTTTAAAAGGTATAGAAGTCCCTTGAAATGAGAGAAGGAGGATAATTGAGCAGCTTAAAAACAGGAATCTAATTGTGCGGGCCCCTCTGGGGGCCAATATTGAACTACCTTATAATAGGCCTGAGATATTCTCTTCATGATTTATTGCCAAATCCCTGTATTTTTCAATACATTATAGTTTCTAAATTGTGTTTAAATTGAGTGTGGAAGAGCTCAGGCCATTAGGAGATGCAGAAATGAAGATCATATTTAAATATTCATGCACCCTTTACCTTATTACTGAATCTGAACACTAACAAAATCAATATTAAGTGCAGTTTGACATAAATTTATTTATGAATTTCGACTTTCTAAGTAGTGTATTTTTTCACTCAAAAATTGCCAGTATAATGTAGTAATAATATCAAAACAGAGTGTCAGGGTGCATTAGGCCACCAGACTCATGAAGAGCCACATAAAATCTCCAGAGCATCCACGTAAATTTGCTTACAGGGCACAACTGTCCCGTTTTACAAACATCACTCATTTTACTGCCCCGTATCGCACGCCGCTGCTTCGCTGGATGTGAAACTGAGGCAAAGATACAGTTGTCTTGTTTGTTCAAACGATAAGCTCGCGTTAGGCCCAGTTGTATTAGAGCCTTAATGCAATGCGGCGTAACAACCGATCAAAACGGATGCCCTTACGTTGCTTCACCTGTCCTTATAACTCACCTTCCTTTGCTCTCAGCCAGCATTCTCATTTACATAGCAATACCATGAATTAAAATGAACCTGAAGAAAGAGGGGGGAGGAACGCTCACAAAAGCAAACTGCACAATTGCTTTTACATCTTATACTTGCTTACGTTCTAAGATTTCATTTGTGAGCGCTTCTCCTCGCACAAATAACACGTCAATGACGTATGGACGACAGCAAATGTTCTTTAACTAAAGCGAAATTGGATTTCTTATAGGTTTTTTTTGGTCTTAAACATTGAGTATTGAACATTACACAGGCCTTTACTGGGTTGATGCCATGTCTCTGGATACAAGATGCTGTAAAAGCAAAAAGGGCCGGAAAAAGCTCAGCATCAATCCAGAGAAAGAGAGCGAAGCCATAAATCTCAGAGTCGTAGCCTTCCCTCTCCTTTTAAAATCATCTAAACGAATTCAAAGAGCTTGATTCTGTTTGAGGCTGTCTATATGAATCTCTTATAAAATCTTTGAGCATTGGAAACACAAGGAGTAAAAGATAAAAATAACCTCATTCAAGGGTTTCAAAACTCTGTGTATGAAAAAAAAGACTGTTCAAAGTCTAACGTGATTCAAGCGGGTATTTTAGGGTTTAATAGTTTTTCTCACAGAATCTTTCTACTCGTTTTGGTCATTTCAAAGCCCTCCTAAACAATTACTAAAAAAAGTTAACTGCAAATTTGCTTATGTCTGGTAACAGGCTGCCACTTCCGACAGCTTGTCAAGATTCACAGCTTTCACTGGGCCTGCTTCTGTCCTCTTGTGTACAGTAATGTTGAGGTCAGGACGGTGATGTGAACAGCCTTGTCAGCTGAGACAGTAACTCACAAGGTGAGGTGGACGAAGACCGAGACAGGTCACAGACACTCAAGATCCAACTGAAGACCAAGACGGACAACAAAAACAAACTGTATCTGCTATTGTCCACTCAGTTCAGGTCCAAGTTGCTATTAGTTGACCATATAAAATGACCTGCCTTAATGAAAGGCACATACTTAGAACCGATGATGTTAGTATATGAAGAAAGGACTTAAAGCATTAGTAAATGTCTTATCAGGAAAAATATGGAAAAAAGCTAATTGTTTCGGTTACTCTGTTTACACTGTTACAGTGTAATAATACATTGAAGTACTGAGTAATAGTAAATGTTCTTACTATAGGGTTAGTTACAGTATACATGAACCGTGTAACAAGGACACTAACAGAAATTAACACATCAAAAAAAACATTTGTATTGTGTTGCAATGTTGCATTTTATTGACTTGCTATCACATATTCCCCCTTTTTTAAATCTCATTTTAAATCTTCAAAAAGAAGACAAGTAAAACTGTAATAAAATGTTGCTAATGTTTTTTTGTTTTTGAGTGAAATATAATTTAAGTAGTAGTGCACCCTGTTCACGGTTCACCCTGTAGTACACATTTTTATAATACTGAGGTAACTGCTGTCATTTCCAATATACGGGAAAAAAACAACAGTATGGAGTTTTGCATCAGCATGTCTCCTCAGTATTGTGTGAAAATTATTCATTTTTCATACCAAACTTAAATTTATTTTTACAAAAAAAAAGAATTCTACAAAAATAGGTTGCACAATATTGAGATATTATCACATTTTCTCCCGTTAATTTTGATCTTAGAAATCTTTTTTTATTACAAAAAAAACTTTAAAATGTTTTAAAAAGTACAAATAATACAGTAATGAAAATTTTCTCATCAAAAATTGTTGCCAATGCTGCCTTAATGTTGTAAAAATAAGATTCCTGCACAGTAAATATGATTCTTTTTTTAATATTACCTGGACGTTTCTTGCTAATTTTTCCACAGAATATTGAGGTGATATGGCTGTAATTTCCTATATATATATATATATCCAACAGTATGGAGTCTGAGATTTTTTTCCGCCCAGTTAGTTTGTCTTTGTATTTATTTTCTCATGAATACAAAAATTGCATAAAAGGTGTGCCAACCCGATGAAATAGTGACATCATAAAGCTGAAGCCATTATAGAAAGATTACCCACCCCATTCCGAAATATCAAGATAGAACTAGCTCCCTTTTCATCATGTTGCTGCCTTCCCCCCCCCCCCCCCCCCCCCCTCATTGCTTTATACGCATTAGAGAGAGGAGCCATATGTCATTACTGTAATACAAGATAAAAGTCAAAAGTTGGACTCTTTAAAGCTGCTTGCTGGGATTAGCAATAAAGAACTGTATATAAGTCTCAGAAGAGCTTAGCGAGCAGAAACCAGCCCTCTAAACATCAGTCAATTTATATTAGAATTTCCATACATGCATTTGCTTGTTACTGTCAATATGCAAAAATGGTGCTTACCAACAAATAAAGCATAATGTACTCAAGCCAGCGCATCAATAACTGCATCTGAGCTTTAAAAGAAAATGCAAAAAGGGGAGAGAGCACAAAGATGGCTCACATGAAATATATATCGCATTAAACACGAAAACGTCAGAAAAATAAAGCTGGCTCTTCGCTCGCACGACAGTCCCTCCATTCATCTTAGTGGAGACTGTGGCTCAACAGGAAATAAATAGCATCCTGTCACCTCCCGTATTTCATTGAGTTACACAGTCAGGTTTTCGTGTTATGGACGACTCTCATAGCAGAGACCTCCAAGAAGACGCATAAGCACAAGAGGCCTATGAGAGAGAGAGAGAGAGAGAGTGCGTTATGAAAAATGGAGTCGGAGACTACAAGAACAGAGCATTTCAAGCTTTGTGCAAGATCAATGAAATCAGACTGCAGGCAAACAGAAACTAGTGAAAAACGACAGTCTCTGACTTTATCATGATTTCACATGGTCATATATAATGCATGAAACGAAAGTAGGCAAGGTAGACAGATGTGGCGTGTTAACCACAAGGGAGAGGCTAGAACTGAAAGATGATTGACCGCGATCCTGGACATGAACTACTGGAAAACAGAGGTCAGCTGAGTTGAAGGAGTGATGCCAGAGGAACTGTCAGCCGTGTATATCGTGTTGTGACTGGCAAGAAAATGAGAAGAATGCTCCTCCCAGTCGTTCACTATTGCCAGTGCTCATGTAAAAACGTATAACTCCGTCTGAAATCTCATCCTAAAAGCAAAATGAAAAGGTATCACTTCCCATTTGAAATAAGGAAACATTAAATTGATCAAAAAAGTAACAGTAAAGTTATTCATAATGTTACAAAAGATTTCTATTTCTTTAAAGAAATAATCATTAAAGAATCCTGAAAAGGTATCAACGTTTCCACAAAAATATTAAGCAGTACAACAGTTTTAACACTGATAATAATAAGCACGAAAATATTAGAAAATATTAACAGAATATTAGAACAATTTCTGAAGGATCATGCGACACTGAAGCTTTGTCATCACAGGAATAGATTACATATTAAAATACAGAAAACAGTTATTTTAAATTTTAATAATATTTCATATAACCGTTTTTACTGTATGTTTGTCTTGGTGAACCAGATTTTTTTTACTAACCCCAAACCTTTGAACAGTGTTTCAAAGACTTTTCAAAATTTGATGGGGAAAAAATAGTAATAAAATATTAGTAAGTAGAATTTAATAAATAAATGTGGCAACACTTTACAATAAGGTTTTAGTTCATGTATTAATGTATTTACTAACATGAACTAACCATGAGCAATACATTTGATACTGTTAATCTGTTAATATGTTAATAAAGCTGTTAAATAAAGTAAATACAGTTGTTCATTGTTTGTTCATGTTAGTTCACAGTGAATTAACTAATGTAAACAATTACAACTTTTGGTTTTGGTATTGAAATTAGGGCTGCACGATATTGAAGAAAAGTACGATATGCGATAACTCATTAAATAATGCCATATTCGAAATGCAATACGATAATGCTTAAAGTGTGTAAAATAAAAATGAATTATCTTTAAAATATATTTAAAATGATATAACCTACATACTTGTTTCACATTCCTTTTGCTGCAGTGTTTTACAGTAGCATTTTAACATCAGTGTAAACCACAGGGTTTAGGGGTTCAGGTAGGCCTACATTAGGTAACATAACAGAAACCGAATAATCAAATGTAAAAATAAAACACTGCTTAGTTATCACTGTATGAATTAAATACTGATTCTTATTAAAGCTACAAAAGTTATTCAGCCAAGAGCAGTGAGTGATTTTCTCTTTGTCTTTTATTCATGACCCCAGTTATTTCAAGCTGTTGCGATATGCATATCGCGATATATACATTTGCGATATTTCGATATATTGTGCAGCCCTAACTGAAATTAATATGAACTAAGATACATAAATGCTGTAGAAGTGCAGTTCATTATTAGTTCATGTTAACTAATGAAACCTTTTTGTAAAGTGTTACCATAAATGTAATTAAGAAAAATAGTTTACTTTAGTAAATAAAATTGAAATGTTAACATTTAACAAATTTCACAATACTACCATTTGATTCTGCGACAGGTCGAAACTCATGACAATAATCAATCAGTCTTTATCTTGCTCACTGAGGGTTGTTAAGCAATATTTCCTCAAAATTTCCTTTAAAGTCTTAGTTATGAAACAATCGAAACTTTTACTCGCACAGTAAATCGACAATGGATGGTAAAAGGGCATTTATACAGTAGTACAATGACCGCTAACAGTGTATTTATATAATCGATAGCTAAAAGCTATTTCAATTGAATCTTTGAGCAATAAAGTTTTCCTTTGGGTTTATAAGCAAAAGTATAAGGCAATAATGACCAAACATCCCTTGTGATTAGAGACACCATATAGTTCATCTATGACATATGTCCCTCCAGTACAGATATTCAGCGTGCAAGCGGTTGCCATGCGCCTGATGTCTGTGAACTCCAGTGCTTTTTCCGGCATTTGCTCCCGCAGGTCTGACATTCAAGATCTCTCAATTATGTATGAACAGCAAGCAATATCCTTTACCGTCATGCCCACACAACATATTTCATCTTCCTGGGCACAGATGCCCAATCAAATCATCCACGTAATTATGATGACTTATTAAAAATGAGCCCAAACACATTATTAGTAAGACTGCAGTTAGTCTCAGTGGCCAAAATGATTTCATTCATTAAAACGGCCTCTATTTTTAAGCTGCGCACAATAGACGAGACCTCACTGGAAACCCACGGCAAACAGGTAAAATCCTGAGAGACTTAGGGAAACTTCTCTGGAAGGCCGGAAAACAAGGAAAAGTGACTAGATTACAGCAGATATTGGTTAGGGCGTCTTAAGCTTTGTTCCTGTGATATGAAGTGATACATTTCATGTCTTTTATCAGACGAGACTTACAGAAACTCACTGAAAATGTCATTTTTTTATTGGTCGTATAAACGGCCTTTTTGTGGCTGAGGTTTCCCGGTGTATAGAGCACAGCCACATCTTGGGAATACACAGCTCAGCGGAGAGAAAACATCTCAAACACCATGTTTATCTGCCACACAACATGCAGCCATTAAAAATACATGAGGCCACCATCCATTATTCCGTCTCCGAATGGCAAAATCTACATTAAGCTTGAAGAATCCTTCTGTTTTAGGATAAATAAATAAAACAGGCACTTAGAGATTCCTCTTGCTTTATTATAGAAAGAGGAAATGCGTGTGTTTGCAGAGGAGCAGGAAATGTGCTGCGCTTTCTAAATACGAATGAATAAATCAAAACGTTTGCAATTAGGGGCTCGCGTCTTTTCTGTTAATTCAAAAGATTTTGCCACTTTTCTGAGAAAGTGCATTTAATATTTAAATGACTTGTTACTTTTTCAATGCCCAGGTGATTTCTGCAGTAATGTGCCGACCAAGTCTTGTCAGTTGCGATTCGGGTGGAAATTCTGTAATCAGAAGTGGCATCAATCTGAGAAAAAAAACTGAAAAATTTAGCAACACGAGACAAATGGACAAATGCATGCCGAAACAACGAAAAGCAGTGCCGCGTACACAGTTGTTAATTAAATAATTCATTTCTCTCACATCTAACAACTTCTGTCCTGTTTTCCAGCCTCTCCTGTGTAATTTATGTCTCTCAACATTGTTCGTCTTAAAGGGATGGTTCGGAGTGATTTCAACCTAGGGTCCTTTGCACCATAACCTCGAGCCAAACACCCCCCCCCCCCAGAGGCTTTTTTCCCTAGGTTGAACATTATTAAAGTTAGAGCTTATTTAGAGATATCAGCCGAATGGCTTAGTGCAGGCGCTAATGGATCCAAGGTTATATCTCGTAAATTACCCCACTAAAAATGCCCGGAATGGTACCAAACTTCTACAGTAGTACAAATAGGTTCTGTACTCATAAAACGAGGCATTGGAAAGTTTGTAAGTACATCAGGAGTTTATTTAAATAACACTTGCCTGATGGCTCATGCTACCGCTAACCCGGACGTCGAGGTCACTTCCGTAATTTGGGAAGAGTCACCGCCTTTAAACCGCCTTGAAAACGTTGGATAAAAAGTTAAATTCATATCACCATTGTAAAATCTTAATTAAATATGATCTGTTAAACATGATTAAGTTTGCAGATATCTTACTTGTAGATGAAATTTTTCATGGTATGGCTCCCCCTCCGCTCAATAAATTCGTCCAACAAAATCTAAACTCATCCACCAGAGCATCTACAAGAGGGGATTGTAAAATACCATGTAGAAAAAGTAGTTTTGGACAGTCAGCTTTCTCTTTTCGAGCAGCTCACACATGGAATTCCTTACCCACAGAACTAAGGAACATCACATCTATCAAATCATTCTCCAAATCCATAAAACATTGGTTGTTGACAAATCAAATATGCTGCCATAATACAGAATAATGTGTTTGTATTCATCGCTATAGTGGTGTCTCTGTGCGTGCTTATGTGTTGTTGATGCATTCAAATGTGTCTATACACTTTTACCAGTGTCTACTATGTGTGATACTTGTGTTATGTTTTTTTTTTTCATGCCATTAACCTGACAGTTGTCCTGATCGGGAATAGTGGTTGTGTTATTCTTACTTATCTATATCTAAGGCTTTCTTATTGATATGTATTTATTGTATTGTTGTAGTGTATTTATTGTTTTTTTTAACCATCAACCTGCTAGGGACTGCAGATGAAAATAAGCCTGTATGGCTAAATCTGGCACATTTACATGTTGGACTTTGTACTCATGTTGATTAATGTGCGTTGTCCCTTTTAAATAAAGAAATCAATCAATCAAACTAAAAAATAAATAAATAAATAAACTATTTTCAGTGTTATATCCGATTTTGTAACTGTGCCATGACAGCAGTATCATAAAACCTAAAACACCTAAAAGGACTGTAAAAATTATGATTTAAACTGCCACACCAAAGACGAAAACTACAGTATATAATGATAAGTTCTAATTCTATGAGAATAGGGAAATCCACGGCACAATTTAACGATAGCAATCACAGAAGAACGATCCAGCTGGAATTACTTTCATAAAGTTTTTTTTTTCTAGCTGATGAAAGATAAAAACATTGACAGCCAATCAGAATCCACCCAACTTTCAAAAGCATTTAAACGGCAGAAGACAACTGTAGCGTGTGCTTATATAACAAACATAACGTTATCGTGCGTTGGACGCTATATCACTATAGTTATCGTTCTTTGCGTGAATGGGTCTTAAAACTGAAAGTTTTAACATAAGAATTCATGTAAGACCTTTTAAAAATGCTCCATAAATTCCACTTCCACTTTAAGTGCCTCACCACCGCATTTTGGGAAACAAGAGAAGAGTCCAAAAAATGTTTGTGATAAATCAACATCAAGCCACAAATTCTGTCATTTGGTCCTGACTTGTATTGAACCCATAATTTTCCTTTAATGTCAATTTTACTATTAAAACGGCAAATCATTTCTAGACATCCTGCTCCTCATAAAACGCTTGTGATGAAAATTTCAGACAGACTCAACAAAGCTGTACAGGATGCAAAATACTGCATTAGTGAGATCAGAGGTGCTGCTTGAATTAATGGTGAAACTTTAAGCGTCCTAACAAGCATACTTCAAATGATTAGCTTGCCAAATCTGAATCAGGAATGGGGGTCTTCCTCTTTGACACGGCTGCCCTGCTCTTGTCATTACTGGGCACACTGTAACCCACAAACAACAACTTTCCATCCACTGTAATTGCTACATAATTCAACAGATGCAGTGGAATGACCTCCAGGTAAACTTAGATTTACTTTGCAGCTGTTAATGACTAAAGCTTTGATTAGCTCCTCTCTTAGAGGATGAGGATCCCAGACCTCACGCTTTGTTTTGTTCTCGAGTCAAAGGAGAGATACATACCCACTGATGCAAAAATGTAAAAAAAAAATATATATATATTGACGATCTTCTAATTAAGATGGCCCATTTAACCAAAGTGAAGCAATTTACTGAACTAGTGCCTTCAAAATCACAGTTTCTCTCTCTGTCCTCTAGCTTGTTTAAAAAAAATCTTTGTAAGGCTTTGACAAGGTTTCTGTATTAAGTGCATTAGCACAGAAATGTGCAGTAACATTGAAATACATGTGAATAAACATAGAATGTAGTAAATTAATGGGCCGTTTTGCCTTAGGGCATAATGGAGGACGGACCCCCCATGAGTTCATTTTTCACGGCTTTGGTTATGCTTTCAACACTCTAATTGAATTTCAATGTAAATTAAAAAAAAAAAAAGTCTTATTAAAGTAACTTTTGATGTAAATTGTACATGATCTATTGGGGGACTTTCACCCATTAAGTACCTTCACGACATGCTCTTTCTGGCTTTATCTTGTCTGTGTCATTATAAATCTTGCTCATGACCAAAATGTTATCATGTGAATTAGGAACAGAGTAATTAGGAATAAAAAAAAATTAAAAAGTGTATATATATATATATATATATATATATATATATATATATATATATATATATATATATATATATATATATATATATATATATATATATATATATATATATGTATATGTATATATATATATATATATATGTATATGTTATACATATATATATATATATATATATATATATATTTAAAACTAAATACCCGACCAAATTGAAAAAAAGTTAAACCTGTAAATTAACAATTTATATGTTTATACATTATAAAACTAAATCCAGTTCTTCTGTATTTAGTCGGTCTCAGTTTTTTCCTGTTTCTTCATGTAATCCCAGATGGACTCGGTGATGGTGAGATCAGATCATAACGGCTGTTGTCAGACTCCTTGTGCATACAAAAATCTCAGTGGATGATTTCAATTAATGGCAAAATTAATGTTTGAATATGTAAACTGATATTTCCTACTGACACTCTACAGCAAAATATATAAATAACTGGCTTAAAAAAAAATTTGTGTGTGTGAAAATACTCATGTGCCCAAGACTTTTGCACAGTACTATATATATACTGTGTTTTTTTTTTTTTTTACTGTATTTTTTATTATATTAAATTCAAATCAATTTTCAATAGTGGTCTCAGACCTATGAATCCTACAGTATGTATATGTATTCGCACACAATGCGTGACACTAACAAGCAAGCAAATCATATTTTCGAGACCTCACTAAGATTTAGACAGCAAATCACTCAGTATTTACAAGATCACCTAGTGCTTTCACTGGTATCCAAACTCTTCAGGCACTGATCTGTCTAAAGAAACAAAACAATTTTCCGTTTGCTCTGAATCTCTGCTCCTGAGGCTACGGGACCCTTTGGGTGGCTGTCAGACGTCCACGCGGCATCACACGGACTCATCTCATGTCAGAGAGGGGCATCTCCAGCCATTAGAATATATCAGCACATACTGTCCCCTGGAACATCATGCCCATCCCCCATAAGCCCACAAAACAACCAGCCTGCCTCTTGGTCACCATGCCACATCTATTCAAATCAGCCCTTCATACACAAGACTGCAGCGGAAATTGGTCTTTTGTCACTCAAGATTAACAATCTCTTCCCAAATCCCCATGGAAAATTCCATAGTCCCAATCACTGACAACTAACTGACTCACTGTGACGCAAATGTGTGCCTCATGTCCTGATTTGGATGCTGAGTGTACTTTTAAATAGAAGTGTTTTAGTAAAATCTATATTCACCGTTTCCACTAAACTCCAGAAGGTGGGCAAAACAGGATGGCTGCTCGGATAGGTTCAAGAGTTTCATCAGCTCGAGCTCAAAAATAGACCCTCAAATGCATCATTATCGGGATTTGTGTATAAACACTGAAAGTGACACAGAATCTGCGAGATGAAGTTAGCAGGGAGACGCCTGTGCCGATATTTCCTTTGTTGTTTAGTCAGGAAAGGGAAGGTTATTGTAAACCGACTCGAGAGTAAATAATACCTACGTTTCCATAGCAAAGTCACAAACAGCCTGCAGAAACAAAGGATGAAAAGACAATAAATCTAATGATGGACAATTTTGTTTAGTTTCCAAAGTGTTTTGAGGGAAATTCTACTTCAAAACAAAGAGGCAACTATATTTTTCCATGGAGAAGGGGAAATCAGATTGCTTCTTTTCTTATTTCTTGAAGTGAATAGCCATTTTTCCTGGCAGACTTGCTGTGTGTTGTGACAGATATATACGGACACTGTTTTGTTATTCTTTCGAGAAACTTCCAGTATAACAAAACCTGTTTTTAGGGCTCTGTAGCAAGGAAGTTTCAAAGATCAAGATGTTTGGCCCGTGCTCAAAATGTGAGAGCCATTCAGAGCATTTCATTTGTGATCTATAGGACAAGGGTTGAAGCATCATGTTGAAATCGTGAACTTCAAACGCACTACATTTAAACAGTAACACTGTTAAAAAAGTAACTAATCCTAGACCTGATGGCCAACAAAAGTGTAAAGTGTGATAAATAAATGAAAGACATTTGACTTTGCTGTGTTTGTTTGCACCTGACACATGAAGCAAATTAAACGAAATCCTGGTGACCTGGTTCAGCGATCACGCAACGCTTGTAACAGTGAAAATGTTAGTTTAAATTTTTTTTTTTTTTATATTTGTACAATTTAAATTAAAAGTTTAATATCAATTGTCAAAATATACATAATTGCAGGTAATGCATTAAAGTGAACTAACCAAGTTTTAAAAAAAAGTCACATTCAAAGCAAAAAAGTTAAAAATATAATAAGAAAATTATATTAATAGTAATACATGAATACATATATTTTTCAAAAATCTAAATTTTGGGGTTGGTACCATTTTTTTAATGTTCAAAAGCTGCATTTATTTGATTAAAAATAAAGTAAAAACAGCAATATTGTAAAATATTATTACAATTTAAAATAACTGTAAAAATGACATGATCAATAAGTCAACACATGTTTTCACATTACTTTAACTCATAAAAACAATTATTTTTTTAATTTATACGAGTTTCAACTGAGCTTTTTATTTCAGTTTTATATAATTTAAGCTGAAATTACTTATACAGCCAAGTTGATTATACTTAAAAGGCCCGGTTTCACAGACAGGGCTTAGATTAAGCCAGGATTATGCCTTAGTTAAATTGAGACATTTAAGGAGCTTTAGAAAAAAAAACATTTACTGATGTGCATGAAACCAGACAAATAGGCAGCAACTGAACTTAAAGGGTTAGTTCACCCAAAAATGAAAATTATGTCATTAATGACTCACCCTCAAGTCGTTCCAAGCCCGTAAGTCCTCTGTTCATCTTCGGAACAGTTTAAGATATTTTAGATTTAGTCCGAGAGCTTTCTGTTCCTCCATTGAAAGTCAATGGACGGCATACTGTCCATGTCCAGAAAGGCAGTACAGACATCATCAAAGTAGTCCATGTGACATCAGTGGCTCAATCTTAAGTTTATCAAGCGACGAGAATACTTTTTGTGCGCAAAAAGTAAACAAAAATAACGACTTTATTCCACTATTCATTTCCTTCTCTCTAGGCCTCGAGTGAGTTCACGTAGTGTTTTTGCGCAGCGCGTCTGTGTTGTACGTCACACGTAGGCTCACTATTGGCCGACGCTGGTCATGTGTGATGCGTGTGACGCATAATTTTCATTTTTGGGTGAACTAACTCTTTAAAGTTCTTTTTTATTTGAACATATTTATATATTTTAAAAAGCAATTTATTCCTATGATGACAGATCCGAGTATTCATTTCTTTCAAATAAAATCTTACTGACCCACACTTTTAAACAGTAGTGTATATATAAAATTCAGTTTGCTGATGCTAATGGCTCAGAAATCACACAGTCCACCTTTAACCTCTTTTCCAGGAAGAGATGGCTAGTAAAGCGCAGCAAGACCGTCATATCGCTCTAATACATGAGCAAACAGAGGAGTCTTTACCAGCGTGTCGTATGTGCACCGCTGTACAGCTTACGTGGCTTTTGGTAGCTGAGAGACATGATTATTCAGAGGTAATATTTTATCTTAGCAGTTTGCAGAGCTTTGTTTGCCATTCTTTCAAGCAGGGGATAAAAGAGCAGCCTTGGCGTGCTGGCTCTGATTATGATCTAATTGTTAACATTCAGTGTGCCTTATTATCAATCTGGTGCCTTACAATGAGCAGTTAGAGCTTTGTTAGTGTTGGCAGAAGGCTCTGAGAGAGCGCTTCAGCTACCGGTGGTGCATTACAGAAGTATAGTTAGCACTAAGGTGGCATGAGAGGAGCCCCTGCCGCCAACGACAACAACAACAACAAACAAACAGGAATTGATGGCAAGCGTTTATTATCTGGTTTAATTGCTCATCATCTGGAGGATCTGACAGTTGTGGTTAATGAGAGAGAGAGGAGAGGCGCAGGCTGTTGGCAGAGGGCTTCACAGCAAAAGAGGATGCTGGGAGAAGGGGAGGGAGAGTGGGGGAGTTTGACACCGAGATCTGGAGCAACTCATTCCAGTCGAACAGAAGCAGTGGATGCGAGCGAAATCATTTTCTAATCAAAATATCAGTCAGAAAAAGCTTTCGCTTTATTTCCGCTGAGCTCTTTGCAAGTCTATTTAACCTGGATGTCATTAACGCACACTCGAAAGGGGGAATTAGGCCTTGTGTGTAATCAGATGGTGAACACACACAGGATATCACAAAAACTCAACCCCTTCCTAAAGATCTCATCTGGGCTACAGGCCTGGACACGGTTCAAAAGGGGACCTCCCAGAGGCTGCAGCATCAGGCACGTACCAAACCACTTCAAACTGACAATCGCCAGAACAAGGCCTAAAGAGATATAACGCTGCAGCTAATGCAAACATCAACTGCTTAATGGACTTTAGCTTACAAGACAGTTTAATATGTTACAGAGCAACGTGTCACAATTCAATCTTAATATTCAAACTAAACCTGTCAGGTGGGTAAGTCTGTCTATCCCGCTTCCCGCTGTCATAGTTAGTGAAGATAATGAAAAACTGTGAATAGATGAAAAATACGTTTCACAGGAAATTGAGAACTTTGTCATTGAACTGTATTGAACGAATATAACCTTTGACCTTTGATAAATCAACATAGCTGCATTTGAAAAAAAGTTTGCTGTTCCTACACTGAGAAAAGCAGCCTATAGAAACGTTAAAAAAAGAGAGAAAAAAAGTAAAGATGCTGAAAATCCACAGGAATATATTACATTAAAAAAAAAAAAAACAGTTATTTAATAATTTTTCAAAATATGTTTTTACTGTATTTTTATCAAATAAATGCAGCCTTGGTGAGCAGAAGATCTTCTGTCAAATCAAAAACATTCCAAAAATGTTACCAATCTGAAACCTTTGAACGGTAATTCAAAAAGTGGGGACCACTAGTGAGCATTTTTCTATTTTTAATATTGTTTATTATAAATTATATCATAAATGCTCTTTGTTTTTCATCAAATCAGCTTTTAATTGTTAATAACCCTAAAATATATATATATATATATATATATATATATATATATATATATTTTTTTTTTTTTTTTTTTTTTTTTTTTTTTTCTGGGTTTAAATTAGATTTGTAATCTCAAATGTTCAATTTCAGACTTTTAGGACCCCACAATGATGTGATAAAATAACATGTCATGAAGTACCCATTATATGTCTTGGACTATTTTTGGAATTGCTTTGACACACAAATGGGAAGTTTAGATTAGGCCTAATGCACTCTTGCAAACAGTTATCTTCATTATACAATGATAAAGGGAAAATATGTGAAAACAAATATACCACTCATGAGGCACACTAATAATAAAAAGGAGGCTTTTCCATTCATTTCCAAACATTATAATCAATGGTAAATTGAAGACATGAAGAAAACTGCTTCATCAGCTTTAACTTACTAGAAGGGGCACGATGCCAATGGGAAACACACCTCCCCAAAACCACTGCTGCTAAACTCATTCACAAATCTCCCATTGAGAAACTCTGGCACTGCTGAAACACAGCGTATGCCTGCATTCTGCCCACTGCTGCAGATATGCACCCGCACACATGGGAATCATTAGGGCACGCAAGTTGGCGAGTGTCCCTAGCAACCAGCTGCATCTGTTTATGTTTACCTTCACGCTCCTACCAGCTAATGCCATGAGTACATCTGCTACTGTGCAACGAAGCTGTGGTTACATGCATGGTTGACCCATGATTCTGTAATTGCCCAGCAAGTAAGATAAAGAGTCAGAGCGTAACCACCAAAGCCTTGCCTTCCCTTCCAAGAGCCTCTTTCCTCTGCCAGCTTTTGTCCTGTTGTGGAAAGCCCATTGCTGAATCAGTTCGACAAATTGAGCCGCAATTGTAAGCCTGCTATTAAAAACCTGAGCAAGAAATACTTACACTAACGGATGATATAAAGCCGGTTCCAAGTCATTTGAACCGCATTTAAAAAGATTTATAGATATATATATAGTTTCATACATTTCATTTAAATTTGGTTCAAAAGTCTATTTTGCACTTTTCTATTTTACGATTAAGTCAAGTCAATTGAGACATAATAAATGTTTGTTACTATATTTGTTATTATACAAACATTTTTATCATTATAAATGTTTATTATATTTATTATATTTTTAGAATAAAGTAAAACATTTTTACTAGCAGACTGAGACTTTTGGATCCCACTGTACACTGTAAAATGTGAAAAAATATATGATCAATAGGTTATTTCAACATATGTTTTTACGTTGCTTTAACTCACCAAAATAAGTTAAGTCAACTACAAGATTAATGAACTAATTTTTTAAGTTAGTTTAATGTAATTTAAGTTGACTTAAACATCCAAGTTGGTTGTACTTAAAAATTTAAGGCAGCAACTTTTTTTACAGTGTTTTAACACTGATGGTTTTTTCACTGATGTGATTTTGATTTTTATTTTATTTTTTTAAATGAACAAATTGTGATATACGTTTCAACCAAAGGAGGGCTGTAATAAATCTTCAATTAAAAAAAAAAATAGGAGAACAAAGTTTTAGTAATGTGTGACTGTTTAACTCATATCGTTATCAATTGACAATTAAAAACATCTCTGAAAGTAATGCAGAATTTAACCAGTGTGTGGTTTCAAACATCTCACAGATGTGCAACTCATATGAAAAAGAAAAGGAGGAGGACATGAAAGGAATTTTTAAGCCTACACTAATAACATAATGGCTCAAAACAGCCACATGAAAGACTTGAGATGTTGGTGTACTTTGTGCTGTTATTGTGTTTCCTGTTCACAAGTTCATGCAACAGATGCCAAAGAAAACCCTGGTGGCGTGGCCCCCCACTGACCCCCTGGGTGAGAATTACACTGTGCCGGAGTGCAAAGATCTAGAGGACACATTATCCAACGCATACAAATGTGCTCTTGTTTTGTCATTTAATAAAGAACACATTCTTTCAGACACAAACACAATTAGGATGAGAAAGGGTGTTCTTTGGTTTGCTCAAATATCAAGACTGTAATCACAATAAATTTTATGAGTCTCAGTGGTCTTTTTTTCTTTTTTTCTCCAGATGCTCAGAATTTAGAAGAATATCTTGCCTGGGTTACATTAAAATGGCCTGCCCTTTCAAAAGTCTAATTGAATTCATTCAAGCGTGGGAAATTGCGTAGTAAAGGCAAATTAACTAACCTCACATTTGAGGTTGTTTTTCCACTGGATCTGAGCATGTACATCAATGTTTTATGAGTAAAATAAATTACAGCCATAAAGCATCATTCATGCATATAAAAAATATATGTATATATATATATATATGTGCATTTTAGAGCAACTGACACTGACCTCAAAATTTAGCAAAGTTTTACACACAGTGATGATCATTGCCTTGAAGTGAGCTGGAATGTTTTGCACTGAACAACACTGACCTCTTCTGGCTGTTCAACATACTGCCACTGAGAGCTTGCTAGCCATCATCAATGTGTAACTAAAAGGACAAAATAGTACAGTAAAAATTACAACAGAGATCACAACCTTGAAGAATAACGCTCTTATGTTGACGCCAGACACCAGGCTTCAGCAAGAAAACATCTCTGCTGGGTGTCCACATCATAAACATCCAGACCACAAACTGTTTAGTAAAAAACACAATGTGTATTAATCCAGATCATGTGTCAGTCATAAGATTACATGTTATTCGTTTTATATACTTTATGTAAGGTATAATGCACAGAAAATAGTTCATAACAATGTACTAAACTTCAGCCAAGCAACAATTATCACAGTAATATTAATACATAGGTCATTTTTACTAGAATCAATAACTGAGACGCAAGATAACACCAGTTGCGTTTGTAAGAAACAAGGGAGAGCGAGTCTGCGGTGTGATACGAGACAAGTGTTAAATAAACAAATATTTCACTTATTAAAAAAACTAAGTAATTATATTGAATTATTGTTTATTAAAAGTTTATCAAGTGAAAGAAATTACATTCATTTTATTACACAGCATATAGTATATCAACATACTGTACATATTTTAAATGAATGTGGCTTTTGTGTACATAGTGTAACTATTGATTGAAAAACGATTTTCGAGGGAGGACCCAAGTTCTCATGACACTGGTATCAGTTACCCAGATAATCAGACTGATATGCAGCAATATATGGCCGACCGTGAGAATTAGGACATTTTAGACCAATTAATGCTGCAACGGACCAATTAGAATGAAGTATTCCAGAGAGCCACGTTATAAATAAACAATCTATATAGATCTAAACACACCTAAATAATTATAATACAAAAACATTACAGTAACTCTACTCTAGATACTACATTATGGCAATTTCTAAACTGTCAGGCACTTTCTGTCTTTCAGGGAAGCGACTGGGATAGTTAGTGAACAACTTGAGAATTAACCAATTTTTTTGCTATATAAAACGTATTACTGTTCCACATTTACTCCTGAGAGGAAACACACAGCTGAGAGAGTTCTAAGACAGTAGCTTGTTTTTAACTGGCATGACCAACACAGTCTTAGATGTAATCATTCCCCGCATGTGATTCCAATGGCACTTTGCTTGTCAACGGAAAAGATGCATGGGTCCACTTGACTGTTGTGTTGTAAATCCCAGTCTGAGTGAAAATGCCGCTTAAATGTGTAGCTGTATTTCAAATTGTGATTACATCTGCTGTGATTAATGGACTACCAATTGTAATAGTGTAGTATGGAAAATCACTGACACGTGCAGTTGGTACCTGCATTTCCATCCGTTGTGCATTACGGCCCCTCACAGTTAATGATGCGCAGGTGAACTTCTGGAGGGATCTCTGTTGTTCTTTAGGACGTAAAATATAGCAGCAGTCTTTTTTTCCCATCATCTCCATTTATGGTGAAAGACGAGATGATGTTCTAAGAGCCTCGGTTGTTTGGATTTGTTGGCTTGGTACCGAGGTTAAGCTGGTCGCTGTCTGTGATGCTGTAGACGTAGTCTTTAGTGGCACGGAAGGAGTAAACTCCTTGTTGGAATCAACAGGAGCTTCTGGCTCACCTGTAATCCCCTCAGGAGAATGTGTTGTGAAATTGGCTTCTTTTGGTTCATCATGCATCAAATGTGATTTTAATATCTCTGAAACACATTTGTATCAATTTTTAGGATTCAATCAATTGAGGATTCAAATGGTCTAACCTGAACATAAAACGAAGTGACTAAGGAACTTTTTGAACCGACACTAACCTGAACATGGTGAGGTGTTTTCCATGGTCCAGTGCATTTTGTGATTTGTCTCTTTAAAGGTGAGAACCGCGTCTATCTTGTAGAAATTTTGCTGAAGTGTCTCACCTTCCTGACCACTGCATTCCTAAAATAATACATTAAAAAATTACAGTACTGTCCCAATTACAAATGATAAATATTTTTTTTTTTTTCAAATAAATTAAATTAAAATGTAGAGATCCTTGTTTCAAAGATCCTTGTTTTTTTAATGTATTTTAAATTGTTATTGATTCTTTTGATGGCATTTTCAGCATCATTTCTCCAGTCTTCAGTGTCACATGATCCTTCAGAAATCATTATAATATGCTCATTTGCTGCTCAATAAACATTTCTTATAATTATCAGAGTTGAAAACTGGTGTTTTGCTTAATATGTAAATCATTTAATTAAGTTTAAAAGAACACAATTTATTTGAAATAGAAAACTTTTGTGGCATTTAAGATATTTTAATATACAGTACTTTGTTGATCAATTTAATGTAACATTGCTAAAAATAGGTATTATAATGGTAGTGTATATGTATAAAGTTATTCACTACTGACCTTTTTCTGTTGAATGTGGGATGTGGGAATGACAAGCTGCACAAAGTCACTCGTCTCTGACCAGGTGAATGTGTCAGTCTGTTCCACAATCACACTGCTAACTGACAGGGTCTCATTTTGATATCCACCTCTCTTGGTCAAGCCCATGCGCCGTTTATAGACATGCAGCACCGTGTCCTCAGATGGCAACTGGTTCACTGAAAGAAACATGCAGAATGACTGTTCAAATATGACAGAAATATTGCAAAATAAAGAAGTTAAATGCTAAGATATGACCATAGTAACAAACCATTTGGGCAGGTCGCCTCCATGCTGTAGGCATAATGGCCACTGACCAGTTTGAGAGGTAAGAAATGTCCTTCAGATTTGAAAACCTAAAAGATTAGAATAATGTTTTTTTTTTTAACTGCCGTTGAATTGTTTGAAGCACACGGTGGATTAAATAAGAGGTTTATAGTCAATTCTTTAGCCAGTTTGGCTACTTTTGACCAGTGGTTGAAATGCTGAAAATCACACTATATTTATGAATGAACTTTGCGCAGCATTTTTGCTATTACGTGGATAATAGACATTTTGAACTTTGGAATTTAGTCCCCCTTGAAATTCAATCCCACTTTCATTTCCAGCCCTGCCTTTGACTCAACTAAAGCACAAAGGATCAAAATAAGCATTCAAGTACCAAAAATATGCCATTCACTTACAAACCACTAGGCGGCACACTTTAGTAAATAACTAGTTCAAGCAAGGTCGGAAAGTTTCAAGGGCTGGGGGCAACTACAAAAAAAGCAAACGAAAGTGAGTTTTTGGAATGCCTGATATACATTATATATATATATATATATATACACACACACACAAAAAAAACTTTGTGGTCTGTAATTTTTTTATTCAGTAAGGATGCAATGCATTGATCAAAATTGAGAGTAAAGACTTTTAAATTAAAAATAAATATATTTAAAATAGAATATATTAAGTAGCACAACAGTTTTCAACATTGATTTGAAAAGAAATGTTTATTGAGCAGCAAATCAGCATATTAGAATGATTTCTGAAGAATCATGTGACACTGGAGACTGGAGTAATGATGCTGAAAATTCAGCTTTTTCACATGAATAAATTACATAAAAAAATATTCAAATAGAAAATAGTTATTTTAAACTGTAATAATATTTCACAAAGTTTTTACTGTATTTTGATCAAATAAATGCAGACATTTGAGCATAAAAGACTTCTTTCAACAAAAAATGTGTGCATGGTAGTGTATATTTTCCCTAGTGTTTTATTGTAGGCCTAGTTATACATTTTATGACATAAAATTGATAATACAGAATTTATTTAAATTTACAGGTAACAGCCTAATCAAATTTTATTTTAATGAATTGATTAAATTTTACCATTTGTCAAAAACAGACACATTAGACACAGTATCAATTTAAATTAGAATATGCACTCGTCTCACACTAAGATTTTTTAAAAAACAACTTTTGAAGGATATACGAATATTGTTACTTAAAGGAAAAAATAATTACAATAAATTGTATTAAAAAAATATTGCTTCATTACTAAGCTATTACAAATTCTCACAGCCACAATCTGACAGCACAGTCTTACCTGCACAGGACTTAAGACGGTACCCCTCTTCCCTTGAACTGTTATGTTTGGTTTGTGCATTTCAACATTTACTTGAATAAGACTGGAATCCTCCAAAGCCACCACCAGACTCCCTCTCAAGGCCAGAGACCAGTCGAGCTGAGTGGAAAAATCACATCAGAAATATTTTACATTAGATCCGTTCATCTCTTCGTGACAATACATATCAACATTTATTATAAATTACCCCATTATTCCAGTTATCCACAGGGATTTCTCTGGTAACCTTGAACACAAAAAAAGAGCTTTGAAAAAATGAAGAGAGAGAGAGAAATCAAGAGAGGAAATGTAATTTTCTTACCTGAATGAAGTCTGAATCACACTGGATGTACTCTCTGTTAGGAGGCGCTAACACCGCTGGACACTTCATCATAAACTTTTGAGTCCTGCCTCCGAAACGACTTACTCTCTTCAGCAGGTTCAGCATAATCACATAACTGCCATGCTAAAATATCACCACCAAATGTTATTCTGTGATGCAGTGATAAAAAGGGACAGATTTTTATCTGCAACACAATATGTTTTAGTGACAAACAGGGACATTTTCTGACCTCTAACTGGACAAAACATCCACTATACATGACTCTGAAGATATAGTTCTTGTCTAGATCTCGGTGTAGGGCAAAACCACATGAAGACAGCTGACGGTTTAGATATTCCATGGACACCAGACCCACTGGAAAGAGCAAGAGATTTATAAAACTAGTACACAGAACGTATTTTGAAATACATTTAGAGAAAATGCAATTGACATTTTTCATTAATTGTTTTTATTGCTGTTTCAAATGGTGGTCATACTCACACCTTACACTGTCTGTGTTACTGTGTGACATGGAACTCTTAAAGTAACTTTATATCATATTAAGTATACAAAGTAGTATATTAAATGAAAAGTCTATAATATTTCTAAAGTTTTAGTTAACATATAAGTTTGTTTTTATATAATATTATTACTTTAATATATTTGTATATTTCATATTATTAGATTTGATAAACTTAATTTATCCCCCAAGTGAGAAATTCACATTTCATTATTTATTTTTTTATTATTATTTCATTACATACATTTGAGTGTCCTATCCAACATCAAGTATAAATGACAAAATAATTATATCAAAGTGTAAAATATGTAATGTGAATACCATAATGTTTTTTTTCTGGAAACCTTTATATTACAGGAAGAATTGTTCATTAATGTAACTTCTTCTATTATGTTCAAGGGATAGTTCACCCAAAAATGTTAATTCTGTCACAATTTACTCACCTCATGTTGTTCCAAACCTGTATGAGTTTCTTTCTTCTGTTGAACACAAAAGAAGATATTTGGTAAACAGAGAGTTGACGGCACCCATTGACTTCCATAGTATTTTTTCCCTACTATGGAAGTCAATGGGTGTCGTCAACTGTTCGGTTACCAAATATCTTCTTTTGTGTTCAAAAGAAGAAATAAACATATACAGGTTTGGAACGACTTGAGGGTGAGTTAAGAAATGACCAAAGGTTCATTTTTGGGTGAACTATCCCTTTAAATTCAGTAATTCAATGTCCATATATCTCACCTTGAATCCTTAATATTCCAGAAAGCCAAAGCCTCAATCCCTCGATTCTCATTCTATGGATCCAAAGTTCCATGTACTCAGAGAAACACTCCACATCACCCTCTAGAAAAATGAAAATCAGTCTTTTCTACTTAATTCTTTTACTTCAGTGCAAAAACTATAACATACTACAAATAATTACCCGTCATGCTTGCAGATGGACTGCCTACCCAATCTCTCTTCTGAAGTCGCAAAACATTTCCCAATATGGGCAAAATGAAGAGTCTGTGTGAAGCAAAAAGGCAACAATAACAATTTTAGTAATATTACAGGAGAAAATACTTCAAGCATAAGCATACAGTTACTTACACTGTAATAAGTAAAACCCTTGTGAGCATCAGCGACATGGTTCATTGTGTGTTGGTTCATGAGGACAGAGTATTTTATACTGCTTACAAGTCAGCTGTGTTTGGCTTTTTAGGTTACAAGTGAGTGAGAGCGAGGAAGGCTGATCCATTTCGTCATAAAATTATACAACATGCACAAGAGTGAGAGAAGCAATGGAAGGAGGGAAACCTGCACCTGCACAGCAATAAAAATCGTTCTTCCTTCCTTTCATTCACATTATGCCTAACATGAGGCTTTATATTTTCCAAATAAACTGTGCCACTCCATGGGTTAACAGTTGTTATCAAGAACTTTGCAAGATTGGGGCACAGTAATCACTGAGTAGCCTAATTGTGATTTTGCTATAAAATTGCATGTTTGTCTGTAAACTGAATATTGATTATATCATTGTTGGTAGTATAGCATAAATAAGGTCCTGTCAATCTTAGCCATTACAGAACTATAAAAAACAATGAGAAGGCTGACCAAACCATCACACATCCCTCAAGTGAAAGTACACATTGTGTGAGGAATCCTGTCCACTATGTGATAGTTTTACAATACAGACAAAATAATCACACATTATAATAACATTATAAATACAACATACATATGTCCCTAAACACATTGGTTGCACACTGTACTGTTAATATTACAGGCCTTTGTCTTTAAATCTATTGTTTTACGGTGCTTTTGTCTGTTCTAGGTCTGATGTAACTAACCTGTAAGATAAGAAATGAGAAGCTTTCAACCTTACAGTGGATTCTTGCATATTTGACATTATTTCTGTCATTTTAAATGGAAATTACAACCCCACCGGCCCATCATAATCATAAACAGACAAGACAGAATCACACCGTCTGACACAGTATATCACAAATCATGTTATGCGTTAAAAAAAGTTAACATCTTACATTTACAAACCCCTCCATGTGCTGTGATGAGACGGCCCAAACTGATGATGTCATGCCTTCAGTGACGCATCTTGGGTGGCCATTTTATCAGTTTTGGGGGTCGGAACAGCAACTGGATGCATTGGTCCACTCGTTTTCTTTATTTTTATTACTTTAAATCGCTTGTTTTAATCGCAATCTGCAGATAAGCACGTACAGTCGATGAGTAGGTATTTGCCAAGCGTTGAAGTAGGCAAAAACAGGGTGCGGCGCGCCATTCATTTCTAACGTGCGCGCGGTTAGCAAATAGCTTAGCTTAGCTAATGGCACCCCGCATTCATTGACTACAGTCGCACGCAAACAATAGACATACCACTTGTTGCCAACAAATTTGTGGTTGTGTTTACCTTTGAAGTCTTTCCCGGTTTACTAGTTTCGGTTTCAGCTTAGTTGCCTTATAGCTGAATTATTGATCTGGTCGGAAGCTCTTAGCCTAGCTCTAATCATGACTGAGTGTTATATTCGCGTCGCGGAGGATGAGAACGAGGAGCCGATGGAGATCCCGTCCGAGGAGGACGGCACCGTGCTGCTCTCAACCGTTGCCGCGCAGTTTCCCGGTGCTTGCGGCCTTAGATACCGTAGCCCCGTGTCTCAGTGCATGAGAGGGGTCCGACTAGTGGAGGGGATTCTTCATGCACCCGAATCAGACTGGGGCAATCTCGTGTACGTGGTTAATTATCCAAAAGGTATGATCAGATCTTGTTAATATTGTGCTTATTTGATTGCAAGGACATATAATTTGGGAATTGTTGATGCACAGAAAATATGGATTATGTCATCAACTGCATATCCCTGTCTTAATGCATTTTGATGTGCATGTTAATTCAATCTATTTGATTTTCATTAAACGAATGCACTTTTCAGATAACAAGAGGAAGATGGATGAAATGGATGCTGCATCGGCTGTGAAGATCAAGAGAGGTGTGCAGAAGACATCAGATTTGATTGTGCTTGGGTTGCCGTGGAAAACAACAGAGCAAGACCTGAAAGATTACTTCGGCACTTTTGGAGAGGTGATCATGGTGCAGGTTAGTATGAGCAAACCTAAAAGGATAGTTCACCCTAAACAAACAAGCAAACTTAAATTTACTCACCGTCATGTCGTTCCAAATCTTTATGATGGGTTTTCATCTGTGGAGCAGATAGTAGAAGTTGGAGGATGGTGACTGCCAAGTTTTTAGGCTGTTTTACAAAAACACAATAGGCAACACTACTTGTGCACAATAATGTCAATATAGTTCATTTCAACTGCTGAGGATCACAAATGAGGAATACCAGAGGTTTAAGAGCCATAGTTACCATTCACTTTCATTGTATGGAAAAAGCTGTTCAGAATTTGACGAAAAATAACTCCTTGGAGTTTCATGAAAGAAAGAGAGTCATACAGGTTTTGAAAGTCATGAGAGTGAGCAATTAATGACAGAATTGGGTTCACTCTTACTCAAATGTGGTCATGTATCACACATTCTGTATTGTTAGCTGTGATGCTGAGCATTACCTTTTCCCTCAGGTGAAAAGAGATACAAAAACTGGAAATTCCAAAGGATTTGGCTTTGTGAGATTTACAGAATACGAAACACAAGTAAAAGCCATGTCCCAACGGCATATGATCGATGGAAGATGGTGCGACTGCAAACTCCCCAACTCAAAGGTATGTCTACAACACTTAAGTCACGTAATACCACACATAGTTCAAATTATTTGATTTTAGAAGTATTAAGCTGTTTCAGATTTAAATTTGAACATACACATTTCATCTTTCAAATGTACTGTGATGCCCTTGTCGTTCTGAACACTGCATGAATGTTCCCTGTTTTCTATTAAATGATTTAGTATTTCCTGGAACAGGCTGGCCCTGATGAGCCTATGAGAAGCAGGAAAGTGTTTGTGGGTCGCTGCACAGAGGACATGACAACCGATGAGCTTAGACAGTTTTTTATGCAGTATGGCGAAGTCACAGACGTGTTCATTCCCAAACCTTTCCGAGCTTTCGCCTTCGTCACCTTTGCAGATGATCAGGTCAGTCTTTTATCTGTTTCAGTCTCGTGATTTTGGCTTGCTCTCGTTCTCCGCTCATTTTAACGGATTCTCCCCCCTCCAGGTTGCCCAGTCTCTGTGCGGTGAGGACCTGATCATCAAAGGAACCAGTGTGCACATCTCCAACGCTGAGCCTAAGCACAATAATAGTAGGCAAATGATGGATCGTGGGCGATTCGGGGGGTTTGGGGGGCAGGGCTTTGGTAGTAGTCGCAGTCCAAACAGCAATGTGAATTTTGGGGCCCTTAGCCTGAATCCAGCCATGATGGCAGCTGCTCAGGCAGCCCTGCAGAGTAGCTGGGGCATGATGGGAATGCTGGCCAATCAGCAGAATCAGACAGCCGCCTCCGGCACCACTCCTAGCGGGCAGAACAGTGCTAGTAGAGATCAGAATCAGAGTTACAACCCAAGCAGCAACTACAACACTGGCAGCTCAGCTAGTCTCGGGTGGGGGGCGGGTACCAATACAGGCACAGGCAGTGGGTTCAACTCCGGCTTTGGATCTAGCATGGAGACAAAGTCCAGCTGGGGAATGTAGAGGGATTTGAATTCAGTCATGAAGTATCCTAATATCTAGGTTGTATGGTAAGTATTTTGAGAGAAGAAAGTTTAGTCAGATATTACGTCCCTTACATATTTGCCTTTGATTTTGTAAAACTCTGAATGTTCTTCGTATACATAATTGATTGCTCTTTAAGATTCATTTAGTGGTTGGAATTGTTAGGAGTGAAATGAACACTATGAGATTTTTTTCCCTTATGGATAAAATGCATTTTATTTTCAGTAAGCCCACATATCTGAGCATCCAGTACATTTAAATATGCTCCATGTGGAAAGCAATTTGAGTTGTTCTCTGCAGTTTTTTTTCCCTCAACGTTTTTTATGGTCAAGCCTTCATAAATCTCTTCTACAGTTCATCACCTCTTTTCCAATTTCCCGGGAAGAAGCCCCTCGTTGGCCGCAATGTTCGAGAGATCTCAGTATCAGTTCCCTTCTTCCCATGTGTAAATGCTTTGCCATCAAAGAGCACAGCTTCACTCTGCATATACTGTGTTAGACGGTGGGTGTTGTCTTTTTTTCCCCCTTTTCATGGATGAAATCTGTCCGCTTTTTTGAGAGCTGAGAGTGAAATGGTGATGGATTGTTGGTGCGCCACGAGTGAGAGACTGAATGAGCGAACGCACTGAGAGAGAGAGAACTTGAACGCAAGTGTGCGATGCCGAAAAGGGACGTGATGGCTGTGAGAAGAACCTGTGTGAGCGAGTGTGAACAGAGGCAGCGAGTGTTTTTTTTTTTTCTGTAGGACCATCAGAAGGACATTCATTTACATTCTTCCGTCCCTCTTGTTCTGTCTACCTTCCTCCCTTTCTTATATTGCAATCATATTTAAAGAGCTGCATTTAAAAAAAAAAAATAACCCCAAAAAAAGCTATATGTAGTGGAATGTTTAAGTGATCTACTAAGTATGTGTTCTTGCTTAATTTGATGTGAATGCTGTGTATGGTGTGTGTTCTATCTCGCTGTTACTGAACTCATATGTGTGAGCGTGATGTGATGCTGTCTGTGGGCGGGGCTTTGGGAGTGGGCGGTGAATGAGGGTGAGCGTGAGCTCTGAGTGGCTTAACTGGGGTGATGTATTGATGATGAAAGCGTAGAATGCTTCAAGAGGAGGTTTCTTTTGTTATGTGTTTTGAATGCTTTTTATATGTTTTGTGAATCTAAGGGAACTCAAATAAAAAAAAGAATAATTTGACTAGTTATTTTGATAGTGGCTTATTTGTTTGAAGACATTAATTGAATTGCAAACACTTATTTAATTCGCATGTATAGGAACGTTGGACTCGGCGGGCCCAGGTTTACCTCAGAACCCTGAGTGAAGTCTATAATGGGAGATCTGAAGACTGAAGTTCACACAGTCCATCTGTGGAGACTGCTGCTGTATGCCTTTAACCTGAAAAGGGACTACGTCACTTCACTGTAACCATATTTCCCTGGAATCCTTATTGAAATTTCAATGGACAATTCCCAATTGGCTGGAGTGCATGACTAAAGACAGTACAAGGCAATCTAAAAGCAGAGTTAAACCAATGCGTTCAAGGATCAGTCCCATCACAAATGACTTGACATCCATGCTTGTGTATTTCCAGCGCTTGTACGCAAGGCGTCAATGCCGTCATTGATCTTGAGTCCTTCTGTTTGATTGCTTTCACGTGATCTGTCCCACTGTAAATATATTTTACTTAGTTGAAAAGGCCTATTTTCCATACAGTGACCTGTTGTGGTTGAACAGATAGGATTTTGTGAATGAGGTTTGTGTTATCAATGACTTGAATCACTGGCAGGATTTCCATTTTTTCAAAATACATAATAAACATACACAGAGGAATTGTATCTGTTTTTATTTTTTTACCTGATTGTAAATTGTAAACATTCCATGTAAGTTTTGAAGTGTAAAACTACTTTAATTTAATCTACTGTTTTAGTACATTGCAAACATGCTAAGTAGTTTTGCTGTTTGTGGATACATCACAGTGAGAAAAATTGCAGGTAGTTTCTCCTCAAAGTGAATAACTTTTGAATATATATATATAAAAAAAACAATGCATTTACTTAGTAAATTTTAATTCATGATTTAAAGACACTAAAGAAAGTGTCCTAATTGGTTTGACAGCTAATGTTGCTACCATGTTTTTAAAGCTGCAATGTAAAAATCTCTTTGTGTAAAACGACTTAAATTTTTCAGTTAACATGTATTTTTTTTTAGTTATAAAGTTGAAAACAGGCCATTTTTGATGGGACTACTGTCCTAGGCGGATGATCATAGTCAAGCAGCCTACAGGTGAGTCCTGTTTTGGGCTTTGTTTACTACTATTTTAAGTGTCTTTCTATTTTTAAACTGAGACGACGTTAATGCTGTCGATTGAACTTAACCTGTCCTGTCTAATATCACAGTTTGCTTTATGTATAAAAATACCACATACCTGTGTCTGACAGGTTTTAATCGTGACTGGGTTACCAGATCAGTTGGCCACATCTACTTACTAGAAGTTTCCTCAAGTTTACATTAGGTGGTGCCAAAACTACACTTGATTGTCGTAAGCTAAGCTATAATGGCGTAGCATAACAATGCTAGTCATTATTTTGAAGGTGTTTTAAAGTTATAGGATTGACATGAAGAGATTTGTAGAACTTTTATTACACGTTTCTTTGGACTTGGGTGGAGTATAAAGTGTTCATGCAAAAGAGTACTGTATTATTTGAAGATTGCTGTTAATTCAAACTAGCTGTTTCACACTGTAAATGTCTTCAGGCATAAAATACAATACAGGAACAGCAAGCCAAGGGATACATATTGATTTAAATACAATGTATGATTATATTGGCAAACTGTAAAGGCAGGACTGTAGATTTCAACAGACATATCATCAGTGTCTTCTGTTTTCCAGTTTTAACATGAGGAGAAGGTCTTCCAGTAAAAGAGCTTGCATGGAGATTTATCTTTAGGGATTGGCTGTTCAACAACAGAATTCTCTCCCAGAGTGCCATTCAGAAAATCAGGGTCAAGATCAGCTAGTTCTTTACTAGTGAGGTTCAGCTCTGCCATATCTGTCATTATCATCTTCAACAAGTCCTTTTGGTCTTTGGTAAGTATCTAGAAAATAAGAGACAGTTCTGAGGGATTGAGTATTAGACTACTGCTATATTGATTTTTACAGCATTAACAGTATTAAAACATTGCAGTACAGTTATTTATAGCTTATGATATAGATCTTAGGAAATACTAACAAATATGACCACATGAATTTGATTTACACCCCAAAATCACCACAGGTGAATAGGGTAAAATTGTAACTAATAGCTACCAACCTTATTTCTCCAGATGATTAATCACAGTATATATTTAAAGAGAATTGTTTCGTATTACAAGTTTTCTGAAATGTTGTTTAAATACGCAAATGAGGCATTATCTAATTAAATATGCACGGATTTGCATTAAATTATCATTGGATGACAGGATCAGAATTCGTTTCATTTTGTTGACATATTAGAGTTAAATGTTTTTACAGAGAGGATTTCAGATATCTCTTTTATCACTCCATGAATCAGAAAATACTGTCAGCAGCCAGAAAGAAAAAATAAAAATGTTTATATAAATCAGGTGAATGAAATATGAACAAACCTCTGTAAAAACCCTGAAGATATAAAAATAGGCCTGGAAAGTTTGTAGTTTGCTTGAGAAAAAAAATGCATTGTAATTGAAATCTACAGATACAAATGCAACAATAGTTCTGCCTGCAGTGTCTTACTTAAAATTAGAGACTCACCTCATTGGTTTGTGATAGTTTGTCTGGTACAGGTAACGCCTCACCATTCCAGACCACAAGGACCAGAGGAAACAGGCTCAGCAGCATCCGCATAATGAACATGCTTCTCTCATCCACTCCACGATTGTCCCATCCAGCTCCCATTGTCATGTTTTACAAAGGTACCCTCAAAAAAGATACTGATACAGTACAGGATAGGATAGGAAAGCCATTAGGAAATAACTTCATTTAGTCTAAATTAGGTTATTGTTAATTTAGAGGGCAAATTAGCATGTTTTAAGTAAACTAAATACTGGACTATTGGACTATATACATTTTATTTATTTACATAATTCCTGTATGATATACAATCCGCACATGCTCTAAAAGGCACCCTGAAGTCACCTTAACACAACCGTAATCATGCATAAAGATGAATCATGCTTGATTATATACATACATCAGCTCTTAAAGGAAGTGTTGATCTTTGGTATTTGTCAGTTCAAACTGCAGCATCTCGTGTTTGTGTCGGACTTAATGCGTAGTCTGACTCCTCCCCACTGCTGCTGATGCATAATTAATCAGCAGACGGGTCAAAAGATGGTGTCCACTTCCTGTCCCGGCTCTCCATGTGCTGAATCACCTCGTTCACCATGATGAGTCAGCATCATTTGCTTTATTCGTTCTGCCGCTTTTGTAACATTTTAAACAATACATTAAGATGTTGCACGTTTCTCCAGTACTTTGTAGAGCTATATTATAAGCTTTCTCAAATAGCTGGACCATTGGAAAAACTTCACATATGAGTGACGTCATTGGTCACACATATCTGATAGGAGCTGCTCTGTTCAGCTCTCTTATCTTTAAACAGGGTGGAGATGAATTAAGAACAAAGGTGTAGCAAATCTTATTTTTACAGCCTTTATAATCCCATGTATTAATCTTTCTTTGCTCCAACAATAAACATATCTTACATATCAGAAAGCATATCAGAAATATTTGTGCTACATAACTGTTAGATTTCACAAGAACCAGACAATCTGTAATTGTGTACTCACAACCAGTATATGCTGTAATGTAAATCTGAACAGTTTCTGTGTTGTTATTATTATTATTATTATTATGAACAAAAACTAAATGAAAACATTTTTTGGAAATATAACTCGAAAATTTGAAACCTTTACAACCTGCCTGCAGTAAACATGAAAAACAATAACACTAGACTGTGCTGAGAAATTTAACAGTGTTAAATGCTTTTAAATGATAACAGGATTGCCAACTGTTGAAGCTCCGCCCTCTGTGCCGGGATCAGTAGCTCATTTGCATTTAAAGGAACAGACACAAAACCGTGTGTTTTTGCTCACCCTCAAAAAGTGACAATTTTAACATGCTATATAAAAATATCTGTGGGGTATTTTGAGCTAAAACTTCACATACACACTCTGTGGACATCAAAGATTTATTTTACATCTTGTGAAAAGGGCATTATACCACCCCTCTAATTTCAACTGTCTGTTAGCAGGTAAAAACATTGTAGGTTGTGTATATTATATGTGGGCTGTTATCATAATCACTTCAGCTGAGCCCATTACTAACGTAAACAAGCTCATTACTGCAAAAGAAATTCCTGCCCTCTCCTGGTGGCGAATTGAAAGAACATACAAATAAACAAGTTACAAATCTAGTATTTACTGTCACAAATAGCAAGAGTAAATCTTGTTTGCGGGAGACAGCATGTTAGTGAAGAAGAAGACAAAAGCTAATTAAAAAGGGATTGAAATCTTTATTTAGCCTAATGCAGTGCAATAGTTACCCATAATCCTGGGTTAACGCTGTGAACTCTGGGGGCGAAGCATGACTGGGTTACAGCAGGAAGAATCTCAGAAACGACACACTCTGACTCAAATGTTGTGTTTGCGACAGTGGACATTAAACTACAAGAAAAAAGCTTACAAATAGTGTATTCACTGATTTAATATAAATAGAAATGTGTATTTGAACTCTACTGGGGGCTGAACGTCAGCTCTTAAGGAGGAATGTGATCAGCTGCTCTGGTCCTTAATCAAGAGGAGATGATGTTCTTTGCTGTTTAACCTATCACGACTCGTCATTTTAGGCGTTATAGGATGATGAGGACACTTTCCCTCCGTGGCCTGTCCAGTTAGTGTGGATGAACTTCCCAGGGTTTGATAGCAGCTCATACGTATGCGCACCGAAGTAGTCTCTCTGTGCCTGAATAGTGACACAATGTTGGAGGTGATATTAGCTCATCCAATGATAAATACTGAGAGAGAACAAATGCTCAGAAAGATTCAGAGTCTAATGCATTAAATACTTATTTAAAAAAACACCATATGAATACTAAGGGCTTCAAATGGCTATTACCATAAATGTCCATGAGATATCCCAGTGATCTCCCATATGGCTAGTTAGAGAGTGGTTGTTTGTGTTGGAGGGAGGTTTACCTGCAGCAGGTTTGCTGGGAGCATGTTGTGCCTGTAACCGTCGTAGAAGGACAGGGCGGTGGTGAAACACGGCATTGGGATCCCCTGCTGCACACCTGTACTTACTACCCTACGCCATGAGTCCTGCAAAACACAGCCCACGTTTATATACTAAAAACACATTCTACATGGTTGAAGTACCAGCTAGTCTTTAGATTCGTTTTCAAGGTAAACCAGGATTTCTACACATTTACCATTTCAAATGACATTTCCAAAGTTCTTTGTAGATTTTTAAGACCATATTTAACATGTATATTATATTCCGACTATGTAAGCTGTTATGTTGCCAAATAACAGTTGGAATATTGTAGCTGTAGCTCAAACAAATCAATTAGCAACAAACCCTGACAAGTTCAAGAGCAGCATTTTATTAAAACTACGCTAAACTACAGGATTACGTTTGATTTGCTTTTGCACTTTCGCTGACATTTTAAACTCATATTATAAGTTTTAAAATAATATTGTCACTGAATACATTCATTTAGAAAATTTGATTTTCAAAATAATTGCAGGATCTTCTATCTAGTGTACTAATGTTTGCTATATTTTAAATTTACTGATAAAATTCCATGCTGCATTGAAACCCTGGTAAACACACACACACACACACACACACACACACACACACACACACACACACACACACACACACAAATTGTTTGTATTTGGCTTTCATGTAGTAATAGCATGCAGTATTAAAATAAATATACTGTATGATTATAGCACGCATGTGCCCGTATGAATAAATGAATGAAATAATTTGTCAGTCCAGGTGGAGTAAAAGTGTCAGATCCATTTGGACTGTGTTCATGGTGTATATATTTGGAGGGCACTAAGTGGACATTAGTTTTTAGGGACACTTTTCATATATCCATTAATGTAAGCAGTCTGGCTAATTTAATGTCACTGATTTCTCTTCTATGCCTTTAGCGGCACTATTCCAGGAAATGGAGTAATTTGTGGTCACTTCCTGTACCTGACAGTCCTGCACAGCCTTACTGAAGAAGTTATCCAGCAGCAAACTCTGCAGCTCTGAGTTCCGGTCAAACGCTTCCTTGATCTTTCCCAAGAAAACACTGCCAATGTAAGATTCACAACCGTTATTCATAGCTAATCTACAGTTAAGATATTGTAAAATCAAACAGTTTCCTCATTTCTGTGCATGTGGGATTTTTTACATGAAACATTATCACCACTTCCTAGTATTTACAGAGTTGCAACATTCAATGGGTGAAGAAAAGATGAAGTTACATCATTGAGTTTTTCAGCAGACACTGCCTTTCATAATAGGCAACCTGAATTCAGCATATAATCTTATGAATGGTTTTTTTTGTTTTTTTAATCATAGTGAGCAAAGCCTGCTCACCTGCGGATGATGCAACCGCCTCTCCACATCAAGGCAATAGCACCATAGTTAAGAGACCAGCCAAACTCTACAGCAGCCTGTCGGAGCAGCATGAAGCCTTGAGCGTACGAAATGATCTTTGAGGCGTACAAAGCCTGAAAAAGAAACAACAATAAATACCCAGAAAATGAAAACAAGCCTCCACAGAAAACACATTATAATAACTATAATTACAAGAACACCAAAAAAACCTACACAGTGCTAAACATCAACTTATTTACATTTAAAAAAATGAATATAAATAATCTATATTTTAAGTCTATCCCACCTTTCTAATATCTTCCAGAAACTGTGTCTTGTTTCCAGTGAACTTGACACCCTGGGGGCCGGAGAGGCTCTTACTGGCCAGAACCCTCTCATCCTTCAGAGAGGACAGACATCTGGCAAAGACAGCTTCCCCTGTGAGTGAAAGACACATTCAAACCATCAGCTCCAGTGACACACTGCATCTCTGCTCACGTTCAATTACAATCACCATTAGACCATGTCAGAGACCACATGAGGAAACTTAGCAATACATGCATAGTATATCCATATACACAGAATTATCTCTCTATTATTATTACAGTGTCTATCAATAAAATGTATCAAAAACCTAATTTAAAAAATATAAATATAATATTATTATTATTATTATGAATAAAATACAATTATATAAACTAAGTTTGGGGTCAGTAAGATTTTTTTGTTTTTGGAAAAAATCTCTTATGCTCACAAAAGCTGCATTTGTTTGATAATAAATACAGTATAACAAAGATATTGTGAAATATTATTACAATATAAAAACTTTTTCTGTTTAAATATCGTGTTCTTGTCATGGCAAAGCTGATTTTTCAGCATCATTAATCTTCAGGGTCACATGATCCTTCTGAAATCATTCTAATATGCTGCTGATTTGCTGCTCAATAAATATAAAAAATACTTATAAAGATCCTGCCTCAACACATATATATACATAAGACTTATGTATATATATGTGTTGAGGCAGGATCTTTTTCATTACTAAGTTACAATAATGTGAATGCAAAAAAAACGTTAAAGGTCTTAAAAACGATTTTATTTTTATGCTTTATATTTTTATTTTCAATATGCAAACTCCATTATATTTATATTTAAAAAAAGGGCATTTCTTTGTCAGGTAAGGTTCACCTATGACTATATGGATCAGGTATAATAAGCCATTATTCAGCATGCCTTCAGGAAACACCAGTCTTCATACAGTATCTGGTACCAGGTCCTGGCACTGTTGACACTGGTAATGCAATCCTCAATGGTGTACTGAGTAATAGGCAGATCTTACCACATCTACAAACACAAGAGACTGGAAGCAGCATGACTTTGCATTATATATCACCCAACCCAAGGCCAACAAGTGTGGGAAGAGGTGAGTGGAGGAAGTAAAAAAAAAAATCAAGTGGAAAACAGCCAGTCATGGTGAACTCAGCACTGGAATGCAGCCTATTGAGACGAAAACCCTTCTCTACAAGCATACAAATCATATCTACTCTCTCACGCTTCAGTGCTGCACAAACAGCCTTTTGTTGGCCACACACATCCATTTAACTGACACTAAATATACAAGCCCATGTCCTGATCTTACAAATACATGTCAAGTCAGGTCAAGTTAATTTAAATAGCTTATTACTTTTCAAAACAGCTTTATAAAAACATAATGCATCAATCTTGACAAGTATTGTTCAACTGTTATTGCTCAATCCTAAAGTAACATCATGTTTCAAATTTTCAAACGATCAATCCACCACAGATCTCCATGATAAGAAAAATTCTGCTGGTCCAAGCCAATATTTCAAAGTTTTAAATGGATTTTTAATGGTTTAGGATACTTTTTAGGCATGCATTTTTATATCTGCTGGAAATATAAATATTTGTAAATGTTAAGTTTATTTTATATATATATATATATATATATATATATATATTAGGGCTGTGAAAAGATTAATCGCGATCATACATAACATAATATATGTGTTTGTACTTGGTATAATTATTTTGTATAGGCTATATAAATACACACACATGCATGTATATATTTAAGAAATATTTGCATACATATACTGTATATATTTATATATAATTTATATTATATATAAATATAATTTTTTTATATATAAATAACAGTTTTTCTTAAATATATACATGCATGTGTGTGTGTGTGTGTGTGTGTTTATATATACAAATTTAATATATTATGTAAACACAAACTTTTATTTTGGATGCGATTAATCTTTTCACAGCCCTAATATATATATATATATATATATATATATATATATATATATATATATATATATATATATATATATTTTTTTTTTTTTTTTTTTTTTTTTTTTTCATTTTCATTAAATGTTAAATTTACTTTTTAAAGGCGCTATAGAAAACATTATTACTGATCTAAACCTGCTAACCTTTGTGTAAAGCTGCTTTGAAACAATGTGCACTGCGAAATGTGCTACTATATAAATAAATGAGACTTGACTTGACTATTACAAATCATTCCTGCTAATTCAAAATATATTCACATGCTAGATAACCAAATGAATAAGTTTGTAGGGCATAAAAATGTATGGAAAAGAAATATTTATGAATGTTACATTTTCAGTGGCAATGCACACTGGCACACTTATTACTGAGCCCTACACCAAAAGCCACAGCACAGGAGAGAACAGAAAATCCCACTTATGTCACATCAGCTGAAGAGGTGAACAGCAAAGCTGCTTATAGAGACGCTTCATTCATCATGTTCTTATAAGGCCAAGACTCTCTTTCTCTGTATGTAAATAACAGCAGCCCACTCATACCTGTGGAAATTACGCAAGAGTTCATCTTACCGATCAATGTGACAGGCGTGCCGTATTCCAAAGCTGAGATGGCCGTCCATTTCCCTGTGCCTTTCTGCCCGGCGCTGTCTCTGATTTTGGGCAGCAGGTGAGTGCCATCTGCATCCTTAAATTTCAGGATGTTGGCAGTGATTTCAATGAGGAAAGAGTCAAGCTCTGTCTTATTCCACTGATCGAAGGCCTGATGGGCAAACCAGACACAAAACAATGTAATCTCAAGAGGAAGTAGACAATAACAGCTTTTTTAGAAGGAACAGGGTGAGGTGTATTTCAAAATACAAGCGAAACAAGGAACGGGGAAATAGAAAAATGACAATAGAGAGGGGAATTAAAGAATTACAACATCAGGGACTGTTCTTCTACATTACAAAAAGTGTAGTAATTAAAGGAGGTTAATGACTAACCTGAGCCATTTCGTCATGGTCCATACACAGCACATCCTTCATCAGATGATAAGCCTCACAGATCAGCTGCATATCACCGTATTCAATACCATTATGAACCATCTTAACAAAATGCCCCGCTCCTTCATCTCCAACCTACAGGAATAGCAGAAGACTTTGGAAAAAGTGCATTCACAGCTTATATAAATGCATGCACATCAACTGATAACTAATACTCACCCAGTCGCAGCACGGCTCTCCTGTGCCCACCTTAGCGGCAATGCTCTGAAAAATCTCTTTTATGTGTGGCCTGAAGGAATCAAATAAAAATTTGATTACATAAATGTCAACCAGTGCATATACAATACTATTATGTATTTTTTGTATGTTTTATAGTTTGTATTAGGTACGTTTTTTTTATTTAAGAAATTATTTTATTCAGCAAGGATGCATTAAATTGACCAAGTGACATGAACTTGATTTAAAAAAAAATATATATATATAATAAGAAGAAATGTGTCTTGAGCACCAGATGAGCATATTAGAATAATTTCTGAAGGATCATGTGACACCGAAGACTGGAGAAAATTCAGCTTTGCCATCACAGGAATAAATGATATTTCAAAATATATTCAAACAGTCATTTTAAATTGTAACAATATTTCACAATATTACTGTTTTTATTGTATTTTTTGTCAGCATAATCCCCCAAACCGTAGAGTATATATTATCATGATTATTAATTATTTTTAGGAGAACTTATTTAATACATGCTTGTCCTCACCAGGCATCCTTATGTCCTCCAGGCATCAGTGAGGGTCCATAACGCGCCCCTTCTTCTCCCCCACTCACTCCACTACCCACAAACAGAAGATTCTTCTCCTTCAAGCTCTTACAACGTCTCTGTATGTGAGGAGCATGAACATTTCCATCAAATACTGCATCACCTCATACAATCACAAACTCTAATCAGCCTCGTTTTGGACTGACAAACTCACCGTTGTATCTCTGTACTCTGAATTTCCACCATCAATAATGATGTCACCAGGTTCAAGCAGAGGAACCTACAATATAAAGACAAAAGTGGGTTACTTGATCACTTTGGCAGGGTGACAAAGCAAACTAGAACTGTCGATTCATGGTGACATTTACCAGTTTATCGATGAAGTCATCGACAGCCTGTCCTGCCTTGACGAGGAGGATGATGCGACGAGGTTTTTTGAGTTTAGACACCATGTCTTCAAGGGACTCGGCACCGATCACCTTAGTGCCTTTGGCTTCATTGTTTAAAAAGTCATGGACCTTGGAGACGGTCCTGTTGAACGCACAGACCTGAGGAACGACAATAGTTATAATAACACCTTAAACACGATGTGAACCATTGGTTATGCAAGAAAACTGAGAAATGTAACTGCACTGGTGACTTACCACAAATCCATGGTCATTCATGTTCAGGACCAGATTCTGACCCATCACAGCCAAACCAATAAGAGCAATATCTGCTCTGTGGAGTCAATAATATAGGGATTATGAGAAGAAGAAAAAACAATATTTGATTACAGACTGCAAACTTCTTTAAATTAGTGATTATGACAAATATCAATCTGGTTGGATGACCATATAAGAGATTTCAACATTAAGTCTGTGTCTGAAAAAGTGCTCAATAGTAAGTAGATAGATTAGTATAGATCGAATGAATGCTGAAAACTTACACAAATCACATTATATCACATATAATTGTAATATAAACAGGCTAAGGTGCTACAGAAATTCAATATCATATTACTAATTGTTTTAAACGCAAAATTCATACTTACTGAGCCATGGTTGAAGGTTGGTTCTGTTTTAAAATTACACTTTCGATCTGGGATTTCACGACTGCAGCTCGGTCTCTGATGAACTTCCTCATTCAGAAGCACTACACCAACTCCCAATGAACACGCCTGACGGATGACAGTGGCCGTGGCGTCATTCGTATGTCCATCTGTGATTGGCGGAGGCTCTCTGAGCAGAGATTAGAGGCTGTTCATTGGCTGTCTGGTTCTGTCCCTCCTCCCCGTCTGTCAAACGAAGCTGACAAGCTGTACGTGTACGAACCTTTTTTTTTTTTTACAGTATATGGTACGATCAATTGGCCTGAAAGTAAATGGAGAAATATATTATCTGTGATGAACTCGTTTAACTTGCCCTACAAAAGTTGCATCACTATAGTGATGTGTGTAACGTGTATCAAATAAATTTCATCAAATTGATTAATTATTAAGTAGATTACTACACTTAAAGATAACGACTTCTGAATTGCGAAACTTTAAATGCGTTTAATTGGTTTAAAAGTTTAATTGTGAAAATAATGCATATTAAACCTCTAAATGAAATAATTGTTCCTTTTTATGGTTAGTAATGATTAATATGCTAATAGCTATAACGAGTCACATTTTTGAGAAGCTTGTAGATAAACTTTATTAAATAGCTAAGATGTTTCGGTTATTATTAATAAATAAAACAGTTAAATAGGCGTTTTTCTTCCTTTTATAAAAATTGCCATATTAAAAATGTTACAATGTTACTTTATTTATGCAAATAAATGCATGATTTTTGCATCTTAAAGGAATAGTTTACCCAAAAATGAAAATTCTGTCATCAGTTACTCACTTTCATGTTGTTCCAAACCCGTAAGACATTCGTTCATCTTCGGAACACAAATGAAGATATTTTGAATGAAATCTGAGTGATTTCTGTCCCTCCATTGACAGCTACGCAACTACCACTTTAACAGTTCAAAAAGTTCATAATCGTAAAACTATTTCATACAAATTGAGTGGTTTAGTCAACATTTTCTGAAGAGACACAATTGCTTTAAATGATGAACAGATTTAATTTAGGTTTTTATTCACATATAAACATTCATCAACTCACAGTTGTGGTAAATGGATGGTTTGTTTGATGTGCGAGAACCAATGAGGTTCATTCTCGTGTTACGCAGCACCAATGAGGTTTGTTCTCGCATGTCAAGCAGGTTCGGTTGAGCTTCTGTTTATGTTTGCTGATCAATGTTTATATGTGAATAAAAGCCTAAATTCAATCTGTTCATCATATAAAGTGATCAAGTCTCTTCAGAAAATTTGGACTAAACCGCTCAATTCATATGGATTATTTTTATGATCTCTTTATGAAGCGGGAAAGTTTCAGTTGCTCTCAGATCTCATTAAAAACATCTTAATTTGAGTAGAAATCTAATGTTAAACATTGCGAAACATGTGAAATGTTACTTTAAGTAATGGCCTTTGAAATTAAGACACTAATGTAGACAAGATAATATTTAATGCATAGCATTAATGCTAAGTATTGTGGATAGACACAAAACAAGATCCATTCTTCGTCTAATGCACTGGTTGTAATTTTATTTTTCTATCTCATTCACTAAACAGGTCAATGGTGCAAGATTACCATACACAGAATTAAGATATATGCATTACACGTCTAGGCTATACAGCGAATGGATTATAATTATTACAAATACAGAAGACATATTTACATTTTAATCCAAGTTCCATACAACATTAAATATTTACAAAATAAGTATGAAAATGAAGCCAATCTGACAAATAATGTACAGTGTTAATGAAAATGGCTGAACTGTTTTCTGTCGTTTCATCACAATGAGAGGGAATGATGCTCATCTGGAAACATTAGGCTTCTGATAAGGGTGATACAGTAAAGCCAGGGTTGCTTCAAAGGCAGCATGGGAAAAATGCATGAGTGAAAAACAGAGGTCAATGCATCAGGAAAAGCCAAAACATAATCTTATATTTCTAGAAAATATATTCCCTGATGTTAGAAATGAAAATGAACAGGCCTCGTCACAACTCTGCCCTCCGTATCTAAACTTAATGTGAAAAAGTGCCCTTATGACATGGTCAAATTCCTATTTCAAGAACTAAGAAGCACAGCAACATGTCAGTCCCTAATTAAGATATTTTTCTTCTTTCATCAGATAATTCATGCATTTTCTTGTGAAACTCGTACATTCAAAGTCCACTTCAATGAGTAAAACACCACAACCTAAAATCATTTGGTTTCCATTTGAGAAAACAACAACATAGTTCAAGCTTTATTTGTTCTGTTGTTAGTTGTATAAACACATTGTGCAAAGAGCTGCAAACTAATATATACATTGCAAAAAAATAAATACAGTTAATGAAATTCATTATGAATATCAACATTAGTCAACCAAGCCACTCAACAAACATGGTAAAAAAAAAAGTCAAAAACCTTTGCCCTGGCAAATATCAACTCATGTAATTATATAAAAGCTATCCTTCAGTGCTCATTATGCACTATGCGCCAGATCTGAATATTCAATTTCAATATTTTCACAGACGCCGTAACAATCCAACAGCTCAGATGAGGCCTACGGGCTGGCTGACCCGAGGACTTGACTTTCCGAGCAATTTTCATGCGTTTCCTGTGAAAATACGAGCAGCAAGAATATTGACTTCCTAAGGAATGACAGTGATCAGTCTTCCTGTGGCAATAAGTCCTGCTGGTTGTCTGACCAGAGGACAGTTGTGTCGCCTGAAACTTCCATCAAACCGAATCACTGGTAACTTCAGCACTTGTGCTTTGACTGCAAGTCTTCAAACATACAGAGCAAAGATTTTCGAAACAAAAATAAAGCAGAACACAAACCATCCCTTTTCTCTCACTGCAACTGCACACTGCACTGCAGTGAACTGCATAAATGGCCCAATTTCTACCGACAGTGATGAAACTGTTTTAGTGTCAAACTTTTCACTGTAAGTAAATGAGAACAGCTGAATAAAAATGAGGAAAAGTGCCTTTCTTGCCTTTCATTGTATAATGTAAAACACTGATCACATGTTAATAAAAATAAGTTAAGATAATCAGTAGAGATACATGGTAAATGTTCAATAATATTAAAAAGTGACGCTTAATTCTCAAGAAGAAAAAAGACTGGTTTAATGATCCTGCTGACTTGAGATTTCTCTAGAAACAGCGAAAAATAATTGAATCCATCATCTGGAAACCGTAACCAATTAAATCAGTACCTCACTCGACCGTAGAAGAGGCCAAACCATCAGATCTTTCATGCTAAAACAGCCCTGAAAATGGTGTTTTAGTAATACAGTAAGGAGAGAAACCCATGAATAGCGTTATGCACAGTAATCCTGAACGTTATGTACAAATGGATTCATTCGGTCAGGTGTTCTGTGTCTAAGGTAATTCTTTTGCACCATTTTTTTAGCCTAATCTACTGAGGAAATGGTTTAAATCGAGCAGAATACTCCTGTAGGCTACCGATATGTGAGAGATCATCTGTCCTTGGTATTATATGTCTTATGATTACATACTGTACTTTATTAATGGTATGTTTTACGTCCTTGACGTGTGGAATTAAATGTCAAGCAAATACATTACAACAGGCTGGGCGAGTAAACGGCTGTATGTACATGGTCAACATCTCGACTATCACGGCTTGCTCTGATTCAGCAAAATCCAATAAGCCAATACTGCAATAACATTCAGTTTAGGGGTCCATTTTTGTCTCGTTTTGAAAATTAAGCGTCTTCAAGAAGTGCGTTGGTCCATCTAAAAATCGTTTTCTTTTTTTCAGCAACATCTGGAGCGAAGCTATTTGTTTTTGTTTTTTGTATCTTCTATCAGAGAAAGTTGATCATTAAATATGGAATATTTTATATTATAATACATTATAATATTCGATTTTATTCTTGTTTTTTTAAGCAAGCCAACTTTCTCCTGAGGGTTGTGGCTGTTGCCACATGGGTAAGATTTTCCTGGCAGACAACACTGTAAGAATGATCTTCACAGACGAGAGTAACTCAAGTGAAAGCAGAACCTGCCCTGAAGATTCGTGCACACACAAATAGACTATTACAACATGCTACTTGAAGGAGGTTCAGATATGACGAAGAACAAAAACTGAAGACAGAATTAATCCAATCAATAACACAATAGAGAGGGGGGAGGAGAGGGAGTTGGTGTTCAGGAACTCAAAGTTCATTTGCTGGAGAGGAGAACAGAGCCACAGGTCTACATACAAGAGGAAACCGTCAAGAACCACAAAGATTTAGAAGTGTTAACACACTTGGTACGCTGTAAAGGTAGACAGAGAGAAAAGAGCACTATCTCTGCGTGTATGCGCGCTCGTTCAGTTCTTCATCAGGCCGGACCGTCTCCTCGCCAGCTTTGACCTGTAGGAGAACATGGAAAGAGTCAGGTGGACGACTCTAAGCACAGGTTCAAGCGAGGTCTAAAACGTTTTGAGCTTGTCCACTTTCAACCACATTTCTAGAGGTAGTCGAAAACGCATTAGACCGGATTGCTTTCGTAGTGTAGACGCTCATGTGGTCCAATATGCTCAAACAAACACCAAAGGACCACCTACTCTCCTCCTCCTGACCTAATGCGAAAACATTATGGGAAGCGCGCTAGCCAGACAGGACTTAAAGAAGACCCAAGTTTAGTTTGGTTACCAAGCACAATTTTCTTCGCACCATTCCTGATTTCACAGCGTTTGGCCTGGCCTTGCTGCTTTCAGAGCAGAAACAAAAGCTTCTGCTCTCCGTATGTTTTTCCATCAATCTACGGTCACATTCATATAAATTGCGTGAGCTTATTTCATCCATTAGATCGAAAGATCTGGAAAAGCCCAGACATTTACCCGCCCATAGACCCTCCCCTCAAAGTAATCAGGACAGAAGTGGTCGAAAGTGGACAAAAGAGACTTAAAGGATTAAAACACCAAGGGCAAATGGAAATGTGTCTCCCTCGATTACTTGTGATCTAATTGACCAAAACACATCTTAATACCAGGTGTAAACAGGGCCTTAGTTTGATATTGATATTTTATTACCCAATGCAAAGAATGTTTGCAAAATAAAGGTGGAGAGGACACGCTAGACTGGGTTAACTATAGGTAATCGTACCAAAAATATTGTATAAAAACATTTTTTTTCTGGCAAAGGTTGGGATGTGTACCTTATCGTTCCTGCTAGGAGTGGGTTAAAGGCGTATAGCCAGTCATTCATGTCTTTGTCATTGTTGGCCTGGAGGAGGATCCCTCTGTGCTTGGTGCACACGGCGAATGTATTGGGTGTCTGCAAGCCATCAAAAAGCAATAATTAAGCATTCAGATGATATATATCACATGACAACAGTTGGTTTCCAAATAGTGAATGAGGCTTTACCTTAAGCATGGCTTGCTGGTCTTCGCTGTACTCCACCTGGGCAGTGGATAAATTCAGCACTCCTCTCTCCACCGGGTCCTTGTCGTTGTTGTAGATGAACACGTATGGCCGACGTACCACCACAAAGTGCTTCACCCAAGAGTTGGAGCGGGGCTCCATGAAACTGAGGAATCCCTTCTTTGATACCACAGACCTTAGTGAACACAGAAGGGCATGTCAGACCAGCATATTTATTTACAGCAACGTCTCTGCTGCCTCATTTGACTGTCGCAAGTGCACAAATTCACCTTGATCCTTGCGAGAATGGACTAAACGCAAAAATAAATGTGTCAGGTGTGTCAAAACTCTCACCCAGGTCTCATTTCCTCAATATCAGGCAGAAGGTTGAGGAATTCGTGTTTGCCGGCACGGGCCAGGTAGGATGTTTCCAGTATGGGCACCATGGGGAAGTTCTCATAGTCTGAGCATGAGGGGCTGGTGGCACGAGAATTAGCTTCAGGGGTCCTGGACAAGACAGATGTTTTTAGGATACTTCACTTTTAGAAGACTGTATTTGGAATGTATCGTTTGTGCTTTAACATCTGAACTGTACCGAGAGTCTGACAGAGAGGGGCAGGTGGAGGAGGGTGTGAGAGTAGCACTGCTGAAACTAGTGACGGATGGATCACGGCCCATAGGAGAGATGTCTGACAACTGAAAGAGAGAAAACAGTGAAAAACAACCAGTTTTGTATGAACTGGAACAAATCAAATTGAATGAACTGTCTAAGTTACCTTGCAGTCACTGATGCTGTTGCACATCTGGTATTCGCTATTGAAAGTGTGTGTCAGGAGACGGAGGCACTGCAAATGAAATCAAAAGACATAAACACACCTTCCTTCTAATAGACATACAATATATACTTAACACTTTTATTTAGTAAGGGTACTTAATTATATTACAAATAAATGCTTCTTTAAATTTCTATTTAAAGAATAGAATCAAAGAGATCCTAAATTATGGTTTCCACAGGAAAATTAAGCAGCACAACTGTTCTCAACATTGATAATAATTAGAAATGTTTCTTGAGCATCAAATCAGCATATTAGAATGAATTCTGAAGGATCATGTGACACTGAAGATTGCAGTAATGATGCTGAAATTCAGCTCTGCATCACAGGAATAAATTACATTTTAAAATATATTAAAATTGTTTAGTTGTAATAATATTTCACAACAGTATCCCTGTTTTTACTGTATTTTTTATCCCAAAAACAAAATGCAGCCTTAGTAATAAGTATAAGAAACTTTTTTTTTTTATTACAAACCCCACATTTTTGAATGGTTGAATTGTAGGTCTATATATCAAGACATATCAAGTAGGAATATCTTATATCTGATTTCAAATGGAACACAGTATTTAAGGATTTACAGTAGTATATGTGACCCTGGACCACAAAACCAGTCACATGGGTACATTTTTTGAAATTGAGATTTATACATCTGAAAGCTGAATGAATACGCTTTCCATTGATGTATGGATTGTTAGGACAATATGCGGCCAAGATACAACTATTTGAAAATCTGGAATCTGGGGGTGCAAAAAAATTGAAACATTGAGAAAATATGTTCGCGATTGTGCTGCTTTCACTCACAATTTTTTTTAAATATATATTTACGGTAGGAAATTTACAAAAAAGCTTCATGGAACATGATCTTTACTTAATACCCTTATGATTTTTGGCATAAAAGAAAAATCGATAATTTTGACCCTTACAATGGATTGTTGGCTATTGCCACAAATATACCAGTGCAACTTGTGACTGGTTTTGTGATCCAGGGTCACATATTAAAATCACAACAAATATTATTAAAGTAGTACTTGTGGCGTCTTTTACCTTAGTGGCCAGCTCCTTCTCACGGTCTACCAAGCTCTCGATGTCTGTAGAGTCGTATCCGCTGCTCTCACTGGGCGTGATGGCACTCTCATAGGTGGTGGAGGAGATCTGGGAGGAGATGCTGGTGGACGTGCTGAGGGTGCCGCTGCTCAGACTGGGAGACAGAGACTCGCTCAGGGATTTAGGAGGAGGCGTCTCACTCAGTTTCTCACGGAGCAGCAGCAGGTGACGGGTCTTCTCCACCTGACAAAGACAGAAATGGACATCAGGGTCTGGAGATCACGACTGCCTGTGGGATATTACAGATAAACACAGGCAGCATAGAGTGTGAAAGTCTTCAGTCTTCACCTCATGCAACTGCTCGAGTTTCTCCAGCTCCCACTGGTGCTCCAGGATCAGACTGTCTCCTCTGGGTCTCCAGCCTGCCAGGTTTTCCTCTCCACGCACATACGCCACAGATGTGTCCAGAACCTTCCGCCTCCGCCGCTGCATACCTGAAAAACAACAGTGAAATTGATTAATATAGCAGGCCTGTTATATCAATATGCAGAATCATTAATGCTAAACAGAAAAATCATCTTGCTAAATTTTTAAATCATATATATTTATTATTATTTGTAATATCCATTTTATTAATAATCTTTATACATTTACAATACCATTCAAAGGTTTGGGGTCAGTAAGATTTTTCTAATTCTTTCGAAAGAACTCAAGTCTGCATTTAAAATACAGTAAAAACTACTATTGTGAGATATTATCACAATTAAAAACAACTGTTTTCTATTTTAATATATTTTAAAATGTAATTTATTCCTGTGATGCAAAGCTGAATTTTCAGCATCATTACTCCAGTCTTCAGTTCGGTTCAAAAGAACAGCATTTATTTTAAATAGAATTCTTTAATAACATTATAAATGGCTTTCTTGTCACTTTTGATCAATTTAATGCAATTTATTTTTGTTAGTTTTTTTGTAAAAAAAAAAAAAAAAGTTTTTAGGAAAATCTCACCTGGGCTTCCTGTGTCGGCTATTTTGCACAAGCTAAGCTCATAGATTCCTGTCACTTTATTACTATAATGGAAACACATCAGAAAAGTGTTAGCAAAGTTTCTAAACACATAGCAAATTTACGGACACACATTTCAAGACTTTAATGATAGTTGATGTTTAAGATGTCCATCAATATTTTCTTTGATCAAAAATCACAATTCCCGTTTAACATTTATATGAATGTGTCAATTAATATTCCATGTAGTCTTTCAGAAATTAGGTAAAATTTGATAAAATTTGATAAAATGCACTTTAATATAGTTTTAGATGGAGTACAGCATGTCCCAATGCAGGATATCTCCTAAAAGTATTTTAAGTCAACTAACCATCAGAAACATTTGAGTTTTTTTGTGGTGAAAGAAATAAAAGAAACATTTTTTTTATACCAGTCGGGGGTTTTGGAGTAACCACTGCCGAACAGGTTCCTCAGGGAGCGTGGAGGAGAGATCTTAGCATCTCTGGAGTAGAAGACCATGCAGATGTCCTTGGTAATGATGGCAGGCTGGATGCAGTGATCAAGCTGCAGGGAAGTGGTTAGCACACGTCAATGCTGTAAAACCTGCTTCTAAAGAACTAGTCCTTTAAAAAGAGTCAAGGCTGACCTCCAGATAGGCTGACAGGGTCATGTAAATCTTCTCTCCGTAGGGAGTGACACGGTTCAGCAGGAGAGAGTTGTGCAGGGAACTGTCCCAGACAGCCTCGAACCGGTAGAACGTCCTGAGAAAGGAGAAATGCATTCGATTTAAGGATATAGACACAATATGAATCCATGGAAGGATGTCTACTGGTGCTTAAGTGATTAATTATGCTATTCACTATTTTTTTGGAGTGTTTGGATGTGCTTAAAGACAACATGAAATGTCATTCACAACCCATTTTACATATACAATATACAGAATATACAATATTGACAGGATCATGAAAAGTTATTACATTTACAATACCATTCAAAACGTTTGAGGCCAGTATTTTTTTATAATAGAAAATTATACTTTTATTCAGCAAGGATGTATTTAAAAAAAAAATAAAAAGTTACATTTAGGACTTTGTTACAAACTATTTCTATTTTAAATAAATGTTGTTCTTTCGATCTTTCTATTCATCAAACAATCATGGGGAAAAAAGGTATCATGGTTTACACAAAAATATTAATAAGCTGTTTTCAACATTGATGATAATAATAAGATATGATAAGCACCAAATCAGCATATTAGCAGATTTCTTGACTTGAGTAATGAGTAATTAAAATATATTACAATAGAAAACAGTTATTTTAAATTGTAATAATTTTTCACAATATTTTAGTTTGTACTGTATTTTTGATCAAATAAATGCAGCCTTGGACTTCTTTCAGAAATATAAAAAAAATCTTACTGACCCCAAACTTTTGAACAGTATCGTACCTGAACGATTATCAAAATAAAAATGTGTCTCTTTATTTAACATGCACCAATGAATTATTCCCAATAAGGCCAAAAATGTGTATTAACAGTAAAATGTAAGAGAATAGGTTCAATTTTAATTTTCATGTTGACTTTTAACTGTGCATGACAGTGAAGCATCAGGCTTCTACAATAAATATATTAGCTATGCTGCCTGCAAACTTTCAGCTCACAGATGGTGCTAAAAGACAGACAATCTCACTGTGAAAAACGAGGTGTAATGACAGCTGTATCACGCGCTGTTGGGAAATCTCTGTGCCCAAATACTTTGTTGATGCGTTCGAGTCGCATAGTGATCAACACAACACCAGAGTGTTGACAGGTGCTACATTAATAGTGATCTGGTGTGAGCTTGAAGTAGACTGTAAGGAAGCAGTGTGCGTGTGTGTGACTCAGAGCTACAGCGCCGTGAAGTCTATAAGCAAAGGCACACCATTTATATGAACGGACACATGGAGACAGAGAATGAGATTCACACAGGTGACTCATCCTCAAATATCCATGTGTCTTTTTCTCCACTCCCTCCCCTCCCTTTCTCGTTCTTATTTCATTGTTTAAATGGCACATAGATGCACAAAGGCTTGCCTGCGTCTGTATCTAGACTCATCATTGCAGATTTCAGCTGCTAACAAGCCAAATGTAATTATACATTGAATGTGGAGTATAATCAAATGAAATGTCAGATCTACATTCATTCAGATGTTTGTTTGTTTTTTTAAAGATATGTGGTGGCAAAAGCTCATCTATTTAATAGTTTTAAGGTGAGATACTACATGCAAAAGCAATGAAAAAAAACATATATACACATTTTATATTATATCTAAATATATATATATATATATATATATTATACATTTTATTAAATAAAGGTTTATTTTCTTAGAATGACAAAGAAAACATAATACATCTCATATTATATTATATATAAATTTTGCCAATTTAATGAGCCATTTTATCTTAAAAATGGGGAAATGTATGTTCATTTACAGTACATGCACATATAAGCAAATATTACATTAAATAACCATATGACAAAAGGGTTTGAGTTTTGGTCTGTTGTTGATTACATTTAAACAAATGTGGAGCCTAAATCACTTAATATGCAAATGTGTTTAAATTTAATAATGCAATGTCTAATTTCCATATTTCAAGTTTAAATGGGTCAGGCCCAATAAAATTAAATTTTGATTTTGCATTTAAATATAGCAAATTTTTAGAATAGTTTTTTTTTCTTTGCACATTTAACAGTAATACTTCACCTTAATTCATACTATTATGTAGAATGAGTTAAGAGAGAAACACTGACACAGATGCAGTACATAGGTCTGCTACTGTTACGCCTACAGATCACAAACATCTCATAAAGCACTTTGATGGTAAAAATGCTTTATGATCAGGTGGTTCTGATACCTAGCAATATCGCTATCAATACAAAGGCTGAGCAAAACCAAGAATCCAACCGCAGCAGGAAAAGGACGAGAACAAAAAGAGAGACAAAACAAGCAGAAACAGTCAGGCAACAGAAATATTTACAAATCAAAAGACAAAAAGCAGCATTCAGATTAAACAGGCAAAGGAAATAAATGAGCAAACGAGAGAATAAAGCAAACTGGCATCATTAAAAGAACACAACATGCAGATTTTCTAAATAAATAGAGCTGTACAGGACACTGTGCTTATTGGATAAATTGCTGTTTTTCTTTTGGTCCACTAGATGGCTCTCTTGATCCCTGCAGGATTTTTCCCAGCGATGACTCATGTTCAACATGCTCTCCTGTCCTGAATTCTAAGCAGTTAGGTAGATGCATTTTCATTAGGTGAGTAGAGCATTTGCAGACCTTTTGCAGACCTGCCACTGACTGCAGACAGATAAATGAGCTTAATACTTGATTTAATAGGCCCTTTACTGGGAAAAGGTCCTTAGGTTGTCAAATGTGGAGCGCGAACACGGCATACCTGCTGGAGATGTGGGAAGATTTCAAGTTTTTAGCTGAGATAATGTTGAGAGACAGGACTGCGTCTGCAGCTGAATCATCCACTTCTGGCTTATTCCTGATTCGACCTGCAACAGGCACAATGATCCGATGTCAGATGGCTGTAGCCTTTACAATGCACTTTATAAAACTGATGTTTTACCGTCCTGGCTGCTGATTGGTCATTACAGCTGTGCAAATAATTATATGTTCTATTTAAGATTTCAGAAGCAAAATTTTATATACTGACCAACAACCAGCTCTCTGACGTCCTTCCAGTGCAGCTCACTGCCCTTCTCATGGATCAGAGTGACTGTTATTCTACGTTGGATGCCCTGAAAACACAAGCAACACAGGTTACTAAAAGCAATCTCAATTTGAATGATTTATATGTCCTTGGCTAAGGACAATGAACATGATCCTTAGGCTAAACTACAGATTTCCTGAGCACAAATGCAGAAAGAATGAGCGTAGAGACAGAAGAACACAAGACCAGAGTGCATTGCAATGCAGACATCTATGAAAATGTAATTCATTGATAACAGTATTCAAAGTTCAATCATAATTGATATAATAATATTCAATATTCAGTTGTTGTTTTTCTGGCCTATTTTTTTGTCACTATTCCAGTACAACACTGTTCATCCAGTTGCATATTTGTATGTTATATTATCTTACTTATATAATATATAGGGCCCAAAACTAACTTTTGACTTAAGAACATTTACCGAGCATAAACATTTTTTACCAGCCATGAAACTATTTTTGCAAAAACAGACAGTTATGACACCAACATTTTAGATACCAGTGAAAATGTACATTTCAGATAGAGAAATTTAGTCAAGTTTACTTTTCTGGGCGCACGCTTTCACAGAAATCTTCCTAGACGGCACGCGAGTAATGCGCTTAAATATTTATATTGGAAAGGCTTAAACTTTCGTGACGATGAAGCACTGGCCCGTTAACTGTCGTGATTCATGTTCTTACAATATTGCTTTGTTAGAATTCTAAAAAATGTTACCAGCTAACTGGCGATTGACACCGTTTCATATACTCGCCAATGCCAATTTTTATTGTATATATATATATATATATATATATATATATATATATATATATATATATATATATATATATATATATATATATATATATATATATATATAAACACATATATAAAAAACTAATCAAACTAAAGCAAACTGACACCAAAAGAAGAGTTGTAAACCGAATCATTGTAAGAGCAAATATTCACACTCATATTAGTGAAAGCCAGAATAAATACCTGGTGCAAAAGGTACGTGCCATGACAGGGAAGACCTCCTGAGTGATCAACTACTGCTGGGATATACCTACAATAAACAACACATCATTTATATGTGCAAACAGCCTTTAGAGCAACATTTTTAATTATACAAATTCTCTATAAATGCTGCTTACTGAGACAACCGAGTAAAACCATTTTAACCAGAAATTTTGGGCCTGTATGTAGATGTCAGAATGGTTCACTTACTCTCCAGTGGGCTCCAGTTCACTGATCTCGAACCAAGCCACCAGGTCATACTTGCTCACACACTGACCCAGGTTGGACTTAGTAATGGTGTTCAGTTTGGTGGCTGGCACTGCAAGGTAAGTGAAATATTAATAGGGCAGGAATATGGTGCACCATATGGCTGATGTATTTAAACTAGCCTTTTCTATAAAAAAAAAAAACTGCTGAACATGACAGATAAACAATATGAGCATGAGTCACGTAATGTGAGAAAACACAAAGCATCCACAAGAAACTCTATACTACATGGGGAAAATCAATACAGCTGATGTGCTCCTAAAACTTCAACTAAGGGGTGGCACTCCATTTCCTTCAGCGCTCTGTATTGTTTAGTGGGAGTCAATCGCGCTGGGGAAAAGCTACAGGAAATCTTATGCACAGAGATGGAGGAAAAACACTTGTGTAACTTGCGAGCTTTTCGTCATTTGTGAAAAAGAAAAAAAATCTTGAGGGAAGCTAGCAAGAGAATATGGAAAACACCTAACAAGATTTAATTAGCACTACAGCTTTAAAGTAACACAAGAGGAAACACGAAGCAGCTGTCACTGGAGTCTAGATCAACCAGGGAGAAAAATAAGAGAGTGACACTTAAAAACTCAGCAGCTCAAGGAAAAGCTTTTATAGCTTATCTTCGGCATTAGGAATATCTACATTTAAAAGAACATCTACTGGGATTCTGTCATTGGGTAGGGATGATGGGCTACACTAGGGTCACAGTACATTAAAGCACAGCACAGACCCAAACTCTATCGATCTAAACTACTCTGCGCCTCTGAGGCTCTGTACCAACCGTCGTGTTTGGGCACTCTGAGAATGGGGCTGTTGGGTGTAGGGAGGAAGGGGAAGTGGGACAGATCATCTACCCCTTCCTCTAGACTGGCGACGGCCGTTGAAGCCAATGCGTTTGCATGCTCCGAGATTGTGTCCAACACTTGGCCGTGCACGTACCCGCTCATCAGGTACCTGATCAACTCAATCTTACGTGCATGGTCTGAGCGGACAGCCCAGGAGAGAGTGGTGAGTATGCGGATTGAAATGACAAAGATAAAGATGGAGTTACATGTGAGAAATGGGCATTCTAGAGAATTTAGGGGCCTCAAAAAGTATTTGGACAATTAAGCCACATTTAAATTCATGAGTATCTTTGCATCAGACTTAATTCTAAATAAAGAAAAAAAATATATAGTTAATTTCATATTAAATATTCAAAACTATTCTTGTGTAATATTAAAAATATTAGAGTGAGAAGCAGAATCCATCCCTTCAAACATCTCTGAAGCAACTGACAAATGTCATGATATTCAAAAGTTGTATGAATCAATTCTAAGAAGGTTGGAAGCTATTTTAAAGGCAGATGCTAATGAAACACCTTAATAAAGAAATATCACCCCAGGTGTTCACATTTGTTTTGTCCAATCCCTATATGTACCTTGCATCTGTATAAGAACTATATAAGGTATTTAAAAATGCCTGAATGGCACCTGGAGATTATTAACAGTTCTTTGAACGAGATTGTGTATGTATGACTATTTTTTACATATCGGTTTACATACATTTAGGTTTTTAAACACACTACATCTACAATCTATAAATCACAAAGAGCAACACAGCTTTTCCAATTATCTCCAGCTGAGCCGTAGTACTTCTAGATTCATATTGCGATATAAAAGACTGACAGCTCGAGGTGAAGATAAATACGCCGTCAGGATGGATGACACTTCAAGGCTGCAGCCTTTGTTTTATTTTAGGTCGCAGAGGGAGATTTGTTCTTTATCAAAAAAATTAAATAAATAACATCAGTCCTGACAGGAACGGCTGACAGCTTCGTCTTTCAAACTGACTTGCCGCATAAATGGGATCCAGAGCCCTTTTGAGAGGAGATAACCGTATCAAACGAAAGAGCCAGAGATTACAGCATCATTGTGAACTGAGGTAGCTCCTTGTTTAATGAATCTTGTAATGAATTACACTAATAATTAGAGGGGAGATAGAGGAGCATACACGCTCTGGGCGAGGATTATTTAAGGAACTGCTTTATTGTTACTTATGCAAATTTAAGACCCTTCGAGCTGACTTAATGAATAATGTAATGTTCTTCATGAAGACAAATGAAGATGTCATTTTTGAGTTATATAGCAGTTGCCGTCATACCTGGTTTAGACAGAGGCATAGGTGGAGGGTAGTACTTTCTGGAAGGCTGAGAAGGGCTACAAGAGAAGCAGAAAATTATCAGACATGCAAAACAAAAACTTTAATAAATCTGAATGCTTTAAATCAATGCACCAAGGGCATAACCACTCAGTTAGGATTGCAGGAACATTTATTTCCTGCTACTATATGCTGTATAAACAAATATAAAATATTTGTAATTATTACAATGAATATGCTGATAAAATAAGTAAATGAATATTCTAGGTTAAACACAAATCAAACTCCATCAACAGCAAGATGTCAATGACAAAGTGAAATAATATCGACTTGAGGCAAAATTTGTTAGATTAAAAATAAATGTGTTACAAAACAGAAATATTATGAATAAAAAATACTAATAAAAAAACGTAAACAACTACTAAAATGTAAACTAAAATGAAAATTAAGATAAGAAAATGAAAGTGAATTCAACACATTAATAAATACAATAATTTTATATAAATATAAATTGATATTTGACAATTCTAAAATGTCATTTCTTTAAAAATCAGGCAAATGTGAAGTCACCATCAATGTGTTTACATCCCTGAAATGCACTCAAATATTTATCAAATATGTAAAACTGGACAACAGGTTGTTACCTGACAAGTTCCTGTCCATGAATGTGCAGTGGGTGCTGTTGGTAATGGCCAAACACTTCAAACACAACTGGCTTGGTCTTTATGTACTCAATAAAGGACTCCGTCACCTCCACTGAGATCTGGATGTGAAAACCGCATAAATAAGTTGGCAACACATTCATATTTGCCTAAAGATAGTAGGCAAATAGATAGTATGCTTAAATAATGAAGCACAATTCATTATACGCATCTAGCCTGATGAAATATTTGAATGAGTACTCTCTATTAACAACTCTGGGGTGTTTATACCATCACAATTTTCATTTTCCTCCTTAAAACCTCATCTCTCTCGCTGCATTCAACACTTACATTCTGTACGTGGTAAAAGCCCAGCGGGGCACCTTTGCCTGTGTTCTTCAGTGGCTCTGTGCTGAAAGCCTCATCGTGACGATGGAGGAAGCTGTTGGCAGCATGAGACAGGATTACTGTGAGAAGCGTGACTGTGTGTTTGCGTGATTTATGTGAAGGTGTGCGCTCTGTCTGAATAGAGACCAATGAGACAGGAAAGAAGGGTTGCTATGGAGACAGGCTGACTCACTTGAACTGGCAGAAGATGTCTGCGTACTCGGGCGGGATGCTGCTCGCCTGCAGAACGGTGACGCGGAAAGTGAAAATACTACCCACTTCCAGATGCTCTGCCAAACCATCACCCAGTTTTGTGTCCACGTTCCCAAGCTTCAGGTCTTTTAGACACAAAACACATGTGTAAATATACATAATATTAGACTGTTTTGTGTAAATGGATCTATACACAGTTAATGTGAAATTGTAGATGTTGGCTGATTTTCTTGGGCATTCCCTGTAATTATATTTTACTGTGTAGAACCATCTACCGTAATTCTATTTAAGAAATATATCAAAAAATTGTATATGTTGAATTAAATTGTAGATTTAGTTTTTCTTGGTCAACAACTGTATGTTTTTTTTTTACTACTAGAATCATCTAATTCTATAAAAATAAATTTATACTGCAAAAAATGCAGGTTGATAGTTATTTGATATTATGTGATATTTTAAAAGGGTTAGTTCACCCAAAAATGAAAATTAGCCCATGATTTAGTCACCTTGAAGCCATCCTAGGTGTTTATGACATTCTTCTTTCAGACGAATACAAAAAAGTGCATCCATCCATTATAAAAGTAATCCATTAAAAGCCCAATAAAGGCCTTCTAAAGTGAAGCCATGGGTTTGTGTAAGGTAAATACCCATATTTAAAAATTTATAAACTATAATCACTATAACTCCCGATTGCATTCGTCTGAAAAAAGAATGTCATATACACCTAGGATGGCTTCAGGGTGAGCAAATCATGGGCTAATTTTCATTTTTGGGTGAACTATCCCTTTAATAAACAACATCTGTAAATCTTTTTCCATGGTCTTTGTATCACTTATATTGACCTGTTAAAACCTGCTAGAAGAATCTATTTGGTCCAAAAGCTTTCTGAACACTGATGCAGTGTAAATCAAATGTGACATACCAGAAAACAACAGCATCGTCTGGATGTGTAAGCATTTCTTTTCACTCAGACTGAACGGTTTTGTTTGGAGCTCAGGGGTTGCCAGCTGGCCTGTGCATCCACACTCACCCATGTCATTTATTCTGTTCATCTCTTCTGAAGGGGTGATGACCTCTGAACTTTGACCTTGACCTTCCACAATACGCAGCTCTTCCAAAGAGAGGCCAGAGCGGGTCATCACCACAGGGGAGAAATCACTCTGGATGGTGGAATAAAAGAGAGAGAGAGAAAGAGAGAGAGAGAGAGAGAGAGAGAGAGAGAGAGAGAGAGAGAGAGAGAGAGAGAGAGAGAGAGAGAGAGAGAGAGAGAGAGAGAGAGAGAGAGAGAGAGAGAGAGAGAGAGAGAGAGAGAGAGAGAGAGAGAGAGAGAGAGAGAGAGAGAAAAAGGAAATTTAAAAAAGGCAGCGATCATCAAAATGTCTCTCAGTATAAGCATAAAAAACTCAAACCTTATACAAACTAGTACAAATGTCAATCTTGAGATAAGATCAATTTTTAAACTTCAACTGGGTATCCGTTTGAAATTCAATCTCTTAGTATCAGTCTATACATGAATAGTCTTTTTGTGATAAACAGGCCTTAAAATATCCATATCACTTCGCCAAATGATTTTGTTATTTCAAAAGGTCCTTACAGCCTACAACAGCAAAAGAACCAAAACCCACAACGACACTGACCAAGCAAATAAATTTAGTAAACAGTAAGATAAAAATGACAAAATATGCCACGTTTTATTATGTATGGAAAGCACATACTCCCTTTCACCCACTCTCTCTAACTCAAATGCACACATGCAGTATGGACACACACTCGCACAGAAATGTGGTGCTGCTTTGACGATTTTATCATGAAAATATTTTAGCAACTTAAAAGCTACATGACATTTCTCACTAGCAATGTCATAACGGCGCTGTTCTTGAAGCAGATAAACGTACAGTTTCGCTATTAGAGACGGTGCTGCTGAATACTGTTGAGAGACGCACAGACTGAGGTAATTCACACACGCTTAATCTCTCTCTCTCTCTAATAACTGCATTAGTCTGCTATCAATGGCTCAAGCCACCGTTAAGAGCTCTAAAGTGAGGTTTTGGAATTAGCAATGGAGGCTTGGGATGAGATGTGTAAGAGATTAGTTCCACACACAAGAGCGTTTTAAGGACAACCTTACAATTGCCTTGAAATGCAACATCTGAACAATGTCTTGAGGTGTGCTAACTGTAGTATAAGCGGAATAATTGACTCCGGTCCATTGAATTATTAGAAAATGCACAACCGAGGTGTAACTCTGCTTGGCGTTGTGGCAGCATTACCACCTCTGGTAATTTTTTACATAATAACACCACCTTATTTTCTAATAATTGAATGGCCTGGAGTTAATTGTTCCTATAATATAATATAATTAGTGCTGTCAACGTTAACGTGTTACAGCATACGATTAATATAATATAATATAATATAATATAATATAATATAATATAATATAATATAATATAATATAATATAATATAATATAATATAATATAATATAATATAATATAATATAATATAATATAATATAATATAATATACACACATGAACTTTGAATATTATACAGTATATAATCGCATGAAAAAAAACTTAGGATCACACAGTTGCCATCTTGGTAACTTGGTAATCTTGAAGGCATGATTGAAGGCATCAGCTCCTATCTACTTGAATAGGCTGAGCCTGTAATATTTAAAACTGTTTGTTCAGTTTACTTGGCAAAAACATACACAAAATAAGCAATAAAATCATATAAATGTTGCTTATTCAGTTCAATAAAGGCTAAATAAAAACAAAATTTTCGCATCTTGGGTTAGGGTTAGTGTTACATTCTAGAATAAACAGACTAGATGATTGATTTGTCAATATAGTGACTGACACTTTTAAGAAGGTAGGACTTCCTTTCCTGCAGCCACCATATTGGGTCTATATCCTCCTCTGTATGGGTATTTGACATTTGTGGGGAGATATTTAGACAAATTATTGATATTTTCTTGTATACATCCACTCATGTTAAAATAACAGGAAAACTTAACAGCTGGACTGGCTTTAAAGTACCTTTTTAAAATACTCGTTGTCAAAAGAAATTTTAGCAGTCCCCGACTGACGCACACCGGATCCATAATCAGGAGCCTCTTCGTCTGCTACAAAAACACAAATACCAAAGAATAAGGACACACGTGTCACAGATCTGTAGAAAAACTTACCGTAATAAAGTAAATTAATGTTTATAAAGCACATCAGATTGATATCAACTGTGCTTAATTAAATCTGAGCATAATCTTAATTAATTCATTAATATAGAGCAGTGCTCACCAGCGATGGCTTGGACCCCCACTCGCAGGAATCCTCGCACATCTCCCTTCTCTGTTACTATAGCAACACGATGCACCAGAGGAACAGGGTACAGCAGGTTGCTCAGGTACACGAAGGCTCTGGAGGAAAAAGAACAGCAGTTATAGTACCGCCCTGAGAGCTGTCGTTGCCTGACTGTCTTATTCACACACACGTTCAGAACATCCTTAAAAAACAAATGTATTAGTATGGAGGGTACAGGAGATGCACAGCTTAGTAGTGTTACGCACAGTGATTTCCTTTCACTGCAGGGCCACAGGTTCATCTCCATTACCCTGATTAACACCACTGGAGAATAATGGACATGATGTGTCAGACACTTTTACTAAGAGCTGACACTGAATATGACACTAAATAACATAAGACAGAAAACAAACCCTCCAACCTTGAAATTAAATGCCAAAAAAAAAAAAAAAAAAAAAAAGGACAAACAAATAATTCATACAATATATTGTACGGTCACATAAAACAAAAAATATGCATTGGCTTATTGCAAGAGAGATTGTTTCAGAATATTTTATATTTTCAGAGGCTAGGGGGCACACATAGTCTGAATTTCAGGAGCTGTTTGCAGTCAGAGAGCTCCTCCTCCCCCCGTGGGCAGCCTCAAGGCCAAGATGGAGGAGAGCTATCACTGTAGCGCATCAGTGAAGTCACGATGACGCAGGTCCATTTATGCCTCTGCATCCATCCAGACTATGTTGCCATCCTCCTCTATCCTTCTCTCTTGTACAGTTCTTACTTCAGTACACAGAATGAATTTATTGAATTGAATGGAAGGAAAAAATAATACAGATAAAAATGAAATAAAAAGAAATTAAAACTATATATATATATATATATATATATATATATATATATATATATATATATATATATATATATATATATATATAAACATATAAGTTACAAAAAATGAAGAAATTAGGGCTGTAAATCAAAAAGGTTAATGTGTTAAAGGGTGTGATTAATAAAAATGTGTTTTAATGTAGTTATTTTTAAAGCCATTAGCACATTTATTTAATTAGACATGATAAAATTTTACAGTTTTTGTGTGACTTCTAAAAACTGATCTGAACATTCAGTGTTCAAGTGTCTCAGTCAATGGAGAAAGACATTCATTACGGATAATTTATTTATAAACCAAAACGGGATGTTTAACAATGTTCATTTGCATTCTTGTAGGGTGAAATTTAAGTGCAATATTAACCACAAGTAAAACACGTCATTCATAAAAATGTTAATGTGAACCCCAGCAAAATACAAATGCAGCAGGAAGAAACTGCATATGTAAGATGATTAAAGTGCTGGGAAAGTGGCTGTATTATTGAATTATCGTACATTTGCGTTTCTTTGAGGCAGTTTGATCAGTTTTCTTGCCTTAAAAAAGAAACTGCATATTTTAACACATTTAAATCGATTGACAGCCCGATAAAAATAAATACAATGGATGAAAACAAACAAATGTGTGCTAATGTTTAGAGCACTAATGTTAAACCAAACCAGACAGATGGAGGTTAAATGTAGGCTGTGGAGAACTGGAGGAGGTATCTGGTATAGCCGTGTGAGCCGTTTCTCAGATCAGATCTGCTCTCGCACAACTAGATAATTCGGTTTATTTCATTTTCAATGTCTATAAATTATCTTTAGATCATGGACCCCAATTAACAGCTGCACACTGAGCCACACAACTCTCTCCGTCTCTGTCACTCATTCTTTCACTCCAGCTCTCATTTGTCAGACTTTCCCCGAGCAGTGGTCACCACCAACCTGCCCACCAGGATGAACCATGGGGAACGGTCATAGAAGGGGTCCTGCCCATCACTGAAGATGTCAGAGCCCTCCTCTGTCCCAGCATCTGAGCTGGTGTCATCCACGAAAGCCTCATCATCCATGAAGTCCTCCATCTCGCTCTGCCGTTCATCAGCCAGCTCGGTAATCTCAGAATCACTGGTGGAGAAGGTGGGAGAGGGCGTGCGGTCGGCCAGATGCTCGTTCACACAGCCGTGGAAAATAGGTGAGCTAAAAAAAGGTGCGTGGGTAGGATGCAGGCACAACAACAGTTTATGACCTACATTTAAGGGCCGTGACTTTAGACAGGAAATAGAAAACAATAGACATTGCAGGTACATGGATAATTAATTGCACGAATAAGCATTTCAATCTTAAAAAGAGATCATGCTAATCTTAATTATGGAAATAAAACATGGAAAAATGAAAAACAAAATCACAAATGAATTTGAAACAAATTCTACAATGTATATAATGTGCACAAAGCAACAAAAAAACCAATCTAAATATGAAATGAAGGTGTTGAACAATAATAATAAATGGATGAAAACAGTACATTTAGAAAATAAAACACCACACCAGCACACAGCAAAACAAGCACATAATGATTAGGAAAATAAATACAAATAAAAAGGATTATTTAAATATGAAGAGAAAATTAACAGAGTAAATGACTAAACAAAGATGTCAAATGATTTATGGGCTCCTCTTTCACCAAGAAAACAGCTCTTTACAAACAAACACATTCCTAGAAGAATTCAACTAAATTTCACAGCATTTAAGAAACCTTCTTTAGGCACATTTGCAGGACATAATACACAAAGAATTAGGGGTGCAACGGATCACAAAACTCAGGGTTCGGATCATATGGTTTTTGAATCATGGATCAGATCATTTTTCGGATCAGCAAAACAAAATGTGTGACAATTGTAACCTTGCTATAAATCAAATATAGATTAATCTTTGATTTGAAGTTTTATTTGCCATTTGTACCAGTACAGCTAGTACAAGTACATAGAAATTTTTGTAGCAAAGCTCATAGAGTCAACATTAAAAGTCAACATAAAAGAAGAACTAATAAAACTACACATAATAAATAGACATTGAGAAGGTACAGTGAACGAAGAACCGTAACAACCACAATAACCTCCAATTACCTCCATTTAGGAGTATTGCACTGTCCTGAGATAATACATAATATAAATATTTAAAAAAAAAGAGTGCAATAAAAGACACATAAACACGGCATAAACTACCCTTTCCAACATCCCTATATAAAAAGAGATACCACTTGTCATCTTATAAAAATGAGACAGACATATTTGTTCCCTCTGCCACATCCTCAGCCATCAGTCTGACCGTGGCTGAAAAAAACTGTTATAAAACCGTACCCTATGTGAAACAATACTGTCCGGTCTGCCATATCTCAGATTATATATTGAGTGTTTAGGCCTAAACATGGAATGGGCTGGGTAGTGTGTATCCCTAAGAATGTGCTGTACTCTTTGTTAAAGCTGTGATTTGTTGTTTGATTAACATTAATGACACAGACAGCAGCATGTATTTATAGGCTGCTGTCACTTTAAGACCTAATACACGTATCCAATATACTGATAAAGATCTGGTTTCTTCTCAACTGTTTACGTTCATTTAAGACATACTTGCCGAGACAAGTATTTTGAAATAATTTTTTGCTACCTTGCACATGGCTGTGCGCGATTTGAGTGTGTGAGCTCAAAACTAAATTAGTTCACCTTCGTCTGTTCTTGCTCTTGAATGGTTTAAAATCACTAGAATGTTTAATTGGAATTGCTTAGAAACATGTCCAAAAATGATAAGCTTTCACTCTATGATGAACTTTGCAACTTATCCGCGAATCACATGCGCCCTGAACCGTAGGGCCAGGTCCGTACGGATCACAGATCAACTAAGATCCGTTACACCCCTACGAAGAATTGATCTCTGTTAACATTCTCTATCATATCTCAAGTCACAGGAACAAGGTTAAGTGATTAGCATACCTCCCAACCAGCTTGAACCAATGGAAGCGGTCATAGAACGGGTCACTGCCGGTCAAAGCACCCTCCCCATCCTCTCCCTGATTGGATGAGGCCATCTCGCCGGCACGGTCATACATCTCACGCATCTGGTCCAGCCTCTGCCTGGAAGATCATGACAAATCAACACCTCATGCAAGCGAATCGTGTTCAGTCTTTTAAAAATTTCAATCACCTATATTACACTTTCTACATTGAAGCCTTTTTGACTGGATAATTGGTTTACATTGGAACATTAGGTAATGTCAGCATGTAGAGGTGCTAGTGTCATCTACAAAGAAAATGTGTTTTTGTCCGACTACCTAAGAGAAAATTTCATTGATATTTTTCTCAAACAGAATCATCATCTTGACATGAGGGAATTGGCCCAAAAGTCATTTGGGATCCTCTTATTTGATGTTTGGCACAGTAATGATAATTTGGCACAATAGAGAATAATTTCAGAGAATTAAACTTAAAATAAACTACATAAATAAAAATACATTGGTAAAAAAAAAAAAAAGGCCATTATGCAAATAACATTGGATGTCATGATGCAATATGGTCATGTGACTGGCCACATGAGAAGCAAACAGAGTTCTTTGAATGACAGAACTCCTTTGTTCCCAGTGAATTAATTTCTGTTCGAACATGAATTTTGTGAGGAGCCATGCAAATGTTCTGTTATAAATGTCATGCTGAGAAGCAATTACAGTCTAAATATCACAAAAAAAAAAAGAGCTTTGGGATTTCTAAATGGATTGGTTCCAAATAATAATTGCACAACAACTAAAAGACTTCGATTAGCAAAACTTTGTATTTCACAGGCTGTTTGGCAGCCTGAAGCTTACTTGAGCTTCTCCAGGGACCAGTAGTGAGTGGCTCCATTCTTCAAGTCCTGAACCTCCACAGCCACCACCGTTCGAGGGAAAGGCCTAGTGTCGTGTTCTTTCTCCGGTTCTGGAGGCAGCAGCTCCGGGGGCAGCGGAGAGTAGAGGGTGTCCGTGAGCAAAACAAACTGGAACTGGACCTACAAATAGATAGAAGAAAGGTCAACAACAAGGATGAAAGATGTGAGTTGATGACTGTAAGGTTCAGACCTCATTTTTGACATCTGCTAAGTGGAGAGTTAAAGCAACAACATGTAACTTTTCAACCTTCATAATATATTTCCAAGACCCTTGTGATAGTACATCGACTTACAATAGGTTGAATGAGACGTCTGCCAGAGCCTGACGGGGTCTGTATCGCTTTTACTGGCACTATGTAACTTCGGGGTGCGGGTAGTAACCAGCGCTCAAAAAGAACTACAAAATTCGACTGCTTTACGGCATACGTCACTTCGCCCAACACTTCCTCAAATGTGGCCAACCAGCGCGTTTGTTTTCGTGCGTCTGTTTTCGTCATGGCTGAAGCAGCAGCGAAACGTAAGAAGTCCAAGGTTTTGTCGGAGTAGAGTCGGAAGAGGAAAAGGGAGAGTGATAAACTGAAAGGCAGGACGAGGATCAATATGGGTCGAGCGTTTGCTCGCTGGCGTGAGCTAATGGAGGAGGAGTGTTACCAGACCGATGCTGACTTGGCCGTCATGCTGTTGAACTAGTAAGTAACTGTAAATTGCTTGCATACTATCTTTAGTTTTTCTAATCTGTTGTCTGCCTGGCTACGTTACGGAAACTATCTGGTCCTCCATTTATTTATCTTCATGAATCAGCTAGTAGATGAGCGAATTATCAATCTGGTAGCTAGTAAACACTAACATGCGTTAGTTTTAGATGGTTAGGATGCTATCGCTATTATTCTCGTTCAGATTTGAGCATTGTAATCGACATGCAAATCGCAAATATTTGAGTTAAAATGTTTAGTCTACTAAATATGTATAAATTATAAAAGGAGGAAGATAAATAATATTATCATTGCCCATATGAAAAAAAGCCTACATGCTTCATATACAGTAACCGTAAATCATTTTACGACAGCGGTAATGGACAATTCCGCTTCCAACCTGTAGGGCGACCGCTGAGGAAAAGTTCCATGTTGTTGCTTTAAGTAATGCAACAAAGATTTACAATCGCTAATGTAAATCAAATAAAAAAATACCCCTGTCCGCACTGAAGCTATAAATACAAAGAGCGTGTGATAAACCAGTAGAGAAATGTTTCTACACAGGAGGGGTCTTTATGAGGTTATACATATAGAAAAAAAAAAAAAAAAAAAAAAAAAAGAGACATAAACAAACAAAAGTAGAGCAGGCGACAGAAACAGAACGGATGAAACTGTAAGTGTGTGCTCTTTTTAGAATTAATGAGCCAATTGTTGAAAGCTGGCACATTGGTAATTAGTAAAGCAACAGAGATCTGTCTGCAAATGTAAATATAGCAGAATGGACTGGTAAGCTGCCACCACAATGACAAGATAATTTTTAAAACAGTTTTGTATGTCATGTTGTGTGTCAGAAGCGTTAGTCTGGTCTGTTTTAGGGGGCCATTCACACAGGAAGCAGTTATATATACACATGCAATAACCCAGTGTTTCTCAACCTTTTTGCATCTGAAGTCTTCATATATATATAAATATATATAATCATTAAAAAAATCATAAAAATTCTTATTACTACTAATTTCCATGACTTTTCCACATCTAGGAATCACACTTTTAAAATTCCCCTTATACAATATATTACCAGGTTGTCCAAGATCATGAGAACCCTGGTTAAAAAAATGGCAGTTATTATTATTGAACAAAATAAAATTACAAATATATGATTTCAGCTTAATTTTTGAATCGTTTAGCTAAAAATCTTATCTTGCGGAAGTGTGGTGAGACCCCCTGGCTGAGAAACACTGCAATAGACAGACCTTTTAGCTACTACGCCGAGTCTTGCAGTTTTTTCATTGTTTCACGCCATGCCAAGTTAAAAATAGTTAAATGTTTTAATGATTGACACGTTTTGACATGACACCTGTCATCTATGTGCTGTACCTTTTTCTTGAGCTCCACACTGATAGCATTGGCTTCTTTGAGGTATACAGCATTGCCCCACAGCTGGTCTCTGAGAGAGGTGAACTGGTGGTATCTCCACTTCCTGAAAGCCCACTGGGCCAGCTCGTACTCATGCTGGGTCCAGGGCACTGTAATACAGGAACAATAGTCAAACATGGCACAGCATACAGTAGGTCGATGTGATTTTGCCAAGCAGGATATCCTTATTGTTCCTGGAACAACATTCAATACATCAGACAATAGGGATTGGGAAGGGTGTAGCCTATGCAACCTATCATATATTTTCCTCTGATTGTAGTGGTAGTTTTGGTTGGGTTGAGGTTATAGATAGAGTTAGGATTCTGACAGAAATGTGATACAAATGGTGTTGATCTAGGAACTTATCCTACTTACACAGCGTCCTAGTACACTGCAGATTAACATCTTTTGACAATGGGGTGCATGTCATGTCATAATGTAGCTGAACACTAATATTAAAACAGTCAGAATTCTGATTTTTCAAAATACCCTACCTTCATCCTCTTCCTCCTCTTCTTCCTCCTCATCAGGTGTCTCCGCAGCCAATGAGCGGGTCTCCACCTGTTTCTGCAGCTCTTGCAATTTACTCTCATATACCTTTGAGAAAATGTGATGAAGAGAGAGGACAGCAGACACGATCTTATCAGCACTACAGACACTTACTGAACCTTGGAGAGATAAAAGTTACAACTGTAAAGACTTAACAACTCTGTGCCATTTGGCTTGTTCATGACAGTGGAATAGTTAAAAAATGTCTTAAATTAAAATTTGAATGGCTTAAGCTGAAGTTAAACTAAACAGCACTAATTTTGCACACAAAAATAGACAATGAAGACCCATCCATTTATATTTAAATGGATATAGCATGTTCTGAAAATATAAGTGATGCTTCCCTGTGCAAAAGTCGCCAGCATTGTGAGGTGGCTCAAGTAGAAAAAGCCTTAATATATGCAATAGTAACTGAAAACTGCAAGCAATTTTAATGTCTAGCTGTTACCGAAATGCAACTAACATTAATAATATATTTAATTAGTCATGAAAAAGGTGTCAGGTAGAACCAACTCTGTACCGTAAAGGGAGGTATTTTATATGCGGTTTCACTAAAATGTGATTATATGTAACACTTTCCTGACATTTAAGCAGGATTTAGTTATCCCACATAGTTTTATAACAAATGAGAATGTTCTATCTGAAAAGGCAGTGTCAAACAGCTGAAAATGTATTTACACCAGGTAAATAAAATAATTGATCAGGAGATTAAGTCAAACTCTGTTTATATTTCACTTTAGACACAGGACTGACTAAAATTTACTAAGGCTGGGCATCGTTAAAAAATGTATACCGATACCTTGACTTCGATACCGGTTCCTGAACTATACTTTTTCGATACCAATTTTATGAAATCAGTTTTAACATTACCAACAAAAAAAAATGTTTTTTTTACACTAATATTTTGAGTCTGTTAAAAAGCACCAATGCTTAAGTTTTCTATGTATCCTAATCATTTAACTACATGTATTCTAATGAGCTTGTTGTTTCTGTCTTATATTAATGGATTGTTTAACAATAAAACTGAATAAAAATTAAATTGAAATGCATTCCTTGCACACAGTCACCTCTGATAACAGATCACTCTAAATTGTAATTTAGACACATGAATTTTCTGTAAAGCTGCTTTGAAACGATATGTATTGTGAAAAATGCTATTCAAAAAAATCTGAATTGAATTAAATATAGGCTACTGGGGGGTGGGATAGGCTACATGCCTCTTGCTCAGCACACACAAAGCTTGGCGCAAAGCACTGGCAAAAATAGCCTAATGGTTATGAATGTGTCGGGAAAAAATAGCAAGGAGACATTTTAAATGTTTAATTGTCTGCTCTCACGTTTATTCTGAGCGCTGTAAAGTAAGTGCTTCATCAGATTTGTCATGTTGCCGGGGTTGTGCCGAATTTCGACTCCCTGCAAAATTATTACCCCCGTCATAGAAGTCAGTATCTGATTGCCTAATCCTAACCCCTCCCCCAGAACTAATCCCAAACCTACCAATACTAGGGGGGGTAATAACTTGGCGGGGGTCAGAATTCGGCACAACACCGGTCTTGGCAGAAATCATCTTGTCGCAAATATTGCACACTTTTGATGTGGGTAGGGACGCTTACACACAACAGCCTCACGTGCAAGCCACGTCTCTTTGGGCAACCGCGTAAACTAGTGTTTTTCCGCCACAGCCAATCATGCTGCATGCTTATTGGCTCACTGACATTGATGAGATTTACCCCATAGGTATTAAAGTTTGGTATCGAAAGACAAGACATGTTTCGATACTCGATAGTATCGAGGCAATTCGGTCGGTACCTAAAAAGTAAATTGTAAATAAAAAGTAAATAAAATAATTGATCAGCACATTAAGTCAAACTCATTTTATATTTTACTTTAGACCCAGGACTGACTAATGGCTGACTGCTGCCATATATCCTAAGAGCTGTAATATAATGAGATGATCATGATAAATACACATCTAAATGTGATTGCTATATAAAGCATATGCTGTAATGTTTGAATAGATGAAAACATTTAGGTCAGAGCAACAGTCACTGAATTTCAAACTTGTTCGCTTTATTTCAGTCATTGTTTGAAATCTTGATATTCAGCACAGTTCAAAGTAATAGCAATATTAGTAAACCATCAACACATCTTAGAGTACCCCCCCCCCCCCCATACATATTAGTAAACCCTCCCCCAAAGAACGCATTACAATACACATTTATAGGCACTCCCCATTGTATATAGATAAACACTGAACAGACAAGTGACATAGGGTCAAATACATTGTCCGTTTGAATGTATACTTTTTCTTAGCTCCTCTTGTGGTAGTTAAGAGTAGCTGGCAGCACCGTACATTAATGTAAGCATAACATTCTTTACTAGAGCAGGGAATTGGCATGTCTTGATAGTCATTCAAATAGAAGATTTTCGAGAAGTGACTTATACTTTCATTGCTGTGCTACACTGAAAGGTGAAGTGTGTCATTTTTGCTGCACTACACAGATTTAAAAAATATATATATATTATGACGGTTTTCAAACACTCCCCCCTATCTGTCACTGGACAGCAAAACAGATATCCCTACCCCAAACTGACGACATTGGTTGTGCCAATGTCACAGTGTCTGGATACTCAAACAGCAGAGAGCACCACACTTTTCAGTGTGTACACATTTTACCTTTAAACTAGAGTCTTGCTTCTTTAGTTAACCAGTTGCATGATTTGAGAAACCAGTTGTGTTTTATACAATATGCATTACTTACTATACCAAAACCAAGAGGTTTCAATAGAAATAAGGCAGTAATTCTGGCAACAAAAGCATTCAAGTCCATCATTCTTATTAAGCAATGCTGAAGCATGGACTTCTGAGCTAGTTGGATAACTCTTTGCTCTGGCCAGAGGAGATGACACGAAGAGGATTTCAGAACATGTGCTTTGGTAATACGCAGCTGGTAATGGGATGCACTTGGGTGCTGAGGCACACCAGTGCATAATTATATCAAGGCTTAAGCAGGGAAATCGCAGTGGCTTAAGTGCAAGGGTGTACAACTACATTAACCCTACGTGAAAGTAATTATTATTTAGTTAGAAAGAAAAAAATCAGTGGTAAATTTAATAAAAGTGAGAAGTGTTCAGTGGCATTACATATATAAGCTGTAAAATTAAGCGAGAAAATTGAACAAAAAGCAGTGCATTATACACCTGTCCGGCTCATTTTATTTGGCTTTTAATGGTTTCCCCATTGCTAAAAACATGCTACTAGTTTCAAAATGAGCCTCGGAAACCATGGAAACCGTCCTGTTAGAGGTCCTTTCCATGGCATGTCTCTGGTGCTTTCTGTGGGCTCGCTTACCACACAGCAGACACCCGAAAGTAAATGTGATTCTAATCATGTTGAGATTGAGGAGAAAAGCTGAGTGTTCTAGAACACTGACTCTATCCCGTGGGAACAGACTGTCCCCCCTATTGAGGATCAGAGAGCAGCAGACAGTTAGAGGAACAATAGATGCAAAGCACGCTCTTACACAAAAACATTACCTCTGTGGATATGGATGTTTAGTGCATAGTGGTTTGTACTCAAAATAAGGCAGAACCAAACTTTATAAAATCAGAGTGGCAGTTTTTTTTTTTTTTTTTTATGTACGGGCAAGTGTCTATATCTTTCACAATAAGAGTGATAGGAATTCAGTAAAATTATTCAGTTCTCTTCATATATTGCTATTACAGTACTTACTTTCAGGTGCCAAGTACAAGGAGATAAATGCAATCTGTTAATGATGCATCAGTGAGTTAATAAGGCACTTAAAAACTTTAAAAGCACTCCTTCATAATCTTTTACTCATGCATAAGGCAGCTAGAGAAAGGCCTTTGCTGCCACCTTTCATATTTAAACTATTTAATGTGGAATATCAACCCAGGGACCCGAAACTTCATGAAATAAAACAACTTGCATAATATGCAACAGTAAAAACATAATCTCCAATGAGTTTATAAACATTCAAGAGGATTAAAAAGTTGGCTATTAACCTTCCAGCATTTACTGAACATGTTACCTATGCACCTTCAATGCACAAATATGACTGAATTGTAAATTCAAAAACTCAAAATTCAAGTAATGGTTCAAGGTTCTCATTGGACAGTATGAAATGTTGTAGTGTAGTGGTTGTGTGTTCAATGCTAAGATCTATTCAGACGGTCACCAGCAGCAAAACAGAGGTAAACTGAGGCAAATCAGTGTTAAAGTATTTCTCAAAAACATGATGACATCTCCAAAATATACTAAAGTTTAAAAAAGTTAATACTACAGCCAAGAACTAAAGGGTGACTCTCCTAAAACTCATCGTTTCCAATACTTTAATAAAACAAGCTTTTTTTTTTTCCTTTTTCTTTTGTTGTTGCAAGAATCGAGGCTCAAGAACATTGTTCTGAGATCTTTTTGTGACTTGGACACTTTTAACCAGCACTCTTATTGCTAGACTTTTAACCTATATGCATAGTTAACATAGATGGGGGATCAAATTATTGATGCAAGGTGTTCATGTGGTTTTCTCCAGGGAGATCATTGCAATTTGGATCCACAAATGACAATAACATTCAATTCTTTAAAACAAGTGCCATAAAACAGTTTAGGGACAAGCTGTCCAATGCTTTGATGAGTCTGTGATGTGTGGTTTGTAGTGTCACTAGTTCTGTACATGAACCTATGCCCTGCTCCCAACGTCACACTGTGGTTTCTCGACTGCCCTTCAAATTGGGGGCAGACATTTGCCTACGCATACGGGGTGGGGTGCAAAAATTGTTGTGGTGGCTCGGCTGCTGATTGGGTGGGTACTGCTGGTAGTTGTTGCTGGCATCAGTATTGTAATGACAGAACTGTGGATGCTGATGTTGTGGATAATTATGCTGGTTTTGGTTGTAGCGTGGCTGGTAAAAGGCCAGTTGGGGGTGAGGCGGCTTCCTGTTACCAGAATTGAGGGCCTCCGTAGAGTCCGAGGCTCGCTGGCTGCTGTTGAAGGAATTACTACGGCCTCGTTCATAGAGTTTGTGGCTTTGATTATGTCTATGACTCAGGCCCTGCTCTAGATCTTTATTTCTACGTTGACCCATGGGACTAGGAAGAGTAGGATATGTCTGGATGGTTGGTCCCACTTGTTCTCTGGGCTCTGCGACCTCCTGGGAGTCGTCCTCCTCCTGGACCACTTCTTTGGGTACTTTCATCTCAATCACCTGTTCATCCGTTATAATGATATGAGTGCCAGGGGTCCAGGAGTTGCGATGCTTGGGGTTACTCTTGAAGGGGAAGCGCAGCTTGCGGTCTTCGGGTGGGATGAAGCGGTGGGGTCCATTTTGTCGTCGGAGCTGCTTGGAAATCTCCTGTTGCTGGAGGTTCTTGATGCGTACCTGCTCTTGTCGCATCCACCTCATACGTCCACGTCGGAATGAAGAATCATCATCCGTCATCCTAGACACCTGCTCGTCTGACTGTTCACAGTTGGGCCTCTCCTCAGGAGATTTACCCTCGCTGGAACTGCGGGCCCTCATGGGTCCAATGCGAGTGGTTTTCTCCGGTGACTCATTGGAAATCAGCGGGATCACTTGCTCCATCTTCAACATCTTATTCCGGAGAGCTTGAATCTCTTCATCCTTCATGTTGTTCTGCTTTTTTACCTCTTGCAAGATGTCTTCGAGTTTGTCAATGTGCACCTTTAGGTCATCCATGTCAGTCACGCCTCGTCCATTGGTTATGACATCTTCAATTCGTTCATCCCCAACCCCTACAGTGTCCCAAACATCTCGAGCTACTGCTCTCCAAGAATCTCGCTCGTTCGGGTCTTTCTTGTTGTAGGTGGCACAAAGCTCCTTCATTTTTACTATGGCTAGAGCCTCAATCTCTTGACGGGTGTGACGGAAATCATTCAGTGCCACCTCGTAGCAAATTTCTTTGACTGCCTGGATCTTCAGATCAGAGATGGTCACCCATTTGGAGTCCTTTGTAAGACGACGACGCTGAGGGATCTGGTACATTTTGATAGGCTCTCGTCTTTTACCGCTGCTGGGTAAGCCACACTTTTTGACTATGGTTTGGAGCTTGCTGGGAGGAAGTTTCTCCCGTAGAGAAGTGATGAGTCTCCAGCTCTCCTCGCATGACCTCTTATCAGAGTCATCACCACTATCAGAGTCTCCATCCTTAAGAGAACAAAACAGGAAACAAACCAAAGAGTGCGAAAAACAAAATGGGAAAATTAAAATGGGGTATCGAAAATAAAAGGAATGTTTTCTGTAAAGAATGGACAGTGTTGTGATATGCAAAAGGGGAACAGCTAAATGGGTGCAGAGAAATTTACAACTTAATTCATTAAGCTGAGAAAACTTATCAACCTACTTGACGATTTCTAACTAACACAATCATTAAACTGCAAGACAAAGCATGTTTTTGTAGACTGCAAGTTGACAACAGATATGAATATTTTAGAGGGCATTGTGTACTTGCAGAAGCATTTGACTCAAGCTTTCTGAGAATGGTGTGCCACTGTTATTTTTTAGAAGTACAGTGTGTAGATACAAATTCAAGTCACAGTTATTCCCAAGTTGCATATCACTATATAAAAATCAAATGCAAGGCATGACTGTCATGATTATGAGAAAAATGTCAACAAAAAGGAATAGATGTTGTGATCTGTTTTTTTTTGTTTGTTTTTTTGCGCTGGTTTCTTTCTTTTTGTCAAGTTAGAATTTATGTAATCCTCTTCAATTAGAGCTCTTGATAGTTGCACCCCAAACATGCTTCAGTGGCATGCAGCAAAGCCAGATGAGTTTTGTTTCATTCCCTCATATGAAGTCCTTGATAGAGAAGATTTGGTTTTAGAGTTTTTCTAGCTCTAGCGGTTGGTTAGACTCTTGCGTGTTTATTACAGGTCAGTACAGAGAAGGAAAAAGAGAAAGGACAGGCTCGGAGGAAGTTAAAAGCATAGATTTCATCCACTACAGTTAAGAGGTTAGTTGAGAGAAAATGCAGTTTCTCATTTTTACAGGTCAAGTAAAACAAAGACAATACAAAAATCACAGTCAAATAACAGAGGAGGCAGTTGGCGACCATGTAATCGTGATTGTGTAATCAGTGCAGTGTGGGATATCTGTGTCATTCTGTATATAAGATTATATGGATGAGACCATCAGAGCATTGGAGAGCTTGTCATCATTAAGACCCCCAACATGGATAGCTGTGTTATAGCATGCCCTCTGTGTCTGGCCAGACACAGACGTGTAGAACTCAAGGCTACAGATGTAATGAGAAACCACATTGTCACTAGCCTTCATCAACTACAGCAGAAATCTTGGGTTATGGCAACAATGCATTGGAAACATCAGCAACTGCATTGAGAAAACCAACAAACTCAGACAAAACTAAATCTATTTTGGTAAATCAAATGTTGACTCAAGCTCGAACAGCTTAAAAACACTGCCCAGCAAACAAATACTAAATGAGGTACTAAGTACCCTGTAAATTAATCTGTTAAACATGCTACAAAAAAAAAAAAACATGCAAAAGCAGCATATATAATAAACCAAATAAAGGGACTTTTTCTTTTTTTACACCAATTTAACTTAAAGACCCCATGAAAAGGCACGAAATGCATAGTTTGATGTCAACTCTATGGTGGCAAGGACTTTAGACAAATCATTTTTCTCTTTGATTTCATGGGGTCTTTAACTGGTGCATGGCAAACCAATGCCTTATATAACAAATTAAACTAATAAAATACTAAATACTAATTAAAAGCCAAATTGGTATTCTTCTGTTGATGACGTTTTGCAAAGTTACATCTCAAATCTATGAGAGAGAAGTGAATTTTTGAATAAGAAATTCTTGCTGTATCAAACTGAATATGTAAATCAGTCCATATCAGCAATGGGCCATCTGCTATTTCAATCCAGACAGAGTGGATTCAGTTACCATGCAAAGAGGTTCAGCCATGCACTGGGAAAAGTGTTTCTCTCTCACACACATACACACAAAAGTCTCAAGTTGTCAGAGCCAAGAGTGCAGAATTAGTGCTGTTTGGACTTCAGCAGAGCAAGTAGAAAAGTAGGGGCCCGTTTTACTCGGTTCATCAAATAGCACATCTCTCCCCACAGTCTAAAGAAAGTTCCTGACAAAATTTGGAAGGGAAATAAAGGTCTAATTGGAATGAAAGTAAGGGTTCTCTGATAAACAACAGAAGAAACAAGAATTATCAAAGAGATTCAGCCTTACCAGTCTCTGTTGCTCAAGTAGCTGGTCCGCTTCCTCCTTCTCTTTTTTGTACAGGATCTCCATTTCTGTAAGCCTGATATAATACAGTGCAAGACCACTGCATCAAAAAGCTGCTCTTTCTTACGCTCAGTGCATTTCCTTTCCGCAACATAATCCTAAAAATCCTTCTTACAATAATCCAATTCATATGTGCTCACATTCCATGCCAAGAGCTTAAACTTCACAAAATGTAGATTTTGTCTTCTGTAGCTGCTGGGTGGCCCCCGGCTTTGGTTGGCTAGATCCAACCCTAAACTATGCATAAGCTGGAATCCACAGTTCCCTCAAAGGAATTTTGCGAGCTTGAATACAAGTTCAATCGACAGCAAATTATTTCAACTCATCTTTAATTTAATATACTATATATATATATATATATATATATATATATATATATATATATATATATATATATATATATATATATATAAAAAAACAGTATGGCACTTACAATGGAAGTACAAGGGCAAGGCAATAAACATTCAAAATGTGTTTCCATACATGTGTTAACTAGAAACTAGAGTGAATGTTTAGTATTTGCTATTACTTACTAACTTTTTATCTGTGTATTTTCATTGTAAGTGCCTGAAGGGTTGAGTCAAAATTATTTCATATAACCAATATAATTCTTTATTCTCAACTTGGAGTTGTCTTTAATAACATCCCATGATTATTATTGCTTACGTACCTCTTCTCCATCTCTTGCTTCATGTCGATACCCTGTTTCTCCAGCAGTTCTCTTTGGGCAAAGGTCCAGTCCACTGGCTCTACGGGGGTCTCCGCTGTCGGGGTCTTCTCACGCTCAGCGCGGGCCTGCTCAGGGTGGTTAAACCGGAAAACGTGGTTCTTTCCCATGATAATGCGGTTACCTGAGGAATGAGCAAGTATGTACACATTGAAACAATATAATGGCCTATAAACTAATTTTGTGCATGTATTAGCCACCTTTTTCAACTTGAATGTGCAAGGCTTTCGGTGTTAGCCACTTCTAGTTATTTGAGCAGCATAAAAACAGTTCGTTCTGCTGCTTAATGTTGCAAATTGGTATTTGCTATCAGATTATTTTAACGTATTATCATAATCATAAACACACTGGTTTCAACGTTTTCACGGCATTTTGTTATTATTCTAGTTATTTACTTACAGTGGCTAATAAACTTGCACATTCACAAATAATAAAAAAAACATTTTCACATTAGTTTTCATATGACTACAAACAATCAGATTAAACCAGAGCTTAAGAGCTGTACTGTGCAGGGCTTCGGGCAACTGTCAGTGGCTCACCTGAGCGCAGCTGGACTGCAGAATTCACACGTTTTCCGTTCACATATGTTTCAGATCCCTCACATGGCTCCAAAGTGACAATCACTGTAGGAACAGAAGACAATTCACTACCTCCAGCAGCAATTTCAAATTTTCATCGAGTAAAAGCGTAATAAACAAAGTACTCAGATATACAGGAGAGGAAATAATCTTTGACCAAAGTTAATTTGCACTGAGCTGATCATGTCCGATGTAAAAAAGTTTTACTGTTGCATGTGAATTGAACACAGATAAATGGATCTAAAGATGTAAGTAAACACTTACCATTTCCGTTGGCATTCCTCTCACTGCGGAAGATACAGTGCTCCTCCTTGATGTGTGCTCCGCTCAGAACGATATCCTGTCTTCTTTCTGCGTCTGCCTGGCCCACCCTGTCAAAACAAAGACATTCATTTTAATTACCACAGGGATACTCCAACATTACATTACAGCATTGTAACAAGGTGCGATGCAACAAGTTTTTAGCGACAAGCAAATAGTCTCACAGTAAACATGAAACCGCTGCAAGATGTGACACATCTTCTAGACATCTAGACACACTTCTAGTCAATTTAAAACATTGTATGTTTAATGTACAGGATTTTGGAACAATGAGATTCCCTCTCAAAAAATTATTCTATATAAATTTAAAATATTGTTCGTCACTGAGTAGCCTGCCCACTGTGAGATAGATAGATTTTGCATGTATAAGAACGTGATCATATAATGTAACACTAGCCAAAGTATGACGGAAAAAAACGGATGCTGAGATAATTGCGTTAAATGTTTTTAACGAAGTGATCTGAAAAAAAATGTATCGCATGCATTAACGTTGACAGCACTTATTTATATATACTGTGTGTGTGTGTGTGTGTGTGTGTGTGTGTGTGTGTGTGTGTGTGTGTGTGTGTGTGTGTGTGTGTGTGTGTGTGTGTGTGTGTGTAACTAAACAACATTGTGTCCTTTGTAGGACCCTCGACTGGTTGGATATGTAGAAATCATAAGATGCCTCAGTGCAACATCCAGACAGCTAAGAAACTTCTGACAGTTATGGAAGTGATTTCATACCTTGTTATTCCATCTTTGATATAATAGAGCAGACATTCTGACATCAAAGGATCCTCATTCAGGTTCACTAGGTGAGGGGTCTGTAGGGAAACAGGGTCAATGAGAATGGCAGACAGGTCAAACAGACAGGAGTGCCTGATGTCACTACAGCTACAGTTACATTCACAGGCCAATTAAAAAGTGAAATAATGAGATTAAATGCCATCTCAATAATTATAATGAATCAGAAAGTCATACAATTTGGCTTCTTCAAAGGCTGATAATAAACTACATTAGCCTCTATGAACTAAATAACTAAAAACTACTGCACAACATTATCTACTGCTATACAACCAACCTTTTGGGGTGAAAACACCCCATTAAAGTCAGTATAGAGTTCACATGGCCTTTCAACGAAAAGCTATTGGATAGCCAAAATGACAGAGAGATGTCATAGAGGGAGAAAAGGAAAGAAATTGAATGAAAACATGAATAAGTAGACAAATAAAAAAATGACAGAGGCAGTGTTCTAGAGGCAGGCTAACTGTGTTGATGTTTCAGGCAGGAACACTAAAAAGACAATGAGATTGTGGTAAACGGTGCTTTCTGGAAGTACTTTTTGCAAGTGAAAACATCCGGTCTAACTTTAAATCAATAACAGCTCTGAAGTATTCGACTTCCAAATCCGAAAACCAAAAACTTTTTGTCCTATTTATTTATGAAAACTGATTTGATTAGACTCATGAGAGTCATTTGTTCTTGAAAACACTACAGCATGCTGATGGATGTACATCCATTTCTATTTCCTACGGTCACTAAAATTAAGTGTGATGTGGGAAAATATAAACTATTCAGTGATCCACAATTATGGCTTGCTACAGGAACTCAGTAGGCTACAGTAGGGATTTCACAGATATAAAATGGGGGAAAAAAGTTAACATAAAAAAACTTGAATCCTACAAACCTGATTAGAAGAATAAACACTAAAATCTTCAATAGACAGTGACGTTGGTCTATCAGGACCAAACTAATAGGATTCCATTGCAAGAGGCAAGCAAAAACAAAATATAAAAGAAAAAAAGAATGGAAGGAGAATGATGGATGATGAAATACGAAGAAAGAAAGGCCCAGACATGAGGACATGAGAAGGAGCTGACTGGTGCAGACAGTAATGGTGATTAATGATAAGGAGTTCATGTGTTGTACCTTTTTAGGAGAGAAGACACCCAGGGTTCCCCCATCCTCCCGTATGGCCACTCCCATCTCTGCCAGCAGCGCCTCTCTGAGGGGAGGGCAGGAAAACATCATAGACATTACAAATCAACACATTTTTAGAACCTTTTTAGTTAGCAACAAAGACATCTGGAACATGTATCGTTAATACTTGAATGCATATGTTAGTGTTGAGGTCAGTGTGCGATTTGACAGCTACTTGAGTCTGGTACAGACTCGCACCAGCTGAGCACGCGGGCACATAGCAGACACTCCTCACGGGCTTAAAGGGTATGGGCACAGGGACAATAGGAAGCGAGCCAGATGGCACCCAAGCCCTCACTGACCTCTCCATACGGATGGCCTCAGTCTTCCTCAGCTTCTCCTCCCAGGTCTCATTCAGCTCGGCTATGATCTTCTCCGACTCCTACAGGACAGCAGACAAAGAAGGTCAGCATATTTTAAAATGACAGGGTCTGAAATGGCTAAATATTGCTGACATGAAAATATCTTTTTAATGTTTAAGTATTTTATGATCACCAAGGCTACATTTATTATAAAAAATACAGTAAAATAGTAATATTGGAAATATTAGTACACTTTTAAATAATAGCTTTCTATTAAAAAAAAATCTATTTATTTCTGTGATGTCAAAACTGAATTTTCAGCATCATTGCTCCAGTCTTCAGTGTCACATGATCCTTCAGAAATCATTCTAATACTAAACTGATTTGGTGTTCAAGAAACATTTGCTTTTATTATATTTAAATATTGCATAATACTTTTATTTATTAATCATAGTTAATATTAATCTCAAAATATACTAAAACATTATTAAAATCTAAAGTTGTATCTATCAACATTAGGTAATGCACTGTGAACTAACATAATTATATTAACTAACATTAACAAAAGGTTCATAAATGCTGCACAAATATATTGATCATTGTTAGTTTATGTTAGTTAATGCATTTACTTTAATGCATTACTAACAAAATATTAACAAATGAGACCTTATTGTAAACAGTTTTTTTTTTTCTATGTATATAATTTATATCATTAATAATTATTTAATATATAATCTATAATTAGCACCAGGTCACCATTTCCACACATTTGCCATTATGACCTGTCTGACCTGTGCGTAATACTAAGAAGCTTAAAGCTTATTCTGCTATTCAGCACCGTGAGCACATCTTGCTGTGTGTTTAATCAGACATAAGATGTGGGAAGGCCATCAATTTCAGGGCCCTATGGCTAAAAGGGAAAATCTAGGCAATAAGTCTGTGTCCAAAGGGTCAAGAGCAGTAAAGACAGTTAAATACGGGAAGCCCAACTACACACATTTTTATTCTATGGTGTCTGTCCCTTATTGTCCTTGGCTGGAAGGAAGACAAGAACCATCTGGCCTGAGGTACAGGAAGCTCCCCTAGATCCTTCCTAAAGGGTTAACACCCCTGCCATCTGTTCAGAAAGTAACACTGTGGCTTCTTCAAACCTGTGATCTGATGCTTCTAAGAAACCCAGATCACTACAGAGGACTAGGATAATTGGACTATCATTATATTAAATCTGCATATACGCTACAGATCATAAGTTTGGAATAATTAAGATTTTTTGTTTTTGAAACAAGTCTCACCAAGGCTGCATTTACTTGATCAGAAATTAAGTAAAACAGTAATACTGTGAAATATATAATATATTAGAATAAAAAAAGTGATTTTAAATTGTGACATTTTAAAACATATTCCTGTGTTGAAAAACTGTGCTACATTTTCAGCAGTCATTGTCTCAGAAATAATTTACAGAAGTCATTCTAATGTTTCACAACATTACTGTTTTCACTGTATTTTTATCAAGGACTCTAAAAAAAAATCATAAATATTCCAAAAATGATGACCGGTAATGTATATTTTCAAGTAAGAAATGGGTTGTATGCAGGGCACATCACAGACATCATGAAGTGATGAGCTCCAAACTGACTTCTATCTGATTATGTTAATGACTGAGGGCAAGGATGCTCTCTCTTTTTATTATAGATCAATATTTTTGGCTAATACAAAAGAACAGGTCTATTTCTGTCTGAGTTCCTGACGAACTGCGTCGGAGGTTGACGTCACTATTGCGAGCCACTTGCCGTAACCATGGAAACTATTGCCTGGAAGCTGTAGCCACGTATACTTTCCCTCTCTTTTCCTCCCTTACTGTCTCGCACATTCACAGAGTCTCAGTGAATGGTTTCAAACCACTTGTGGGTGGGAAAGTATGACAAGACAATCTTTTCACTCCCTCAAATAATATAATATAATATAATATAATATAATATAATATAATATAATATAATATAATATAATATAATATAATATAATATAATATAATATAATATAAAAAATATTCTAATAATAATAATAATAATAATAATAATATTATAGATTAGTTTTGTTTTACATGTAATATTAATCTACATCTCATCTTTGTATATATTTAATATTGATATTAATATATTTTTTTATATATATTTAATATTTATATTAATATTTAACTTTTTAAATCAAATTTGAAAGGGGACATATTATGCAAAACTCACTTTTACATGGTGTTTGAACATAAATGTGTGTCGGCAATGTGTGTTCACAACCACCCACTCCTTTTTTTTTTTTTTTATCACCATTATAAATCATAATTAGTGTCTTAGAACAAGCAAATTCTGTTCGCAGAATCTGGGCAAAGTGACGTAACTTAGTACAGGCCCCGCCCAACACTGCTGACGGACTCTTCCGTATTAGCATAGTTTCCGCCCTGAGCGAGTTGTACACTGTCCGCCATTTTCTCCAGGCCGGAGCAGCTGTAGCGACAAGAATGTCTCGTAAGCAACTCAGGTGTTTTGTTGTTGGATATAAAAGTGAACATAAGTCTTCATGTCTTCCCGACATCAGAGCCGCTAAAGACGCAGTGGATTAGTTTTATTTTTGAAGGGAATGTGCCCCCTTATACCTAAATTGATTTATGTCTGTGTGAATCATTTTACACATGACAGCTTTGTGAACAAGGGTCAATACAAAGAACATATAAGGCTGAACACCGCTACTGACAGTTTCTGACATTTTCAGTGCGTAAGATTGTCGCGTTTTGTTTTTGCCGGTATGCAACTGAAACAACCCACACGTCATAGCTGTTTACAGACAGCTGGCATGTCAGATATCATTCATTAAGACACAATCTGTCACAATAAGTCCTTGAAATACCTCTCAGGTTACCATGGTGATCCAGACTAGAGTATGCATATGTATGAGAATCATCATGAGTAGAGCATTTTGAATATAAAAGGTCACCAGGTGCCTGAAGCACCCCCATTATCCTATTACACATTGTTACCTAATTAGTTTTGATTAATTTAAAAGAGGAAACCTCTCTGACGCCAGGAAATGGTTATAACTTAAGCCCCTTGACCCTTCTTTTGTTTCGAAAATGCTTGTCTGTGTACCTTCAGCCTCTCGATGGCCTCTTCTCCGCCCGGCGTGGACATGATGCGCTCCTGGATGCTTGAAACGGACTGCAACCCTGCCTGGCTGCACAGAGAGCCTGAGGACGGAGAGGCTGTCAGGCAGCCCATAGGTGCTGTGGAGAAATGGCCAGGCCGTTGGTTCTCTGAGGCAAGCAAGTATCTATGCTTATTGTTGTGTATATCTTTCAGGTCTGAGCCACAGAGGAGAGAGACAGACGACGCAAAGAGGAAGAAGCAAAAGTGGTGGAGACAGAAATGTACGAGAGAGTACAAGAGACAGACAGACAAAGAAAGGAAGAAAAAGGACAAAGAGGAGGAAAGACCAATGTGAGACACACAGTTCACATCAAAGGATTACAACAAACACGCCAGTCAGATGCACAGTTTTCACCTCAGGTTGTTAACATTTATATACCCAATACTTCCAATTCCAAAAATCCAATTCATAATCAGAGTCTTCCTGTTCAGCAATAACATCCTTAAAACAAGATATTAAAACCTGTTTTAGAGAATGTATCTTGAATTTAACTGTATTTTGTCTTGCTCCATTGGCAATTTTTTTCTTCACTTGTTTTAAGCGCAAACCTCACTAAATTTAGCTTAAAAAGAAATGAAACACATTAAAACACAATGGAACAAGACAAAATACACTTCAATCCAACATTCATCATTCATGATTTCCTTTTATACATTTTCTTTTAGATACTTTTATTATATTTAATTTGAAAAGCATTAGATTACAGAGAAAATTGTGATGCAGTTTCAGGCAGATTTTCAATTCAAGATACATTCTTGGGAAATAAGTCTTAATTTTATATACAATTTTGCTAAGGTAAATTTGTCCTGTTTTAAGAATATTAATTTTGACTACAGTATATAATATTTTTCCATTTTAAAGTATAAACTAAAAATCACAAATTTCAGTATATAATATTTTAATATGAGGATATTAAAGGGGTCATATAATGGTACATGCACTTTTACAAGTTGATTGCACTGAAATGTCTGTTGGCAGTGCCTGTACACAACCATCCTATCATGATAAAAATCCATCCAGTGGTTTTGTTTTAATCTCCTTATATGTTTGACCATCTCTGAAATCAAGCCGTTCGATATTGTGACGTCATAAGATCGTACGCCCCTCCCGCTATTGTGATTGACAGCCGTGTTTCAACACAAGACCCGCCCTGAGCAAGCTGTGACAGCCGTCGTCATAGTAGTCCGCCATTGTTGATATGCTGGAGTAGAATGGCGTCTAAGCGATTGTGGTGTTCTGTTCTTAGATGTAATAAGGAACACAGCAGTCATTTGGATGTTCCTAAATCCGAGCCGTTGAAGAAGCAGTGGCTGAGTTTTGTTTTTGAAGCGATATGCCCAAAGGATTGACGCGGGGATTCCCTCACGGGGATTTCCCACGATCGTCTGTGCTTTCATGTTTGCGCGAATCATTTCACACCAGACAGCTTCACAAACGAGAAAAAACGGATCGGTACCAACGTGTTCCTGCTGAACCTCCAGAAGATGTGAGTGTAATGTTTTATTAACCTTTATATTAGTATTTATATTAATCTTTGCGAAATTTGCAAACCTTGCTGCAGGCTTCACGATGAATGCGTCTAAGGTTTACACTCAGGGTACTTTACGGCATGTTTTCTATGTACGACGTTCTCAATATAATTCATAATCCCACGTTTATAACGAATAACACGTGGTTATTGTGTTAGATACGGTCAGAGAATGTCTAATACGGTGTACCCACAGAACAGAGGGGCGGGGTGAGCAAAGCTCATTATCATTTAAAGACACATGCACTGAAACGGCGTGCTGAAAACAGAGCTGTTTTTGACCAGGTAAAATTAGTGTTTTCTTACAATACTAATGAGAATTTTTAATTAAAGTATATTACAAACTTTTAATTTAGACCCTAAAGAATCATATTAGCTTGTACAAAAATGGCATTATATGACCCCTTTAATATTTTATACAATTTTGCTTCTTAAGTTAAAGAAACAACTTAAATTTAAATTATAAATTTACAATGAGACAATCATTTTATTAATAAATTTTTAACAATAAGAATAATTTCATTTTTAATACTACTACTACTACTACTACTAATAATAATAATAATAATAATAATAATAATAATACATTTAAGCAATAATTTAAATAATAATAAAGATTTTTTTATAAAAAAATTTATAATTAAAAGGACGGTACTGATTATAAAAAATAGTTAAAATTCTGTCATCATTTACTCACCCTCAAGTTGTTCCCAAACAGTTGATGGGCCCCACTGACTATGGTATGGAAAATAAATACAGGTTTGGAACAACTTTAGGGTGAATAAATGACAATTTTGAATATTTATTTATTTATTTATATTGCAGTGTATGCACTTATTTTAAGTGTTAATATGATTAACGTTAATATGACTTCCTTTGAGGAGTAACATGCAATATATATGTATAATATAAAAACAAAACAAACACAACAACATGTGACTTTAGAACAGTGCAGCCGATCTTACAAGCACATTTAATGTGATAAATCTCTCTCTTTTTTTTTTTAAATTTGACTTGATTTTGACCTGGGTGAAAACTGACACTTCTCAGATAGGAGAGAAGAGTTATGGGGTGGGGTGGGGGGTTGCATAAAGGTCACAAACCAGGAGAGGGGGGGCTTGGGGTGGTAGAAGAGTTTTATCATAACATGCAGCTATACAAGCTAGAAAATTTTCCACGCGGCACATCATTCTTAAAGTCATGATGCTGTCAATGTTTGGCAGCCACAAAGCTCTTCAAAACATAATTTTGGTGCATCTACTGTGACTGGGAGGGGAGTGTGCATTTTAAAAACCTCAGTCGAGCTTTCTGCTGTATATTCACGCTATTGGATTTTTTTCCCCACTTCATTTATCTGAAAAGACTCTCCTGAAGCAACTAGGCCAACATGGCGGAGTAGCAGCACTGCATTACATTACCGTTCATGCGTTCAGATGATGCGATTGAGGCCGCTAGCACACAGACCACGGCAAGCATTTCAGTCAAGTAAAAATGTTCACTTTCCCAGCACCATATGGTTGTAGAGGTAGAAAGCACAGTGTGCGTTCATCTCTCTGCGTATATCAAGAACTCCCAGACAGATAGAAAAGCAAATAGCCACCTGAGCTCTGATTCGGTTCTGCAGCTTTTTAAAAGGTATGCAGAGCTTGCGTAAGAGGATACAGAGAACAGGGATGGGAGAGGGCACAGACGCACTTGAACTAAAGCGATACGGGAGTACTGAGGCTACATAATGCTATGGTATTCTTACACTACCACTGCAACTGCTATTCTGCAAATGTAAAATGATCAAACATGCACCTTTTCTCTGATACATCATTGCTTCAGTTTGTGAACTTAGTAGTATTCTAACATCGTCAATATCGTGACCTGCAATGAAAAGTTAAAATCACAATAAATCCTCACTAGGGAAAGAACAAAAGACACGATTCCAATGAAAACCAATGATCAGATTAAAAGATTGACATTAAAGAGATCTTTCACCTAAAAATAAATTCTGTATCTTCTCATTTATTCACCCATATCATTTAAAACCGTATGATTTTCAGCTTTATCATTAAGCAGAATGCCATACAATAGATTTTTTTAAGGAAGTCCAAAAAAGTAACTCATTCACTTACAGTCTTCCTTTAATCGAGAATAACCATTAATCTGTTTATCACACAAAGTTATTGACTTTAAAGCTGCATTTGGTTCTGCATTGTAAAACCGGTGGAAAACCCCAATGGAACAAAACAAAATTAATTTTATTTCAGCATTCATCATTCATTTATTACTTGTTGATTACTTCATTAGAAAATTTGTCAGATTATGGAAATATAAAGAGCTGAGAAGCGGTTTCATGTTGATTTTCAATTGAAGATATATACCCTGAAAGCATCCGAATATTATATACAATTTTACTTCTTAGTTAAATTTGTCTATTAATTTTGACAATATATACTGTATATAATATTTCATTATGTGGATATTCATTTTATACAATTTTGCTTAAGTAACTACTGGTCGGTTTAATCACACAAAGTATAGTTGTATGGCCCATATGGACTATCCTTTTATGATTCATTATGCTGCCTTTTGATATTATAATTAGCATAAATAAGTATAATTCGCCTTTCCTTATATGGAAACGAAATCTAGGACATTCTTGTGTTTCAAAAAAGAAAATAGAGATTTAATGATAACAAAATGTTCATTTTGGGGTGAACTATCCCTTTAAGTGCTTCCAGATGCAGTCTATCAGATCTATCGTGCTGTGGGTGGGGTTTGGGCTTATTTGGAGGAAAGCCTGCCATTAAGACTGCATCATGCCAGACAGTCTATCAAATTAGGCTAAGAGCAAGCACAAAGCCTGCTAGTGGCACGTTAACCCATCCATCCCATATTTATCTCGTTTGTCTGGGATTCCTTGTGGTAAAAAAAAACTGAGGCATGCAAAGCCGATAGGTTTGTATTCCAGAAGCGATGAATAAGCTATTAGTAGCGAGAGGGGAGAGCGAAAGGATGTGGCCCCGTCACGTGTATACACACATTTGATTCCACTTCCAAGGCAATCATCCCCCATTGGCTCGACTGAAGGGAAGCAGGAAGAACAGGAGAAGGTTGAGAAGTCAGAGTTGAGAGGACTAGTAGAGGAATGACTGACGGAGGCAGTTAGATTTGACAAGACAAAATATTGTGGAGACAAACATGAGAGGGAAACACTTGACTTTACATAATTGGCATGTTGTGTGTGGTTAAACTGGACATGTTATGTTGGAAAACAGTATTGTCTGTTTCTAACCATCATATGTCCATACTAATGCTAATCTCCATCGTATGTTGATGAATGGTTAAATGAAGACATAGAAGGAACAACAAGAAGACAATGCAAGCTTGTCAAGACTGCGGCATTAGATCAGAGCTAAAGAATTTGCCACTTGTGAGCACAGTAAGTGACCTCCCATTTGTCTGGCAATTGGGCATGTATGTCAGTGGCCATTGGGGTGCGCTGTGACTCGACTTACTGTCCAGGATGTCCCCGAGGCCCTGAGCACGGAGCAGGTCCTTCAGCCGTGTTACCTCGTCCTTAAGCTCCCGCACCAGTTTCGCGTTGGGGTCCTCATTGATGACGGCGTTGCACTTGATTTGCTTGGCTCTGTCCGCATATCTTTGAAAGAGCAAACAAAGACAATGATCCAAACAGCCATTGATATCATAAGAGTGTTTTTATCTAGAGCAAGAAAGCCCTCTTATAACAATCAGGATCTAAGGGTGGAAGTCACATTGTTTGATGGTAAGTAGGAGTGAATTCTTACCGGAGTGTGCTGAGAGTTTCATCATAGTTAATGTCAGCAGGGCTCAGGGCGGCCACCATAGCAGTCCTTGAGTTCCCTCCTGGTAAATGAGCACAGTTATGCAAACAATTAGAAACATTAAGTAATGTAATTTTGACTTTAAGCTAAGATGGGCTAACGAGTTCCACAGACTATAAAAAAAAAGAGCATAAGAAAAGATGTGATTGTAAATAGTAAGCGTTTTCTTTTTCTGTTAAATTATTAATTAGTTACATTTCAAAATGGTTATAACACTGCATTACATTTGACCTTGGAGAGTGGGTTAAAATCTCTGCAATAATTTTAATACAACTTAACAGCAAAACACCTCGAGTTGAAAGGGTTTTATTTGATAGCTATTGGTTGGCAACATGGCATCTTATGAGAAAACTTTAACTCAATCAGTTGAATATAGATAATATTAAGTGGAATAAAAAACAAAACAAAAAAAACAAATAAAATAAATACATACATATATATATTTTTTAAATGCCTGTTACCAGTGTTACGCATGCGTTAGGCCAATCAATGTACACTTGCGTCCCTGGTAGTTCCTATAGTGCTGGGTTAGAGCCTACTCTGAAATAGGAGTCCCCACAAAGGGCCTTCCTAGAACTAAATTTTTCCCAGTTTCCTGTGGGCCGAACATGCCAAAAAGTGGGTACTTCTGCCATTAGTTATAGGAAATATGAAAAGATTCCTCCGGTGTGAAATCCCCTATACGTACCTAAATTCTCTCTTAGCAGCCAAGTCAACACTGAGTCTCGGTAAGGAATGAAGTCTGTCTTCTTTTTTTTCTTGCTCTGTTTCAAAACAGCCAGTAAAACATGTTGGAATGTAGCCCACATATACAGTAACTGCTATAATAATAAAGGGCTTTAGGAAATTACTTGATGTATGAGACATCAAGACAGGACACTATTAAGACAAAAGGTTACATGGATAAAGGTGGATAGGTTTAGATAGAAATGGTTCAGTGGTTAGTGACCACAGGGAAAGATTACCTTGCTGGTACAGTTATCCTGAGAAGGGAAGCATTGCCAGGAGAGAGACACACAGCAAACAGAGTTACAGTACTGAAAACAGGCAGGCAAACAGGCAAGAATTTATGAATACTACTCACCACCTCAGCCAGGGCTGAAATAACCTTTCCTAGTGTAGTTAGAGATTTATTGATGTTTGCTCCCTCCTAAGAAAGCACAAACAGGTATTTTATTAATAATAATAATAATAATAATAAACTATGATTAAATCAAATTTAATACATTGCTCTTAAAACAAACAAGACCTTAAATGCACTGTGACCTTAGCTTTTGTTGATTAAAATCATAAAAATAGCTGATGCATAAGTGTTTTGTGTTCAGTAACGCATGTTACATTCCTGGAATATTTGAGGAGTGTGGAGGAGAGCACAGTCATTTTTCATATGGCAGGTGGTGGTGGAACTCTATAGAGGCTGTAAAATTAGTCTGTACCTTCAGTCTGGTTCCTTTGGCCCCTGTTGAGTCAGCACGCTCACTTCCTGCCAGATCCACCAGGCTGATTTTGCTGACCTGAAACAAGACAAAACAGATACTTTCAGACTGATCAACACACACCAAAATAAAGCACAAAGGAAATTTCTTCAGTCTGGCATACTATGTATGTGGGAGTCTGTCCAAAGATTTTTGTCAATTAGGAATAGAATTATATTAGAGGTGGGCATAGATTAATTTTTTTAATCTAGATTAATCTAGATTAATTTTGAAATTAATCTAGATTAATCTAGATTAAAATGGCTCATTTGAATTCTGCCGAAGGCATTTAGAATATGTGTGCTACCCAAACAATGACTATAAAAGTAAGTCTTTGAGAACGGGTTTCTCAAGCCAGGTGGCGCATTAGACCAGGGGCTCATCTCCTGTTTCCAAAATGCATCACAAACTGCTTGAGAAAGCTGTTCTACTCATAGACTGTAAAAGGTTACTACTGTACTGTTACCGTCCGTAGGCAACATTAGGTAGGCCTATGTTATTATCAACTACTATAGGCTATCAATTAGGGATGGGCGATATGGCCTAAAATCCATATTGTGATATACATTGCAGCCTCTTGCGATAACGATATATATTATAATAAAACCATTTCAGAACAGGTTACACAGACCCTGCTAAACAACTGCTAAAGGTTTTTTTTTTTTTTTTTTAAGGGTGTATGTAGTTTTGAGAACATATATTGTGCAAAACTGTAAGTATACAACATAATTTTGCAGATAAATAAAATTTAAGTACACTAGCTGCAGAGACTTAAGTAGGTCTAATGTTTATTATGGCTTGGAGCTTATGAAACCCCAAATTTAAAATTAGAATATTGTCTAACTGATGTCTTTTCAGTTAAAAAGAAACACAACAACGATTCTTAAAATCGGGTGCAGACACTAAGATATATTGGGAATAATACGCGCGCGCGCTGGTATTCAGTGATATGTTTCGTTTTGAATTTGAAGTGGTAGAACGGATTAGTCGTTTGTTAACTTACCGAACTGTTACCCCACACACTCTGTCTATCCAAATAATGGATGTTGTACCGATCTTTTTCACCAGCTTTCACTTTCAGCCGTGTTTACTTAAGACGACGACGAATATGATGCGTTGCAGCCGGGTTTACCTCGCGGCCGCGGGTAGATTGCGTCATCATAGCTTGTGTAGTATAGAGCCATCTCCCAACCCAATTTGGAGAATAGATTAACTGCGATATTTTTTTTATCGCGCGATAAGAGTCTCGCGTTAACGCAGCACGTTAACGCCGATAACGGCCCACCACTAAATTATATACATATTTCTGATATAGCGACGTCCAAATGAATCAATCTAATGATTCAAATCAAACTGATTCAGAAAGCATTAATCAGGTGTTCCATTAATCATTGCTAAACAGTTCAATCATCTAATCGTTTTGGGGTACTGTAGTAAAAACATTGGTGCATGCATGCAAAACTAATTGTGCTAATGAATGCTTGGGTCATCTCTTCATTTTGTCGTGCTTGAGTTTCGGCCAGCGGTGCCGCTGCCAAACTGGATGAGTAATATTAGAGTGAGGGCTAGGGTGAGACCTGTGTAGTGAATCTAATGTAGTAGCTCTGTACAATAGCTATTGTGTCCATGAACCTCATAGAGCTGTCTTTGTGTCTGCAGCAATTACACAATGAGCCCCACAAATAGGACGAGAGGGACGGGTCTCTTTCTCTTAGTTTTCCTTTCTGCTTGGTTCAGGATTTGCTGACTTTGTGTTGCAGGACTATTCTGAGCTCTGTGAAATGTCATAATGGCTGTGAATGGGTGTAAAGTATCCAACCTTCTCTGTGGACAGGTCTGTCTCGCTGTCGTACTTCCTCTGGGTGAAAACGATAGTGAAGACGGCGTGAGACCGGCTGCTCGTCTCGTTCATGTTTGTGGCGGCAACAGTTCTGAGGACACAGAGGGTCAAAATTAGTGCCGTAAGTGTCACAAACTAAATATGCATATAAATAGAAGTATAAAATAAATATACATATGAATATTAGAGTGAAACAAATAGTAAAGCTACATCAGAAATGTGTATTAATGGATATTAAATAATGTTATGGTATTTTCCCAATCAATTTATTAGTAACTGACTTTTCCCAGGTGAATTTAAGAATTTAAGGTGATGGTCTATCGAATCGTATATTTCTTTACCTTATTTTTAACATCTCTGTCAAGCTGCATTTCACATCAAAACTAGAGTAAACCCTGAGCTCAAAGTAATTTTGTGGGAATTTTTTTTATTTAATTAATAAAAGTAAAGTATAACAAATAATAAAGAATAATTATTATTATTACCCCCATTATTATTATTATTTAGCAATGTATTATTATTTTACATTTATTACAAAAATACAATAATAAAGTTTGAACCCTGATCTTAAAGAAAACAAACAAAATATGCACTACAAAAAAATACAATAAAAATCATTATAAAAGTTAAAAGGCTATCTTCCATTGTCCCTCCCACTGTAAAAGTACAATTGAAATATAGTACATTCATATGGTACTATCCACATTAGGGGTTGCACAGACTTGATGACTAATTTTCTGCCATGACATTTTAAGCTTGACGTCGACTATTCGCTGACCATGGCCTATAGAGGGCGCACCAGGATAAGAAATCTTTAAAGTCCACTTTACGTTCCGTTTCCAAGTTAAAATGTCAAATAAATGCATACTCCGAGAGCGCTCCACAAGATATGTTTATACCATCTGGATGCTCAAAATTGATCGTGTGAATGCACGTTTTAAACAGCCGTCATAAACTAATGCGCTGCTACATTGTAACGCACACACATACAGGCAGTAGCATGCACATCCTGCGCAGATTCTGTGCGCACACAGAATCATTCAGTAGCACAGAAATGTATTGTCAACACTGTTCTTTGATTTATCAATAAAATAACTTAGAATCTGAAAAGGTCTAACTTCTAGCATATATTTCTTAGTAACTAAAACCCACAGCTTCACTATTAGTAGAGAAACGCTGCCAGGTAGAATTAATTCCCAATCTCTCTCTCAATCATGCATTCATATGTAATCTTTACTGTGCAACTTTATCTGTATCTGATTTAGAACAAGCCGAAATCTGTGAGAAATATAACAACACAAAAGAACTGATAAAAAGCTGTTATGTAGGAGCAATAGCCTTGTGGGCAGCGCTGTGTCATATGCCATATCTGTGTGCAAGGCAACCTGCATCTGTTCATTAATGACATCATCAGCGATTAGTTGACGTCATCTCAACTTTAATCACATAAATGTTGATACCGGTACTTGATATCAGAAAATCTGAAGTCGTTCAACCCCTAATCCGCATTGTATTATAGGCAAGGCTTTGTCTCTTTATCTCTTTATCTTTGGCCTGAAGAAGGTGGAAGTTCATATACAGCTCTGTATGCTTATCACCAGAGTGTGAGAGCATAATCCTGGAAAGTGCTAGTAAGTGCAGGAATTAGACATCAGCACATCTAATGTGCCGAATATGGCACAGGGTGGGGATGCTCTCGTGAGAAACAGGCTTTACATGTCACATTATCCACAAATAAACCTTGGTAATCAGCATGGGAGGATTAGAAGCGTGTTACTCCTTCCCAAGAGTCACATTTTACACATGACTGTCAGTCAGAGTATCACTGGAGGAAACATTACAACAACAGTTTTCGCATTTCACCCTTGACAAAAAGTCCAACCTTTCAAATCATCCAAAATGAAAAATAACCTTATAAGTACCTGATTTGAAATGTTCTACATTGTCTACACAAAATAGTGATTTATATGAGTTAACAACAAATAGTATTTTTGGTTACACTTTATTTTAAGGTGTCGTTGTTACAATGTAATTTTAAATTTAAGTACTGAGTAATATTAAGCAACTACATGTACTTACTATAGGGTTAGGGTAGGATTAGGATTTGGTTGAGGGTTAGTTGCATGTAATTATGCCTAATTTACAGTTAATACTATGGTAAGTTCATATAACACATGTAACAAGGACACTGTAAAATAAAGTGTTACCGGATTTTTCTCTCACCTAGCTTTGTTACCAGCATCCATGAGGTCAGCTATGTCTGTATAAGAGGTCACGGCCAGTTTCGAGAGGTCTTCCACATAAGGCCCAAGTAGAGGATGTTCCCGGACACGTAGGTTCCCTTTGTTCTTGGGGTTTAGCAGGTCCCTCACTCGCTCACAGTATATCTCCATATAAGCCACCTACAATGAGCATATAACAATTAGATAGAATATATAACCTGAGATAAAAGAACATATATATTTCTGTATTAATCTACTCTGTAAAATTCCACACATTGCCTTAAAAAAATCCAAAAAAAATAAAAACTCACTAGATACTCTATCATACAAAAGATTAAGGTCAGTAATGTAATTTAACGAAATCAATACTTTTATTCAGCAAGGACAGGACACATTAAGTTGATCATGTGACAGTAAAGACATTTATAATGTTATACTGTATATGCATGCATATCCACCAAACCCACAATCCATTTCAGATCCGAACGCATTCAATTGTCTTCAGTATATTTTTTGGCAAACAATTATGACTCATACCAAAATTAAAAAGCATCAGAGCAAATATTTTACAGCATATTTAATACCACTGCCAATTTGTTTGTAGCTGAACATGTTTTACTCTTAGTTACTGAATACTTGAGTGGGCTCTGATCAGACCCATCACCCCCCTCTATTGAGCTTAATGCTTTTAGGTAACACAGCAAAAAAAGCATTTCAACAGATTAAGGAGAGCATGTGAAGTGAGTCCCAGGAATGGACTAAGGAGTCATGGTGTGTCTGCTGCTCACCTCCACCGAGTACGAGATCTCCTCATTGTTATTGTCATTGATTTTCTCAAAGAGATCTTCACAGAGCTGGGAAGGGGACAAAAGAGCACATTAGGGAGGAAAGAGAGAGCGATCGATACAGAGCACAAATAACTGCTAGACGTGCTAGACGGAGAGCTAATGCCTTAATGTCTTCTGGCAATGTCTGCTTTGAGATAAGAAACATCTCAGTTGCTGCTGAGCTCTTAAGCATGTCTTTTACTCTGGATCCATTAAGGTGATACATATGCTGTGATATTACATACGTACCAGAGGAATAATGCCTTCCTGTCCTTCCTCTTGCTTTCCCATCATGGTGTAGGACTTGCCAGCTCCGGTCTGGCCGTAGGCGAAAATGCAGACGTTATATCCCTCAAAAGCATGCTGCAACATCTCTTTTCCGATGTCATTGTACACAAGGTTCTGTGACGCAAAGCTGGGGTCGTCCGGCTAACACAGAAATGCAGAAAAGGTAACAAAAGACATTAATACAGACTTTTTTGGAGGATGATTAATTACAGCTGTAAACCTGACCACATGCACATTTTATTGTCCACTCAGCCAGCTCAGCAGAAAAAGCAGAAAGAGCAGGAAAAGGACAGAAGGAGAAAGAGAGAGAAAATGAGACTTACCGAGGTGTGAGACCAGTACGAGTAGTCGAAGCTGAAAGATTTGGGTGCTTCCTTTGGGTTCTTGGGGTTCAAAATAGCTGGAAAAGACAGGGAAATTCAGTATATATCAGTATTCAGTTTTTCACACAAAACACCTAGTGGTTGACCAATATGGGTTGTTTCAATACCCAATAATGACACCAATATCTAGAGTGAAAGGTGACAAGATGGCTGTCAGATATACTTTTCATTTATTTTAATAGTTATGGCGATAATATCATTTGTAATTTAAAAATAAATAAAATTTAAATAAATGTATAACTCGTTAAAATAAAAATGTTGAATTGAATAATTTTTGCATGATAGAAATTTATTGACTGAATATAAAAATGTGTACTCAATTCACAGAAAACAGCCTGTGAACTGTAAACATTAAAATCTGCTATGGACAAATAACAGACTACAGTTAACACAACTGTAACAGACTGCACGATTACAGCCCATTAAATAAAAAATAAAACTCAAATAAATTGATAAAAATATCAATTATAAATATTAGATTAAAAACTTAAAATGAAACAATTTTGAAATATTGCCATACAACTAAATGAAATAAGTTTTATTACTAAAACTGAACCAAAATTAAAATGAAATCTGAAGTCATTTTATACAGCTACTACTTAAATATATTTTATAGCTACTACTTTATTATATAGCCTATATATATAGCTACTACTCCACAACCACTGTAAACCATGTGTTTGGGAGGTATTTTTGTTTTCAACAATTGAGAGAGGACACATTCAATCCAGTGGGGCCTGTGTAAAAAAAACTGATGACTCAAAAATGTCTTTGTGTGGGATCAGCAGGTCCACCTGTTGCATGTGACTACCCACAATTCTTCTAATTTCTCACAGTTGAAATACAATTGAACTTTTCCTGTTTTCTTTGACAGATATCTCACATACTATCCATTTGCTCTCAGCAGGTTGCTACATATCCTTGCAGTCTTAATAAACAGGAATCTACAGGCTCGTTTGGTATTTGGCGTGTCCCAAATATTCAGCCAGACCCTCATCTCAACAACTCCACACCATCAGAATGCTAAGCCTGGGAGTGAGCAGTTCAAAAGTCTGCAGGGCCACAGGAATCTACTGTAGGATATTTATAGGTATCAGAAAGCCAGCTGCTGCAGTCCCCTCGACTGACTCGAAGAACCCGCCATGGCCCCCCGAGCGAGTTCAAGCCTTGATTCGATCCAGACAAACACATTCCACCAGCAGAGCGCAGGGTGGCGAGGTCAGTTGGCTAGGTGGGCGGAAAAAAAAAGGGTGACTGACAAATGGGATGCATATGCTGCTGTCATAGCAACAATCCAAACAACAACATTACAACAACCTTTCCTGCTCCCGCTGTAACAAAAGTGACGGATCAGCCCAGAAATAGAGAAATGTGGTGTTTTTTCCACTTCAAAGTGCACATGGATAGAAGAGAGAAGGGAAAGAGGTGATGATTATACATAAATAGTCAATGGTCTAATTAAGCACAAGGTTCTCTGCAGATGAGGACGTTTGAGCCCCCTGCAATGAGTAAATCACCAGCAGCACCTATGGGACACTGGCTAATCTCACAGTCTTCATCTATTATTCAGTGGAAATGAGAGGGGAGGGCTGAGTACTGAGCCTCTTCTCTCTGCAAGATATCAGTTGAAAACTAGACTAGAAAGTGTATAATGAATATTCAATATACAGCACTATCTGTAATGATTTTGCTGGTGAGTATCTGAAAAATCACCATAATTACGTGTCATTCCTTAGCTGTGTCCGAAATCACATACTGCCAGACTAGGTAGTACATTTGATTTAAGTGCCCGCTCTCTAAACTCCTCCTTTCCGAGAGCTTCCTCTGCTCTGATTGGTCAGATGGCCCATCTGTTGTGATTGGTCTACCACTTACAGCGTGTGTTGGAAATGAAACGGCAATTACCATAGCTGAATTTCAGCTCCGGAGGTTTCTTCCAAAGCCACTTCAATCAGACCATCTCGGCTTCCTCAGCACTCAGTGATACGAACACTTTTGACATATTATATTTCTTGCAATAAACTATTTGAATTTAATTCAAACGCAACCATGCTGCGTGTTGAAGTGCTGCCCACAATCAGCTTCAACAAAACTCTAATTCGAATTTAATCTTTAATCCATTTTAGAAAAAATATATAAATCTTGCTATATGAAATATTGTCAAAAAGCTAAAAAAACAAAAACAAATCAATTTTAATCTTAGCTTTATTATCTAGCTTTACTAGTAAAAGAGGAGGACAAATCCACAGGACCATCCTGGTCTCAAGAGTTTTCATGAAGGCATCTTTCTCAGAAACCTGGTTAGTTGTGTGCCTCTTCGGAAAGATAACTGATACGTTCCCAGGTTGCTCCTTTTCTCGTGCCCTGCATCCTCGCATGGTCAAAGTGTCGAGGACAGGCCTGTGTCATTCAGAAGAAAGAGAGGCTAAATAAAGAGTGATTACACTTCTGACCTAAGGCCAACTGGAAACTGGAGCAGTGGACACAGGGATTTACATTACCACAGTCTTTCTGCGCCTCTTTCCTGGAACAAAACACACAGAGGGACTATAAATGCCTCTCCCATCATGCACTGTGCTGTTCACCCATCATATCAGAACACTGATGAGATGGGAAGATCAGCACAGGGGCCGAAAGACAGATGGAAAACCGACAAGCCTGGCCTTGCTCACATCCGCACATGTGTGGGTCACTCACACCTGTTTGTATCATTCTAGAGCCTCCACTATGTTTTGTGAGAAATATTCATTCTGATATTTTCAATTGAAAGCATAAATGAGAAAGGATTTTACTTTCAAAGCCTATATAAGCACTTCCTGTTATGTATTAAAGTCCCTAAAATGTAATTGGGAAATAAAAACACAAAGAGTTCAAATTATCTCTTGCCATTCATGTCTCCTACGTCAAAACTGCTCACGCAAGCCATAGCAAAAGTTAAGGCCTGTTACCATGACGACCACCACACTGATCAGTGGGATAAAGAATCATCATCTGCGTTATACAATTTAATTTTGTACCTCCCCCTCAAACACGTGTGCTGTTTTCATTTTCAAGCTTGAAATATCAAACCCAAATTAAGTGACAATCGTAATGCCATTAGACTGTTTAAAATTCACATATTCATGTTTGAAAATCCCTTAAATCTGGCTGAACATGTAAAAGGCTTCAAATGAAAGCATTAGGATTTGTAAATTAGACATTAAGCCACACATTAGGCCTGAGAAGATTCAATACATATGAACAGTCAACTGAGCAAGCCGTTTAAAAAAAATACATAGTTTCCACTTTGTATACATAGTGTATGCTATATACATGCAAATGTTCTTTATTTACACAATAACTAATACTAACCCTTATCCTAACTAATAGTATAGTAGTATAGTAAGAGTAAAATGGACTAAAAAGAGTACATGGCATTGGCATTCCACCACTGATGACTTGGAAAAAAACAGCCCTCTATTTAATATTCTGTTTCAATCTGTAAAAGTAAAGTCGGTCGCAACTTCTGGTTTAAGCGGCCATATTTAAAATGTGTATGTTTAAGTTTTAAAGTCAAAACTGGAGAAAAACATGATCATTGACTAAATATTTGATTAAAAAAATAATAATTATCTAAAAGGGAGAAACACTTCGCTGTGGGAATTACCTCCCTTTAAGTGAGCCCTAGGATAGAGCTGTCAGAGTGAACATTTTATTACATTACTGAAAGCAGCTGACTATCTTCTTGTTTGTATCAGGGATTCAGTATACTATATTCCAAATGTATCCTACTGTTGAATAGGGTGTACCATACTAACTTAAAAGTTTGAATTATTTTTTACACAAAATAGCCTATTTTTTGTTCGAATGTGAAAATGAACAGCATTCACTGGCCAAGGGTAGTGTAGCTAGCCAGGCCCATCTCCTCAAACTGTCTGTGAATGACAGTATGAAGCTAACATGAGGCTAATTGCTACTGAGGTGGCTGAACTGAGTGAATAACCTCTCAAAACAGCCTCTCAACTCACACAATTATGTTTAGATAAAACGCTTGAGCAGACCACAAACCATCAGCCAACGGAGAGCCGGTCATTATGCAAATACAAAACTAAACGTGCTATTCACTCCTCCCAAACAATGTCCTGACCCCAATCCCCAGTCCTCTTCAGCTGAGACCAGCTTAATGTCATGTGATCATCAAAAACGAAGTCTGATTGGACGTTTAACTCACTTGCACACACAAATACAACACTGGTTCGGCAAGATATTCCAGAGAGAAACAATTATGCAAATGCTCACTTTCTGCAGCCAATTGACAAACCAACTCAGGGGTGAATTAGGTTGGCACAGCAATGACACAAACACACACACACACACACACACACACACACGTTTGTCTTCCTACTAGGAAGCCTGGGTACAGATGCACGAAGAAGGCTAATGGCTTTCATCACTGTAGGAAACTCAAGCAGGAGGGATTTTAAATGAGTTAGCAGACTACACCAGCTGACCTGCATGTGCACAGGAAAAGCTTAGAGGAAAGAATGAAAAACCCATCTGTCTGCTCAAAGCGCATCAACTTTCAGACTGTGATGATAAACCTGGGCTTATTTCAGATAGTGTGAGATGACCTGAGAATCGCAGACATGCCCGGCCTAATGCGGTGGAATATGTGTCTCCTGCTCCGGACCCCATGAGACTTTGCTCTTTAGTCCAGAGGCAAATCAATATCCACCGCTAACAGCCTGCAGTGGTTTTAAAGGCATTATTATAAGACAAACAAAAAAAAACAGGCATTAAACATCTGAAATATATCCTCAGGAGTACCTTAAGTTGCAGAGGAAAGTACATTTTAGCTGCTTACAGAAAACTTTTGGTTCCAGAAAAAGTTTCTGTACTATTGATTAACCATTGGATTTAAAATCCATTGCCGGGTTTTTACAATTAGCCAATTTTTGTTGTACAGTGCACAACAGAAAATCCCCAAGACACAACCGAAAATACCCAAGACCAACATAACGATAGCAAAACAAATATCCACCTGCCAAGATTTACACCCAGAATGGCATCTGCGAACACAGATCTACTGTATACTGCTGTATCCTTAAGAGGAAAGCTTAAACTGGACAGAGTGTGTTCCCATCTGGAATGATCTGTGGACTGAACACCCATCTGCCTGTTGAGGCAGCAGAGAGCAACACACAGGCTCCACTTTCTTCTCACAGGTGCTGAAGATCAAAAGCAACCACAAATCATCATGAAACTAGCAAATGCCAAGGGTGTTCAGCAGCTTGAACCACACAGGCTGTGCCCACAAACCCTTGAGAAGTTCGTCACTCTTCTCTTTTCACCGTTACTTGCAAAGTGATACTGTTATTATTTACTACACCATGTGGATTAGAAGGTTAAACCAATGACTATTTCGAAACAATAAGAGAACAGAGAATTAGTATATCAATGCAATATTTCACTGAGCAATGGAAAACACCAGTGCAGAGATGTTGTGGTGCACAAAAAAAGTGTAACTTCCTCCTATCACTGCAAGTTCCTCATAAACATCGTACGGCTGTTTGACATCATAACAATATCTGATAGTTTATGGAAGGGCATTTCAGGATACAGACAGAGCTTTAAGCTCATCCTCTTGCTTCTGAGCAGTGTTGGGCTCAGTTACTGCTTTTGAGAAGTCTCAGTGAAGCCTTAGCATGCCGTCCACACAGTTTTCATGTCGGCTACTGAAAGAGAATGAAAACAGGAAGGCTGAAGAACAATACTGAGCTCAAGCACCGCCGCCAGAGAATGCCAGGCCCTGTACAAAACATGAGGTCATCTGTTATGACTTTATAGAGGCCTACCACAATGAAACTCTTGAAAAAGATTTTTTTTTAGGTAGAGAAGGTGAGTATAGGGATGGATGGTATGACTCTATATACACCATGCTACAACAAGTATTAACGGTTATTTTATATCAAATTGTATCACATTTCCCACAAAAATACTAAGCAGCACAACTGTTTTCAGCATTAAAGGAGAACTCCGGTCAATTTTAACATTGAGCTCATTTTTTTGTACATTTGGAGTGCTGTCAATACAGAGAACAACGACAAAAATCGGTGTTCCCTACACCGAGTTATTCTATTTTTAAAATTTGCACCCTATTGACTTCAATGGGGCAAGTAGTAAGCCTGCTTTTTAGCCTCTTAACATCCTTTAAGTGTCATTACAAGTGCACAGAAAATGTGAGTGATTCCTTCCGAGTGAACACGGGTGAATCTGACTGCAGTAGATGTTAGAGATATTAATAAAAATGAAGTTAATTCAGCCAGCGCTCATACCTCTGTTTACATCCTGTTTTCGGTGGAAGGCCGTAGTAATCGATTGTCGAGTTCACGCGCATAGGTTTAGTGCCTATGATCACGCGCGTGAACTCGACAATCGATTACTATGGCCTTCCACCGAAAACAGGATGTAAACAGAGGTATGAGCGCTGGCTGAATTAACTTCATTTTTATTTATATCTCTAACATCTACTGCAGTCAGATTCACCCGTGTTCACTCGGAAGGAATCACTCACATTTTCTGTGCACTTGTAATGACACATCAAGGATGTTAAGAGGCTAAAAGCAGGCTTACTACTTGCCCCATTGAAGTCAATAGGGTGCAAATTTTAAAAATAGAATAACTCGGTGTAGGCAACACCGATTTTTGTCGTTGTTCTCTGTATTGACAGCACTCCAAATGTACAAAAAAATGAGCTCAATGTTAAAATTGACCGGAGTTCTCCTTTAATAAGATACATTTCTTGAGCATCAAATCAGCACATTAGAATGATTTCTGAAGGATCATGTGACACTGAAGACTGGAGTAATGAGGCTGTAAATTAAATTCAGCTTTGCCATAACAGAAATAAATAACATTTAAAATATATTAAAATAGACAAGTTATTTTAAAATTGTACTAACATTTCACAATATTACTATTTTCATTCTATTTTTTTTTAGCAAGTAACTGCAGCCTTGGTGACGGGTGAGAATAAAAAAGTTATTCGTGCCTGTAAAAACTGTCAGATTTACTGCTTGTCTTGACTCAAAAAGTTTGATTTATGAGATTCCATCATGTTTGATTAAAGCAGACAGGAGAGAGGTGGTTCGGTGAGGACTGAATGAGAGCGCTGAATGATTGAATGATTATCTCCAGCACTGGATATAAGTGAAATAAGGGAGATGCGAGATAGAAATCACTAGAAAAGTGAAGCTCAGCCCAGCTGCCAAGATGTCATCTGGAGTGCCCTGTCTATTTCTGTAGCACCAGATGGCAAGTGCTGCCTCACATACTGACAGCACCTCAGCCAAAGGAAGGAATGGGCAGATTTCTGAACTCAGACCTTCCTGACACACTACACTCTGCAAATTGTCATGGGACACGTGCTACAGTATGTACACAAACGCAAACGTATATACGTACGTGTATGTGGCAAGAGCATGCCAGCAATAAAGAAAAGAAGGTAAATTGAAAATTGAAAATGCAGAATTTCTTGCATCCAGTAGATTGTGTATGGTGGATACTTCTGTGATTTGCTAACTATTCTTATTCTGAATTCCTGAAGCACAGCCAAGTTCATGTCAGCACCGTACATACAGTGTGACGATAACATGCCTACAAGCATACACAAACATACTGTACACCATAGAAAACAGCATCAGGTTCAGAGCAGCATATTATTTGTCAGTGTTAGTGAGTGCAGGGCCAGAGAGAGAGTATGACACCTCTTCAGTTTCAGTCAGGACCAGCAGACACGTTCCACTCCTTATAAAACCACCACGCCAGTGGAAACGGGAAAGTCCAGGAAGCTGAACTCATTTTACAGATCACCCAGCTAAACATAGGCTGACGAATAAAGACTGCAGAGTTTGTACCTCATCATCTTGAATGGCTCAACAATATTTTATATAAGTTACATTAAATTAAGGCGAGACACTACAGGTGAATAGGGTAAAATTTTAAAATAATAGATATCACCATGAAACTTCCTCAGTTGATTACTTACACAAGTATATAAAAAAAAATGTATTACAAGTTTCAGAAACATGTATGTTTAATTATGCAAATTAGGCATTATCTCATTAAATATGCATGATTTTGCATAGGCCTATATTTTCGGTAGATAGATCTGAACATATGATAAAGCCAGGTGCAAAATTCTTTTTTCATTTTGTTTACACACAAGATGAAAAAAAAAAAAAAAAAAAACTCAGAGGGATTTCAGGATATATGCTTTCATTACCTAGAAAATCTAAATATACTGTCCATAGCCTTAAAAAAATCGATTTTAGACATTTTTTTTTTTTTTAAATGTCACATAAATCAGGCCAGGAATGATTTATTAACAAATCCCTCTGAAAATATCTTCAGAATACTGCTAAGTATATAACTGGAAAGTTTGGTGTACATAGGTGCTACATAGGCTGAGATGTTTCTACTGGAGAATTACAAAAAACTCATTTTGAGAAAACGGCAGTAAAAGATTTAAATACCTCTAAATGAGAAATCGTCGTTAGCTTTAAATCCCCCTTTGGACATTCACAATTGATAGAAAGGAAATGCCCATATTTTGGTTACATAGCGTTGTGCAGGAGACTCAGAGCTTTACAGCGATACCGGTCATGACAGACTTCAGTAAACAGACGGAGGCTCACGGAGCTCGGCATGTGGCGTTGAAATACTAACTTCTTAATCTTAATGTATATTTTCAGCGTTTTCTTTATAGCAGCTTGAATGAACACATATTAAAGGAGTAAACTAGCCCAAAATCTCAAAACTGACCACTGCATGAAAAATCGATGTTTTTGCCTGCCGTGTCTCGCCTTAAATAAATAAATAATTTAATTATTAATTCATATTTTTATTATTATCACTAATGCTAATAGGAAGAACATGAACTTCACATTCTTGAATGGCCCAAACAAAATAGTTAAATAATAGTTAAAATGATTACATTAATAAAAATGTACCTATTAATAATTTTATATTAAAAATATTTTTGAATAAATTATTATTATTGGTACATTATTATAATAAATTACATTATTGAAAATGTATGTCTTTTGTTGCTGCCTCTTCATAAAAGCAATAACTAAGTTACAGAAGGATGTGCACTACTATAAATTGTTATAACCACTCACATTGTAGTTAACAAGACCCTGACTATGGTAAAATCATTGCCATGCACAGCCTCTTGATTGCCTCATTTCAGAACATGAATTCCAAGGAATTCCAACAAGGAGCAAAGACAGAGAAACAGAATAACTCTGAGCCCACATGTTTTTGTTCATTGGGCTTTGGGTTTGCTCGCCTCTTTGTGTCTACACCAACACCATGATGACTTAGGCCTGATGTGAACTGAGAGATCCTTAAACTCCTCCCACCACAGACCTACAGAAAAATGAAGTGAACTTTAAAAGAGCTGTTCACCATCCTGCCCACTATACAGCCTCAGCATTTGGACGATAACACTGTTAGATGCAGTGGTTTTTGTTTTGTGGGATTCAATGGACGGCGAGTTTGAGTCAGCACTCTTCGTACCATGAGTTAACACTACTAAGAGACCCGATGCCTAATCCTAGAAGATAACACCATTTTAACATCTAAGGAACAGCGGAAGTGATTAATTAAACTCATTTCTTTGTAGACTCAAGGTTAGCTGAAGGGCATTGAAAGCATGTGATACCGCAATTTTCGATGCAAGTGCAGATCAGGCCTCCATCTCCAGACAGAGTCCAGACTACAGGTACACCATGCCAAATGACTGGCGGCCAGGACAGACTCACTGTTTTTCTACTAAATTCTGCTTTTCATTGCCATGAATAATACAGAATGAATAAAAGTAGTGGCCACGATTAGCCGTGCCTAGACTACAAAGCTCTATCTGCTGCCACTCTCACATTCAGTTCCCAGTTCACTAGACAGAAACCAGCATTGGAGAGCGAGACAGAGAGAGATGGTAGTGAGCGATAGTTGGAAAGTGAGAGAATGGGTAAAGCAAAGGAGACAAAGAAAGGTATTAGAGCAGGGACTCACAAATGTTTTGTCAGTCGCTTTGACCTAAAATATTTACTAGAATTACGCCCTGAGATTTCAAATGAATATTTAAAAAAGAAAATGTAACAAAACATTTGCATGTTCACGGTTCTCTGATGACGGTTAAGGTTATTGGTCATTTTATTAATGACCAATAATGATGAATTATTATGATTAATTACAAAGCAGAGGGTTCCGACTATGAATAGTTTTTATAATTTATTTAAAAAAACAAATGTTATGAGTCGCTGTTGTTTTGTATTTTGCTGTGCTTTGTAATTAACCTTTCAAAAGTTTAAGGTCAGAAAGATTTTTTAATGGTTTTGAAAGAAGCATTTTATGCTCATCAAAACTGCATTTATTTAATCAAAAACACAGTAAAAACAGCAATATTATTAAATACTATTAATTTACAACTAAAATACTTTGGTTTTTTTTTTTCCATTTTGATATTTTAAAATGTAATTTATCCTGTGATGTCAAAGCTGAACTTTCAGCATCATTAGTCCAGTCTTCAGTGTCACATGATCTGAAATCATGAAATCATTCTAATATGCTGCTTTGGTGCTCAAGAAACGTTTCTTATTATTCAATGAGGTGAAAAGAGTGATATTTTTGATAAGTAGAAAGTTGAAAAAACAGCATTTATTTGAAATATACATTTTTTGTAACAGTGTAAAAGTCTATTATTGATAGTTTTAATCAATTTAATGCATCCCTCCCTGTTGCATAATAAAATATGAATTTCTTTCACACACAAAAATAACAAATAACTGACCCTAATTTTTTCAACGGTAGTGTACAATAATTTAAGCAGCACTTTTCACAATCTAATCAATCCTTTTCTCACTGAATATCACATTTCATTCAGAAATGTGACACATTACATAAGTAAAAAGGAGTAGTGAATGTAGTTTCATGTTGACTTTAAGATTCACTGGAGCAGAATAACAAGTAATAACTGCTGTTTTTCTACCTCACTGCAGACAGTCCAGGAAGTGGAATGTCATTTTACATCAATAAGATTAATTGTGAGCATGAGGTGATATAACCGCTTGTCCTTAACTTCCACATGACTCTCAGTCATGTGACGTGAATGGAGAACTGTTTTGGCCTAATTTCATCTGCTTTGCAGTTGCTGTCTATGCATCCATGTCTTTATAGCGGAAAGAAAATACCACCATTCCAAGCACAACCAGTGATGCTCTCTCACATTCTCGTGCACGTGACGAAGTCCGGATCTCCCACCCGCCCCCCGGCTCATCTCATCCTGCACCACTCCAGCAGATCAACCCCGCTATATGGGTAATTACAGACCAGACTGGCACAGCAAACAGCCGGCTTCCCTGTACAAGGAAATGTCCTGAGTAAATTAATTATCTTTGGATGATAAAAAAAAAACTGTATTTACATAGAAATTCATCTGCAAGATTTATGAAATCTATCAAATTTACCATAATAACCATAGTTTCTGCTAAAATCCTATAGATACTAAAACTGCCCCCAGCCATAACCCTAAAGCTGACCCTGTTTAAAATCAGCATTTTAAACCCATGACACACCAACAGACAGTCGGCCATCGGGCAACGTCTGGCCTTTTTTGAGCGTCGGTTGCCTCTAGTTGGACGCCATCTGGGTTTTTTGGGCCGATTCAGCATGTTGAGAGAGAGAACTCTGATTGGCTGTTCAGCTTAGCGTCAGTGCACAAGAATAAAAGTGAAAGTGATGAAAACAAAGCAAAGAAGCCAAGACAGCACAGGTTATAATTTCACGTCATCTTGCCTGAGCATTCCAATGCGTAAATATTTTCATAACAGCATGAGCCGACTGGAATTAAGAAAGTGATCAGCATGACTGACATTCAAAATGGTCACCAAGCCCTGACTTGTTCACGGTTTGTATATCTGCGGTTCTAGTTTCAGTTTCCCTTTTTGAATGACGAAAATACCTATTGATATCTGCTGATGTAGACACTGATATTCTTAAACGCAGGCACAGAACACACGTGCTGGTTGACAGTGGTCAATAGTCCTTTTGGTGTGTTTAAGCGAAGATTTTTGGCCGACGAAAGGCAACACAGTCAGCTTTCGCCACCGCTAGTTCTTTGACATTAGCTTGGTATGTCTCAGGCTTTAGAGCAAAAACATCAAGGACAGACTGAAGTTCTGCAGGAAGTACAAGAATTGGACAGCAGAAAATGGTGCAAAGTTATTTTCTCTGATGAAGGCCCCTTCTGACTGTTTGGGACATCTGGAAAATCAATTGTCCAGAGAGGAAAAGGTGAACGCTACCAAGAGTCCTGTGTCATGCCAGCAGTGAAGCATCCTGAGACAATACATGTGTGGGGTTGCTTTTCAGTCCCATGCATAAACAATGGTATCAAAACATCTTGCAAGAGCAACTTCTCCCAATGATCCAGGAGCAATTCTGTGATGATCTGTGCATTTTCCAGCATGATGGAGCACTATGTCACAAGGCAAGAATCAAGTGGCTCTGAGATCATTTCATTGAAATTTTGGATCCATGGCCAGGCAACCTCCTGGATCTTAATCCCGTAGAAAACCTGTGGTCAATCCTCAAGAGGCGAGTGGACAAACAAAAGTCCACAACTCTGAGCACTAATAAGGAAAGAATGGATCGACATCAGTCTTGGCCCAGATGCTGATGCATGCCAGAGCGAATTGCAGAGGTTATGAAGGGTCAACACTGTAAATAATGATTCTTTGCATATATTGAAAGTTTTTGCCAATAAAATCATTTGAAAATGCATATTGTTTACCAGTATACCATAGAAACGTGAAAAAATAATAAAAAAATACTAAAGCAGCAAACTTTGCGAAGCACAAAATTTATGTCACTGCCAAAACTTTTGCACACGGCTATACACTGCAACAAGCTCAGGGAAGGGAAATGATTATAAATAATTATACTACATTCACTGTCACTGAAAAGTATAGATTAATAGTTAGTGTAATTTAAAATATCCAATATTTACGTGTGCTATTTTTATGCTTATCATAGTTTTGCAGCATTAGCATAGCAACATGATAATGTCAAACTCTTTGTAAATATATTGCAAAACAGTTTATGAGAAACAGCAAATCTGTGATGACAATTATATGAGTGTTTTAAATGAATGTGAATGCAGGGCGACTTCGGATCATCACTCATATTTCATATAATTCACATGCTGCTGTGGTCTTTAAGTGTATATGAGCCTGTTTGTTTCTATAGCTGGTCAGAGAGCCCCAACTTATGCTATTAGCGAGGTTTTATTTTTGGCCTGCAGTAAATCAGAAACACAGTTCATCACAATACATCAGTTGAAAAAAATAACTTGAGAGTATTTCTCACACACACACACACTGCATCCCAAGCCAGTTTCTTCAGATGTTCAATTTTAATTATTTGTACATGGACAAGCTGCTCAGATAAGACACAGAGAGCAAGACAACGCACTAGGTTTGAGACGCAGCCGGTGTTTAAGAGTTACAGATGGGGAGTGATAAAGGAGACAAATGTAATAAGACATTGCCAGCAACTTGACGGCTGGTAAAAGATTGAGGTATACGGTGATGGTCTGCAACAGCTGTTCTACATCTAACCTTTTTTTGTTTTTTTTTCAAGCACAGTGCGAGGAACCAAAAAAGGAAGCTAAATGGAAAACAGCTGACAAGAAGGGCAGAAATGAGGCATTACAGAAAAAGCAGAACTGCCAAGTACTAAGAGAGAAAAACTGAAGCCACATTCCTGGGTTAAACTACTTCAGCATTACAAAATCAAACCTTAGATTAGAGCATAGAGCTGTCATGATCATGACATATTGGCTGACAAAAGGGGGCAGATTGACATGTAGGCTATAAAATATTTTAAATATTAATAAAATATTCACACATTTTAGAATCAACTATATGTTAGAAAACCTATATAATAATAATAATAATAATTATTATTATTATTATTATAAATAGTAGTAGTAGCAGTAGAAGAATGAAAATTAGAATATCCGACAATAATACATTTCTGTCTTATTTGCATTTTGCACTCATCATTGTAAAGCTGTCTGACTTCTAATGGCAAATTTTTTTTTTTTTTACTTAAGTGCTAATACGTTAATTAGGAGCACAAAAAAAGGCATAAAATGCACATTAAATATGTTTATATTTTCATCATTTCAATATTTGCTTAAAATTCCCTTATTTTGGAAGGCAATATATGATTGTAATTTAAAGTGCATATAATAATCATGGTAATTTCAAATCATGGTGATTAGAAGGGTTGAGAAGGGCAATTATGTAATAATGGCAACAGGCCTACCTTACATCATCACACAGTCCTAAAGGAAAGATAATATACTTAGATGATTTAAAGATGAAAAAAAAAAAAAAAAAAACCAATTCTTAATATAGACAATATTTTAAAATAAAATGTAAGTAGATCATCTTGAATTGGGATTTTAATTAGAATCACCAAATTTCTCCAAACTGAGAAATCGATCTACCGGGTTGAGTGGCAGGTGCAGCTGTAATCTGCAAGGTGAGAAGTGGCATTTTGAGTTTACACCCATGCACCTGCAATGGTCACTGGGATTAATGCAGGAGTCTGGTGACCTCAGGTACGCTCACGGGATTACATCCGTAATCAGGTCAATCGTTTCTGTCTGCACTTAAAGCCCAAGAGCAAGATGACCTTCCAAGTGTCCGAACCACATCAATCTATGAATTCCCTTCACCTTTTTCTCTCTCTCTCTCAATCAATAAAAGCTTTTCTGTCTCTCAATTTCAGTGTGCAAAGCTTTTACAGACAACTCTTCCCCTCCTGTGTCTGTGATGGCGGTCCCCAAGGGCCTGCTGTCAGGATGACTCCATCCGCCATCTCATTAGCGGAGATGAAACAGTCTAAAATAAGAGGTCAGAGGAGTATTAGCTACAGGAACACCATTTTATATACTAACAGAATTTCCAAAGTATGCAGCTAGTACTGTTGCTAATGTGGTTGCTAGACCATTATGGTTGGTTACTTATTGGTCAAATGACCCCATCCACAAGCCTCTAAGGCTACGTTCACACTGTCATTCACGGTGTGAATCTCGAAATGCTCACACATGCTCACGAAATGCTCACACGTCTCAAATAACTGTATATTGCAATGGGAGTCAAGCCTGTATTCTCAATCAGTAAGCATAGCACCACTGACCAAAGTAATATCAAAGATGGCAACCTCCATAAAAGTGTCTTATCACTTTTGACACGAAAAGATTCCAATCTAGCAGCGAGTTCATACATCAAACCTTCATGAACCGACAGCAGTTTTTAGATCTGGGTGGAGAGTGGAGCATTTGATTCGCACATAGAACACAAGACTGACTGACGGAGAACAGTGACTGTAAGTTACCGAAAGTGAAACCACAAACGAAAAACTGCAACACACAATATTGAAACGAGAAACGAGTTTGTGCAGTGCAGAGCGTCTCTCTCAGACTGCATTACGTGACAGACAACTAATTGTCCAGTCCGGTTCCGTTCACACAGCACGGGTTTTCTGAGAAAGCAGATGCGAGTCCTGAAAAGAGTTTGGTTATAGAATGCGTTTTTCACAACTTGCAGATGCGAGTTGTAATGTTTTTTCGATAGACACAATTCATGTCATATTTATTTTTATTTGTCAACATTTTCATAACAGTGTTTTAATTCAAGTATTTTCATTATCGCCATGACGGACACGCCTTCTCACCCCACTCATTTTTGATCCCAAACAATACTCGAAAGTCTAAATGAAAAATCTACAAAAATGCCCATCCCTATTGGGAACTAAACAACATTGTATGAACAAAAAAACATTTCTCAAAATATAATTTATGTTTTATTTAAAAAAAAAAAACGTTTTAAGATGTTGTTTAAACGGATAAAAATGTTGGTAACCTGATAGTAGGAAAAAAAGTCAATGGTTACTGTCAACTGTCTGGTTACCAAATACCAAAATTCTTTAAAATATCTTATTTTGTGTTCAACAGAAGAATTAAACTCATACAGGTTTGGAACAACTTGAGAGTGAGTAAGTTATGACAAAATGTACATTTCTGGGTGAACTATCCCTTTAAATCCCCCACTCAATAATCTTTGCTGATATTTGTTCACGACACACTGCTGAAGATGAAAAGAGAGATGAGTTTTCATTCCCTCAACAGTTTTCCCTTCATAAAGGAAAAGGTCACAATAACAATAGATTCAGTGCAAAGGGCCAAGATCTCTCAAGAGAGATGTGAGACAGAGAAAGGTTTTACAGGTATAATCTCCAAACAACCCAATGCTTATTAATATCTCTTCTTTCAGATACAACACACAAAAAAAACACACACATGAATAGCAACATTCAACTTCCAAAGACGATATTTATACTTCACTCAAGCAAAAGCCCACATATTCCTCTAGAAACAGAGCTTTTGCAGCAGATACAGTGATAAGAAGAAGAATATCTGCTTCAATCTGAATGGAGAGAGCATCTTCGTAGGAACACACCATAGTACAAGGTAAACAAACGGTCCAGACAAACATTCATCTTAAAGATGCAGTCTAAGCAGTGGACATCACCATGGTTACCACATCTCAGAGCAAACGAATCACTAGAGACCAAACATTAAGGTCGTTCTGCTTTTTGCTGTGTGTATCTGCCACGAGCATCCTTGACCCTGATGGCTCAGCACTGGATAAGACAACATTCCCAGCATACCATCTGCAGCAGTGTCCTAATGAAGAGGGTGGGCCGAAAGCTAACCTCACGCTCCGGTTTCAGTACGCAGTCTGCGCATATGTGCTAGAGTGCATTGTGACTGCGGTCTCTGAGCTCTACTTCCTGTGCAACTCTGGCTTTCTCTCAGGTGACCTTGTACCTCCTACGGACCCCTTTGTTTACCATGGGGTTCAGGCCAATAATTATTATGTTAATGAAGAAAATGTTTGATATGACAAAAGCGTCTCTCTCACAGCCTAACTATTCAGGATGACAAAAATTTGTCTGCATAATTAAAGCCTATAGATGACTAGTACAGTCAAGCTCGATTGTGAATTTGTTGAGTTAAATAAGCCTCTAGCAAAGGTCTTCAGTTTACCCCTGTTTATTCAGCTCTTCAGCTTCAGCACACGCAGCTCAAACAGCAATGCACAACATTAATCACTATAGCCGCTTTCCGACCAAGTAGTTACAGGAACTTAGTTCTAGGAACTGTCCACTTCTAAACAGTTCTATGAACTACTCTCCCCCAAACTCGGTTTTGCTGTTTGCGTTCGCACTGGCCAAGTGGCCATAGGAAATGGTAGGAGGGGTAAGGGAGTGACGCAAGCACGGTGACTTTTATTTTGACGGCGCGACGGACCTTTATTTTGGCGGCGCTCAGAACGCCAGAGCAAACAATGCTCACATTCTCTGTGTTTATTAGTTAGCAATCTGTCTAACAGTACTGTTTAATATCTTATTAGATAGAACTGTTATAGAAAGTAGACAGTATATGAAAAAAGGTTATTAGCCTAACGTTATGCCATGTGGTTGATGTCCAGTGTTGCTAGCTGGGCAGATAAACATAATCATGTTTGGCTTGGTCCCCTCAAAGTTGCGTTGGATTTTCTCTTCAGCATAAAGGTTTAGAGACCCATCTATCACTGTTTCCATGTTTGTATAGGCTAGTTAGTTTATGGAGTAAATATAGGCTATAATCTGTGTGTTTACATTCTAGCTGTTTTAAAAATGGCGGGTGCTGGTGTTCCGCGTGCGTTCGGTCAATCAGCGTACACTAACATCACGGGTAGTTCCTATAGTGCTGGTTTAGACCCTACTCTGAAGTAGGAGCTAAATTAGTTCCTACAAATGAAGTTCCTAGAACTAAAATTGTTCCTAGTCGGCGTGTTCGCACCGCAGGAACATCCGGGTACTTTAGTCAATAGTTCTAGGAACTGTGAAAAGGTTCCTCCGGTCGGAAAGCGGCTTATGATTGGGTCTGTCATATAGGCTACATAACATTATAAAGAGAACACTATTGTAATAAAGCATTATGAACTCTTGGGGTTTAGTTGCTGTGTTTCAGAGCGTTTACGGGAAGAGCGAATCCACAAGAGGAGTTACATATTCTGACTAGCACGTAACTTAGTTTAAGTTCACTTGTGCATTTGCGTCATATTGTGCATATGTTGTAATATTGTTTATTTATTTTCAAAAACATTGATGCATCATTAATAATAATAAGCACTTATTTTTCATTTTCATCCACAATATGGTTTCATTAAAATGGCTTTTAATTGTGAGACTTTTGTTTTTGTAATCAGGATCTCAAAATGTATATAAATTTAGATTTAGATTTATCGGCCAATATATCGGTTATTGGCTTTCAAATATAAAGTAGTATCGGCTATCTATCGGTAATCGGTATCATCCAAAATTAAAAATTTCATAATGGTTTGTCTGTAAATTACGGTTTTACATGGATAATGTTTTCAAAACACTCACTTGCAATAGAGTAATACTTTTTCTGCATACACATCTTTGTTTTTTTTGTGCAAAAAACTTAATTAACATTATAAGTGAACCTCAAGTAACGTATCAAAATATTAATAAAAAAATCCATGTCATGACCCCTTTAACTTAGTCCAATGCATCCTCCTTCATGAGATTTGAAGCCTCATGAAGTTAAAACTATGGCTGGGTAAATATTGATTTTCCAATTAATCTCAATCTTATTTTGAACATGTTTAATTGATTCTACAAAACCCAAGAGCCAGTGTTTATTACACCTCGACAACCAAATGACTCGTATGAACCAGTTCATTTGTATGAATATAAAGTGCAGGCTATATAAACTTGAATATACACAAAGTGTAGACCTGGATTATTTATTACTGACCTTAATTATTACTGAAATAGACAAATGAATCATAATCAAACCAAAACCAAAAGCTAGTGAATTGAATTGAAAAACGTGAATGGATATCTATAGTTAAAACCAATTCAAGTGTCAATTTACATCTATCCCTATATATAAAAACCCTCGCTGGGTACTTTATCACTGACATGCTGTCATTGCAACTTAAAAGGTTACATAGGTCCATATTTTCTTTCTTAATGCATCTTAAGAATTAGCACACCACCATTTCTGTGTTCAATGTTACCTTGTTCAAAGCAGTTTGATGAATCACATCTCAGAGAGCACAATAACTCACTGCTCGCAAATGGACGTTAACAACCCATATGTTGTCCAAAAAACAGCTAATACAGTATGCCGAGTTACACTCACAATGCACAAGGACTGATCTGTTTTGCCGAGTTACGCTCAGAATGCACGAGGACTGATTTTTTACATATCTTCTACAAATGAGTCAAATATCATAATGGTATGAAAAACTCTTAAGTTCAAAAATTTGAATGAGACAATTTTTATATCAAAGGGTCCATGAATTCTTGATGTGTGGTCAGGCGTTCTTCTTCATTAGGGTGTAAAAACGATAACACCCGAAACACGGGCGATAACATCAACTCATTTCCTTTCACTGGCTCTCTCTTCCTCTAACACTAAACTAATGCAAAACTGATGAACAAGAGACCCGAGCTGCAGGTTCAAGCCAGACAGTATCTTCACACTCAGCACCTCAACACACTAAAGTCCCTCAGGCAGAAATTCTTTGAGTCCTCTCATTTTTCCAAAGGAAGGGGATTTCACACAGAGAGGCTCTTCTTCCCTTCAAGATCAAACAGAATATCATTTCCACTTCTATTCTTTCTTTTCAGTCACTCAGATTGCAGATTTCCAATAAAACTTGAACGCTATCTAACTCTGAACATCTCATAGGCTAAAGCCAAAAGCATATACTAGAGCCACCTTGTCTGGAGGCATGTGACCAAATACGAGAAGCTTACAATTCAAACAAAGTATGAGAGCCATAGAGACAAGTATATACTTACTGGTGGAGTTCCCTTGCATTTGTATAATGCATTTTGATTCCTTGCTGGTCTCCCTTGAATTGAAGGGTCGCACTCTGACAGCCACTTTCACTGAGCCAGACATGGTTGAAGTTGTTGTGATTCAATCCCACAAAATGTTCTCCTACAAAAAGAAACAAAATAAAGTTGTTTTTTCCATTGTCACAGATATTAGGCTAAAGGTACAAGAACACATTTCACAGACGTTATCCAGAATTATCTCATCAGATTGCATTGAGTAAACAAGACTTCTAAATAGATCAGAAGGCACCATAACATAATTTATGCAATGAAAGAAAAAGATGATAAATGGTTCCACAGATTTTGACTAATGATTTTCCATGACTTTTTAATTAGCCTAACTTCTGTTTAGCCTACTTGATATTAGATTTGGAATTATTTTTATTTTCACAATAAGCAGTATAAAATATAAATGTCAATGACTTTAACTCTATAACTCTATTGATACATGAATTTCTAAGGCCTCTAAATATTTTTAGCAAGTATAAGACCTTTTAGTATAATTCTAAAAATGTCCACATTTAGGCTGTGGTACACATCTTTTTGAGTTTTATATTTTATAAAAAGTAAACTTAAGCGTAACTTTTATATTAATATTTTAAAATTTTAAACTTGCAAATTATCTCGCAATCTATTGTATTGCATTGCATTATGTTTTCCCCACACAATTAAAACTACAGAGTTTTCTTTGATAAAAAAAAATCTAAGCATTTACTATTATCTTATTAAGACATAGGCTATATTTGGGAGATATAGAGTGACGACTGATAGATACCTTTATGCAGTTTATGCAAGCAGCCTGCTATACTGTTTTCACTGAAAATTTGACTGATTTACATTACAAGCAATCAGAATTTCATCTTACTTTTTTGCCATATAAATAAATAAACACATTCTGCACCAAAAAGCATATTTTTGCTCGGTATGGACTGGTATGGAAATGAAAAATTGAGATGTTTTTCTACTCTCAGTGTGAGCTTGATATTCTCATTATATCATACTATATGGGCTGTAAAAGCCATAAAAGTCCAAAAAATGTATACAAAACGTTTTTTAGATTTTCTTTTGTATTATGTCAAAAAGGTTCAAGAAACTGTTCCGTTTAAAAAAATGCGTCACTCAGGCTTTAAAGGGGAAAACATGGAATTAACTTTATAAAAATTCCTAATTTTTTTTTTAAAAAAATTTTCATGGCTGTGGGAATGCTTATGATAATTCCAATGATGAAAAAGGACCAAGAC
>NC_138235.1:28788053-28950553 GCF_964197995.2 Scardinius erythrophthalmus
ATTACGACGAATCTGACAATGCAGCAATTATTTTTGAAGTTCAAATCTCTTGAGTGTGACTGAAAAAATGAACAGTCCGCTGTTCAAGCACATGACACCAAAAAGAGGATGTTTTCATCCTTGCCCTTGTAGTCATCCACTGAATTAAAGGCATACGCCCATGAAAATCAATCTGCCGGAGAAAACACAAGTGTGTCTAACAGTTACATTAGGGACGAATATTGAGACAAACAAATTCTCTTTCGATCCACTCTTATAGAATTATGTGGTACTAAAACAACACATTAAAAACGTTTATCGTTCAAGGATACACCGACTTCACTCAGTGATTAATAACGGAGACTGGATATTGATGGGCGACTCGCAACAACATATATGGCGATGGCATAACGTTAGTTGCACTAAGTCAGAATGATCCACCACAGATATACATTTGATCAAACCGTTAAATTATTCTAAAAAGCACTAAATCAAGTATGACACTGTAACATTATGAATTGGCTTCCTTGAGGATCGCACGGTAACGTTACTATATCCGATTTGAGAACAAATCGTTCTTTTGATTCGGATCCTTGCTGGGAACCGGTTCCCCAGCCGGAATGAACTGCTGTCACGAATACAATAGGTCCGAGAGGTTCTGGAGTCAACAACTCACGGACTGACTTATTCAACGGAGAAACGTTTTTTTCACCACCTAATCCGCGATGCTGATAACCGACGATTGAGGTGACAGTTCGAGCATTTGGAGAGAAACAATGATACGGATCACTGAATCAGTTTTGAGCCGGTACTGTTCGAAAGAACCGATTCGTGGAAATGTGCCGAACTTCCCATCACTATGAACTCGGTGACTTTCTTTGCATAACCCTCAGATGGGTTTGTCATTTGAACATTTATTTTCATGTATAAATCTAAATAAATAGTAAGAGTATAATACCACTTTAAGTTGCGCTAAAGCAATCAACTGCAACAAAAAAAGCAAAACATTCATTCGCATTCCTAAACGCAACTCGGGCAATGTATACTCAAACACAAATGTATAAGTATTACAATCATCTCAGAGAAAAGACGAGACTTACCGCTTTATATCCACACGTAGAGACGACTAGAACACCATAGAAATCCTGCACGGTGCCAATTCTCCAATGACGTCTACAACCAGCAGCAAAAATCAAAAAAGACTGACGGTTAAGTTCTTAATAGCTCCTTTATTGTTATATACACCCATTATAGCTCCGTTTCATTCTCCAGCACCGCGCAAGATGATGTTTTTATTAGGCTGATGCTGGTGTCGTTGGACCGTTCCTCTAGCAGGCTTAGGATATGGATGAATGCCTTGATTTACTGAAATGATTACGTCAACTGCCGTGTCAACATCGTGAATGACAGACCGTCTGGCCAATAAGAACCAAGTATTGTGTGAGCAATGCGTCGTGTAGCCAATGAGAACGCTGGAAAAACTAAGGTGGGCTGGGCAGCTGTGACGCAATACTGCAGGGTCGCTTACGATCCGCTGTGGCGTGGCATCATACTACACAAAAGTGAAGGGCGCCGCCTAGCAGAAACACGGATAAAACAGGGATAGCTATACATTAGAAATTAAGAGTTTAGAATCCTAAATTGCTCCCCTATTATGTGATGGAACCAATGTTCTTCCAAAAAATAATAACACCCATTATTTTTCTAAAATAGTCATGAGACTTGAATCATCTCAAAACAACACATAAAGGTGAGCAATTAATCAAAATTGAAGCTGCTTCCTCATACCACACTTAAAATGCTTTCTCCCACTGATTGACAATCATGTATTTTGTTATTTTATAATGTGGCCAGACTAAATTGTGCCCAGGGTTATTCCTGTTAACTAAAACTAAAAAACACATTTTTCTACTTGAAATAAATATTAACTGAAATAAAATTTAAAAACTTAAACTTTCAGTTAGTTTTCTTTATTTCAAGCAACAAAATTTTAGTTTTCAGCATTTCTCATTTAGTTAAATTTGATGTACTAAAAGAACTAAGCTAAAAATTCAACAAAAAAGTACTAGCACTTTAATACTGAAGATCAAAAACTATAACAGTATCTCAGTTATACTAAATCAACAGCCAGTGTCATCCATGAAACAATTTAATATTGAATAACTTAATTTCAAATGTTTTGTAAAAAAAGAAGAAGAAAAAAGTGGATGATGAATTTAAGAGGACAAGTAAAAAAAAGTGCAATGGCTATCATTGTGTGTGCATTACCATTTATTACAGTTCAAAAGAATTTTGTAACAAAGGAAGCAAATTCCTGTACAGATAAACCCTTTTAAGTCACTGGAAAAACTCTTTAATTTATGCTGAAATCCAACAACTGGGGTTAACATTAATAACAAGAGATGATGACCCTTTATGATCCAAAACAAATGTTGTTGAACAGAACAAAACAAAAAAACATGATATACTGGCATTTTTATGATGATCATGCTACAACACAGCTTCACATTCTCTTATTTGATCCAGGGTTTCAGCTCTGCTTCAGCTTTTATTCAAATTGTTGTACACATGAGATTTGTGTGCAAACCAACAAAATTCAAATACAGAGTCAGTCACCATCTGATGCTTAATCAATTTACACCAACATCTATTGTATTTTCTACAAGACAGTCTAGAGCTTGTTAATTTATTTAAAATATGCCGTACTTCTCCAACCATATCAAATAAACGGCAGGTTAGGGACCAAACTGTAAACTGTACGTCTACAGCCAATGTTTACTGAGTGTAAAAATGGAAATACTGGTGTTACTTGACAACATTCTTCCAAATATCTCACAAACATGAACCCTCGTTTACTGTCAGAACCATTAAAATGTCTTATATATCCATAAGAATATATATAAGAATGTCTTTATATATCCGGTTTTGAGTGAGAATGTGTGCCCTTTCAGCTTGGTATGTATGCAGACATACAAATTCAAAATCAAAATGTTTCAAAAGTCTAAACTTTATTATGTTTCAATTTAGAATCATGAGCCTTTCAGACAGTGGCTCCATAAAGCGGATAAAGGGAGGCAAAAACAATTTGGGTATTGTCATCTTTTTTTTTTTTTCTGTTTCTCTTCAGTTTACTTCCAGCGTGATTAAAAACATTTAAACTGAGGGGCAAGCTTGGCTCACTGAGAAAACTCAAAAGCGACCAGTCTGCTTCTCTCTCATCCAGGCCTGGATACGCTCCTTCAGCTCTGGGACTGTGGAGAGAGGGGGAAAATACAGAGTCAGCATTATAAAGTCTAACAAATAAAAAAAGTCAAGCCAAAGAGTGCATTTGGCAGATGCACTCTGGGCTGAAAGAAGCAATCTTTGAAAAGCGGTGTGTGGTTAATACCTGGTTCCAGCATGCTCTCTGTGAGAGGCTGTCTGTTAAAGGGGTCGGTGGGAGAGTTCAGGAGGTGTCGCAGAATGATGGATCGGTCCATGATGTTGCCAGAGGGAAGTTGAACGGGATCAGTCATAAGAGTGTCCATCAGCGGGTCTGTTCAGGTAGGAGCACACTGTTATTTACTAACTCCAATCGACTAGTAAATCTGTTGCTATTCAAATGTTTGGGGTCAGTAGATTTTTTAAAAAAAATTAAGAAATTAATAATTTTATTACGCAAGGATTCATTGCAATTGATCAAGAGTGACAGTAAATACATTTATAATGTTTCAATTAAATGAAAAACTTTCTATTCATCAAAGAAGTATGAAAAAAGTATCCTGGTTTCCACAAAAAAAGGCAGCACAACCATTTTCAACATTGATAATAAAAAGAAAACGTAACACTTTACTATAAGGTTCATTAGTTAACTACATTAGTTAGCATGAACTAATAATGAATTGCACTTATTCAGCATTTATTATGTTAATTAGTTCATGCACTGTGAACTAACATGAACAGCTGTATTTTAACAAATACAGTAACAAATATATTGCTCATGGTTATTTCATGTTAGTTAATACATTAACTAATGAACCTTATTGTAAAGTGTTACCAAAGAAACACTATTAAATCAGAATGATTTCTGAAGGATCATGTGACAATGAGGACTGGAGTAATGATGCTGAAAAGTTGCATTTCAAAACATTTAAATAGAAAATATAATGTAATATTTCATAATATTACCGTTTTACTGTATTTTGATCAAATAAATGCAGTCTTGGTGAGCCTAAGATACTTCTTACAACTGACCCCAAACTTTTAAACAGTAGTGAATGATTCAAAGTATGACGTAGCTAAAGACTTGATGACCCTCACCTTTAAACTCATCTGGGGCGTCGCTGTAATCCATCTCAGACTGAGAATTGCGAGCTACTATCTCCTCCACCTTCTCCAACAGAAGTTTGAATTTCTCAATAGCAATGGTGGATTTTATGCCCGCCTTTCTCATTTTGGAAATGACCTCCTCAAAGAGCTCCCTGCTGTATGACCGCTGAAAATGAGCACAAAAGTAAACACATTTGAGTTATACACTATTTGTCTTGCAATACAGTTAAAAGAATTTTGGTGATTAAGTACAGACCTGGTCATCTGCAATGGCTTTAGCAAATCGAGCACAGTCCAGCTGCAGGTAGATATCAGTGAGCTGATCCAAGAGCTTCTTTGGCTCAAAACCGTATTTCTCTGGGTTTTCCACTTTGAGGTCTCGACATTTAGGTCCACATAGCTGCTGCAGGTTATAATTCAACATGGCAGCCAGACGAGGACCCAGTTCCTGTTCAATACAATATAATACACATCAGCCATCCCAACAAGAAATGTTACCATTTTTGTGCATTGTAAACAGAACCTATGATGCAGTATTTATTTATTAGTGTCATTAGAAGTGCCCTTTCTCAAATCTCCTGAATAAACTCAATGTTCTGACCCTGGCAGCAGCTCAATTTTCCCTGAAGACTATAAATACCTGCAGAGAGCAGAGCGCAGGAGATTCATTTACAGGCAAGCAGCAGATTACAATCCTCACGCTTTTTCCTAACAAGCAAACCTAAATAGATTTTGTTATGCTCTACTTCACCACTTTTTAGGAGCTTCCTAATGCATATCTGTTTGTTGTCTGCTAAAATTCCCTCAAGACACGTTTCTTCAACTGTCCTGCTTAGATGCGTTTATTAAACTGCTTCTACTCATTTAATAAGCTCTTTAGCTGTTCGTATGCTTCTGTTCAAAAGTTTGAGGTAAGAAATATTTTTATTTTCCTGAAAGAAATGAATACTTTTATTCAACAAAGACACATTAAATTGATCAAAAGGTGAAATTAAAAGACATTTAAAATGTTACAAAGATTTCAATTTGAAATAATTACTGTTTTAAACTAAAAATGTATCAAAATTTCCATAAAAATATAAAGCAGCACAACTGTTTTGGTCACCGTGATTTTGCCATGACAGACATGTTTCTGGGTCAATTTTGTAGATCCTGCAACAACATTCCTGTCCGAAAATTAAGTCCTACCCATAAGTTATCACTAAATTCAGAAGGAAATGATGGGTAAATAATACTGATGTAGAAGCACCTAACCCTGGTTGTAAGCCTAAACGACATAAACTGTAAAATTGTCCCTCAAATCTGATTGGTTGATTGGAATGTTGTTCCAGGATCAACAAAGATGTTGATGAACTTGGTGAAATCACGTTCACCCAAATTGTTTTCCACATTGATAATAAGAAGAAATCTTTAAGTACAAAATCAGCATATTAGAATGTTTTCTGAGGAATCATGTGACACTGAAGACTTGAGTAATGATGCTGAAAATTCAGCTTTGACGTCACAGGAATAAACTGCATTCTAAAATTTAAATGGTAATAATATTATATAGAGATCAAATAAATATACAAATTGATCAAATAAATGCAACCATGAAGAGCATAAAAATCGTACCGACCCCAAACATTTGAATGTTTAGTGTATATGCCATGATAATAATGTCACAGAGTGTTTCTTTACTTACAGGCCTGAGGAAGGGCTTTTGGACCTGTTTGGTGAGGATATGGAACATATCCACAGTCTCTGTGGCTAAAGCCAGGTAGGATCGTGATACTCTCTCATCCTGAGTCAGCTGGGACTGACGGCTCTGCTGCTGCTCCTGAGGATCAGAACATTTCACATTAAATTAGACCTGATTGGAACTGGAGAATAAAACATGTTAATGAAAGTAGAAACACTTCAGAACATCCATTCACTTGAAAAACTCATTCCTCATCCTTTTATCCTTAAAGCTAATGTTTGTTTTTTTCCGTGACACAATAGTGCATTATATCCATTACACATAATGCATTCAAAAGGGTGGGTAACTGAATTATTGGTCAAGTTGTGAAATGTGCTGACCCTGGGCAGCTGGTCCCATTGCTCTTTATTCTTCATCTCCTCCTGAATCTCATGGATGCGTTTCAAAGACTCCAAACTCTCGTCCAGCAGAAAAGTTGTATCGTTAATTAGCATGTTGATGTAGCGTACAAACTGTTTACCAGAGCTGTAGAATGAATGAGAGAGGGAAAATGTATAAAATATAAATATTTAACAAAAATAATTGTAATGCAACAAATTTGACAAATAATAATTACATAAATAATTTGATATAGATGGATAGATCCTTTACACTATTTTTTATTTTTATTTTACAAAATATTAACTCATTTTTAAAATTAAATATCAAATTTCTTAATCAGCCTGGATGATATATCAGTTTATTACCATTTCAAATTTCACTCAAAACTAAACATTGAACTCACTTGAACTCCTCCAGGAAGGTGCCTTGGTGGTTAATGTTTTGCCACAGGCTTTTGAATATGGTGCTGATGTGGTAACGGATGGTGAACTTGTCATAGAACTCGCTTGTGGCTCCAGTGTGTTCCACATCTGGGGAGAAACAATCAATTAGCATAAAATCAAAATGCTCAGAATAGACCTGAAGACGAATTTCAGACACCCTTTCACCTGTGTAGAACTTCATGAGGGCGGGCACAAGCTGATTGACAGACAGTGGGTGGCTCTCCATCATCTCAAAGAAACGCTGAGTGCGCGGCTGCACCGCTGGGTTGGTAACGAACAGCACCTCCACCAGTTTGGCAATCAAGTATGGGTTCTTTATGTAATTCTGACTGCAAAGGAAGACCACCAGGAAGGTCACAATGTCTTCAGTGCACGGCTCATAGAGAACCTGTGGAAAGTACCTGAGAAACAAAGGGGGGAAAAGTTAAATTTCACTAACTAAATTTGGCATTCTAATACTACGATGTGCACATTGAAGCACTCTCATAAGACTTACTGCACAATAAAAAGCAAGAACTCAGCCACATCTTCAATGTAAAACTCTGGCAGTGCTGCAAAGTTTTTGGGGATATCTGGGTTCAGAGGCAGGGTTACGCTGTAAGGTTATAAAAGACAACAACGAGAAGATCAGAACACAACATCTCGACTAAAACTTTGATGAAAGAATGTAAGCGGTGAACTGACTGTGGGTAGGCAGGCTCCACCATACGCAAGATGAGCTGGATGACCATACTGAAGAACTGAAGACATCTGCGCAGCAGGTTCTCGTCCAGCAGCCCTGCGTCTGCGCAGGCTTTAGAGCGCACCAGTTTCTGTCAACAAAGACAATGAGACAACCGATTCAAACATTTACGCTCCAAACGATTTACTTACTACTCTAATACATATTTGTAAACAAAGTACATATTTCAAGTCTGTACAAGTTATATTAAGTATTCGTAGTTTAACTTGCTTGTTTCCTTTTAGAACATGCCAAAATTTGCTAAATGGAAATGTTTGAATTCTGAGAATGTAACAGTAAATGCACTCTACTGTTCAAAATTGAGGTTTTAAAGATTGTTTTAATGTTTTTGAACACCAAGGCTGCATTTATTTGATCAAAAATGCAGTAAAACAGCAATATTGTGAAATATGATGATAACTTAAGATAAATTGTCTATTTTAAAATGTTATTCATTCCTGTGTTGGCAAAGCTGAATTTTCAGCAGTCATTACTCCAGTCTTTTAGCCTGGGTTTCCTCATGCTGCCTTGCACACAGCGCAATTTTATTCACGCTGCTAGGCAGCCTGAACACCATGGACCAGATTTTCCCCTCAAAAAGTGAACCAATCACAGAACGGGGAGGGAGCAGCAAGACGATGACGACGTCTATGCGACACACCGAAGCAGTTTGTTAATATCTATGGATCCAACATGGCAGCAGACACGAAGTTACCTTTCGATGCAGCCTTAGATAGTGTTCTAAGTAGTTTAGAACGCAAGTTTATTTCGTCTTCTTCCTCGTCGGATTTCTGTCGCTCTACATACGTCATCTGGTATAATTGAAACGATTGGCTATGAGCTACGTACAGGCGTATTTGATAGACAATCGTAGCGCCCAATAAACGGTTTTGGGCATTCGTAAACCACGCCTCAAATACGAGAAAATGAACATGTGGTTCCCAGAGCACGTCTCAATGAGACGAGGTCTGACGTTAGCCAGGCTACCAGTCTTCAGTGTCACATGATCCTTCAGAAATCATTCTAATATGCTGATTTGGTGTTTACGAAACATTGCTTATTATTATCAATGTTAAAAAGTACTGCTTTAAATTTTTGTGGAAACAGTGAGCATTTTTTTCCAGGATTCTTTGATGAATAGAAAGTTCAAAAGAATGTTTTCATTTACTTGAAAAAGAGACGTTTTGTAACAATAGAAAAGTCTTTACTGTCACTTTTGATCAGTTCAATGTGACCTTGCTGAAGACAGGTATTAATTTCTTTGGGGGGAAAACTTACTGACCCAAAACTTTTGAAAGGTAGAGTAAGTAAATGTTTTATTATAACATTATTTATCCTGTTCATAATACGGCACAGGACAGAGATCTTACTAATAAGCAATAATGGAATCGTAAATTATTTTCATCATCAATTATAATCCGTTTAATCAATTAGCTGTTGATGCCCTAACCTTATTAATACATATCTACAAAAGCTTTCTCAAGAAGGGTTTTCCACTGGAAATCAGAGATTGTGCACTTTCTGCACCAATAAATTTATGACCTTTTGCTCCCAAGCATTTAAAAAAACTATTTTATAAATGTATTTTTTTTTTTGTTAATAAAGACAACAGCACACACCTTCAGTTGTGTTTTACATCTCTTCAGCATCTCCCGATGACGACTAGCCAACGGGGAATCCTTCCACTGGTTCTCACTGTTCTTCAGCTCTTCCACAGTTCTTTAAAACACACACACACACACACATATTCAGCCTTGTGTAAATTACCTTGTCTGACAGCTTAAATAAAAAAAGAAAAACTCCACAGAGAGTATTATTGGCCATCTAAGTGTTGTACCTGCTGCTGACAGCAGGGGTCACCGTGGTTCTGATCTGCCAGGCATCATGAGGCCAAAACACACTGTGAGCAGCCTACTCCAGAGCTTTATATCTAAAACGTGAAGGACTTGAAACACTGCCACTGCTGCAGCACTAGCACAGGAGCTGATATTTTTGACATTGTGGGCATAAGATGACTTTAGATCTGCTCTACAATAGGACTGCAAGAAAACACCTTCTGCAAGAGGCATTGGGACAGGACAGGATTAGCCCGTCTCATCAGAGAGAGATTAAGGGCTTTTTCACAATGTATGACACAAAGAGTCACATACATGGCAGGCTATCTGACATAAACAATGAGGAATGCAACATGTTCCACTTAGAGAATCACCTTACTCACATCAATCATTTAGATTAAAACTTAGAGGCCATAATATGCCCTTTAACAAAGTCTTGGTTTTATTTTATTTTTATCTACTAGAATAGGTTTTAATGCTTCAATGTTAAGCAATGTTCATGCATACGCTGTTGCAGCACTTCTCTTCCCATTTTGTCAGTAACTCCGTTTAGTCGCTGTCCTTTTTAAGCCCCTCCTTCCGAAAAGCACAGTGAGCTCTGATTGGTCAGCTGAACCAGTGTGTTGGGTCTGGTCAACCGCTTCAAGCACGTTTCAGAAATGTTACAATAACCACGAGTTTTGACACTACTAGCGGAAACTCAACCAGGCCTTACCCAATTTTTTGCATATGCCTTGGACGTAAATTATTTAAATGAGGAATATTATTACATGTACGTTCCTTGAAGAAAACTCAAGACTACAGATGGCGTCGTTTCAGGGAGTTCAGAAATAGTGCGCACTGCTATAGAGATTAAGTCCCTTTGGAGTAGACTGTGCTTTGTAACTTTGCAACATTACACACTTGAAAATGAAAAAAAAAGCACTAATTAGACCAAAGTGATGCAATATAACAAAACTTGTGGTCTCTTGGCCGCGAAGTTTATGAGGCTGAGGCCCATTCGTCCTTTTATAATTAAGAGCTCATAAATACCCATTCCGCAGCCGTGATGTGCCCTTCACGTACCCTTTTGCACTAGTGCGCATTTCACAGTGGACTATTACCCTAAAAGATTTTAGTAACAAATAGTTTGTTTTTAGGACTGAATGTGCAAAGCACCTGTTCAGATCCCTGATGGCCCTCAGTCTCCGTATGTAGCGCCGGCAGCACGGGAGGATGGACAGATGATGTGCGTGTAGCGTTAAGAAGAAGCACTCTGTAGGGAACTTGGGCTCTGAAAACTTGGATGGGTCTTCATCTGTGGAGGAATTGGAGGAACGGTAAATGAGTTGTCTGAATTCAAAATGAGCGTCTAAAGTGATTTGTCAGTTCCAGAACAGAGCCCACACTCACGCAGCTCGGCGAGCCAGCTCTTCAGGTCCTCCATCGTGGCATTGAGCCGGGTCTCTTCACGGCCGAGGTTCAGCCGACACTTGGGGTGGAAGATGTAGAGAGAATCCACAGTGTCCAGCTTGATCTTCATACTGAGCTGCTGCAGCACCCACAGGAAGTTCATCATGAAGCCGTCTGTGGACACCAGTTTGTCATCGGTCTAAAGAAAGAAAGGGGGAGAAAATCATCATATAAAGTGGTATTAATGTGTTAAAGATGAATGTGTTGTTTTGAAAGAAAGACATTTGAGCAGACATACCTGCATCTGAGCCTTTTTCACATTACGATTCACCAGAGCTGCCATGTAGCTCAAAGCCGCTTCCCTTGTCTCTCCATTCAATAAGATGTTGTGCAGGATTTTAAACAGATCTCCCTGGAAAACCAACATCAGCGCACAGAATTACAAAAATATATTTTTTCTTCACTAAATATCATTTCAACAGCACATTTGAACATTTCATCTGGACATCAAATTTAAGAAGTGTACTACATCAGAAGTTTAAAATAAATGATAATAGTGCATTTATGTTCGATGTGCATTAATGTTGAATGTTCAAATGTTTTATGTCAACATAATATTATTATTTGGAGGGAATAATTACTGAACAATTTAATATTAAATTACAAATTATTCCATGAATTAGATACATGACTCACCACTCAATGAGTGGATTTTTCAAAGATTATTTGATTTAGAATTTTACCTTCATCAACACTTATATAATCAAATTATGTTTGTTTTATACTTATATTTTTCATTCCTGTTCTGTTTTGAACACCGTTAAATTGCTGTGGAAAGAAAGGAACTAAAATACATGTTTATAGCGTTTATAATGTTTGTAAATGTTTTGTTTTATTTACCGGTATTTTACTTTATTTGCTGAAAGAAATAAGTTGCAATTTAGACAACAATGCAACTTTTCTAGGGTTTCTTTTCTTTCAACAATCCAATTTTTAACCTGGTGCAAATTATTGTCTGGAGAAAACAGTATGTAATATTGTAATGGAAATATTCAAAACGAATTCTAAATATTTCATTATAAATTCTGTGAAAATCTAATGTCAGCTGGGGAAAGTTTCCTCGGAGCGGGCTTCTTGCTCCAGATATGAGGGTCATGTTACCCCATGCTAAATTATTATCTAACAATTACAACTTAACAATAAATGCACATTCTTAATCTCACCTCATTCATATGAAATTATACTTTTTATAATCATATAAGAAAGACCAAAAACTGAAGCTTCCACTTTCACCTCTGCTCTATAAAAAGACTATCTCCCCAATATTATAGCAGCTCATTAAAAATCCATGAGTATGTGATATGATGGTCATTCACCCTGGCAGACTCCAGATAATGCTGCAGTGACTGGCTGACCACACGGGTGTTCTCTACAGTGATGGCAGGGCCAGAGAAGAACTTGTCTCCCACTTTAGTCTAAAGAACAGCAAAACGGACATAAAAATAAACAACTTTCCTCCCATCATTATTCATCAATGCTGCACATTGTATTCTTTTTCGTTTTAAATAACTGAGTGAAACGACTTACGTCATCCTCAGCAAACACAGAAAGACTGAAGAACGCTCCGAGGAAGGATAGTCTTTGAATTTCTCTTCCTGTCCCAGGACTGAGAGGGTCAGGACACCACAATGGCAGAGAGGTGATCTAAAAATACACACAGACAGACAATATTAAGAGTGAACTGCATAACCTGACTGACTTGGGTTCATAAGCTCCTACTAAACCTACCAAATTGCATATAGGGTGAGTCTTCCCGAACTTGATTTCACAGAGCTCAGCCAAAGCCTGTAAAACAATATAATATCATAATAACGTCATAGACAAGAAACACAGATTCAGCAGAGCAGTTTACTGTGTGAAGAGATATCAAACTGTTAATATATAAATCAAGGGAGCTTGTTTGGCCCTCATATGCCTGATAATACAGTCTTATTAGGCTTTTAAAAGAACAACAAGTACTCTCTTACCATCAGAGGAAACTTGAAGTTGTCACTGTCAAAAGAACACTCTTTTACAGCTAAAGCAAGCCCTTGAAGAATGGGAACAAAGATCTGAAAGAACAACAACACTGATCATTCAAGACAAAAGTGCCATATCTTTTCTTTGAGCTAAATTGACTTCCTAGCCATTTAAGAAAAACTTTCAACCAGATGAAAACAAGGTGATTTTTAGTCAATGCATGAAGTCAGCTCCCCTCAAGATCAGGTGCCCTTGCAGAGCAACCACAGGTATGGTTCCTCATTTGACAAGCACACAGAATTCATTTTGAAAAGTATACACTACTTTTTTCTTTTAATGTTTTTGAAAGAAGTCTCTTATGCTTACCAAGGCTGCATTAATTTGACCAAAAATACAGTACTATTTACAATAAAAAAAACTGTGTATTGTGAAATAATATCACAATTTCAAATAAGCGTTTTCTATTTTTATATATTTTAAAATGTGATTTATTCCTGTGATGTCAAAGCTGAATTTTTAGCAGTCTTAAAGCAACACTAAAGAACTTTTCCTCTTCGGTCGCCCTACAAGTTGGAAGCGGAATTGTCCATTACCGCTCTCGTAAATAATTTAGCAGCCTACTGTCGCACGCACGCTCGCTGTTTATCCAGCACTGGCTTTGGAATGAATGATGTCCACAGACAAGGTAGAGTGTGTTGCATATTTTATGAAAATTGCGACATCAGAAACGGAAAAAAAAAATATGACTATTGTAACGCTTGCCGTAAAGCAAGTCAAATTTGTAGTTTCTTATATCTCATTCGAACTACAGAAACGCTACCCGATCTGGCAAACTTGCATAGTGCGGTTATAGCAGATATAGGGCTGCAAAGCAAATCCAGAAGTGCCTTTCACTTGATGAACCACTGAAACGATTTTGGAAACATTATTTTAAGGTAAAAAAAAAGTTCTTTAGTCTTGCTTTAAGTGATCCTTTGGAAATCAATCTAATAAGCTGATTTAGTGCTCGTGAAACATTTATTTTTCAAAAGAACAGCATTTATTTAAAAAAAAAAAAATCTTTTTTTATTTTTGTATAATAAATGTCTTGTCTTTACTGTCACTTTTGTCAAATGTAATGAATCCTAGCTGCATTAAAAAAGAAAATTGTTAAAATAAATTCTTACTGGCCCCAAACTTTTGAACAGTAGTGAGACAATATTCTATCATTCAAAAACGAAAACGTGCATTTTCATTACCGTAATTAAAATAAATGCAAGTTGGTTTGATGTTTTTTAATCTAATGCAGTGAAGTGTGCACACAGGAATCACTAAACCTAATGTGAATTAATAATTATTTTAATACTTAGCTGTTTTCACTAAAAACAAACAGATGAAACATTTGAAAATATGTTTAATATCACTAAGAGTTTGCCATCAATAATAAAGGCCTCTTAAGCTTCAAAAGTAAAATGATGCAGCATGCGGCCTGTCTCCATAATCTGCTGCAACACCCACCTGTTTGAACACCTCCTCCTCCTGGTGAGTCATGCGCACCAACTCCTGGATGAAGCCGTACGGAAGGTTCCGGCACAGCATGTAGGGAACCAGCAGGGAGGGCTGTAGAGGGGCCCTATTTGAGAGCAAAGAGATGGGAGGAGACGGCAATCATTTATTCTTGTGTGAATTAAAACTGCCAGACCACATCATGCAACAAACTCATTTTCACACTTGGTTTAAACTGGAACTTAATTCTGCTCTCCTACTCCCCAGGTCTCTTTTCACACTGTATGTTTGCTTCATCAGCATTGTAATAGCAGCAGTTGACATTTACTACAGTAGTTAAACAATGAATTTGGAGGAGAAAGCACCAGAAATCAGTCTTACTTCCAAAGGTTAACACATACAAAACGAAACCGTGCATAGACAGGAAGCAATTAAAAACGTTTTATGAGACAAATTATGTCATTGGTAGAGGTTCACGCCACGGTTCAAGTCCATGACACTTTTTTTTTTTTTTAAAGAGGTGAGCTACAACACACTGAATTCCAAAGGTCAAATCCACACCAACAGCTCTAGTGTGAAAACACCTTCAAGAAACAGAGTGCATTGAAAAAGGCTGCTGTTACTGACCTGGGCTGTGTCAGGGCACCTTGAAGCACAAGTGCAGCATGGGAAATGCACTGGGAACGAATGTTGCTAAGCAGCTGACTGACAGCTGGTTGGCTGCAGATCTGAAACAGAAGAGCAACACTGTGTCTACACAGGAAATGACCCATTATGTGTTTGTGATGCAACGATGTGAGTCTGTCGCTGCTGCACATCATGTCAGAATGTTCGCTAGTAGAAACTGATCACCTGAGCTTGCTATAAAATTATTCTTATTTTGTTACAAAACTGCAAATATATATGATTAGAAATAATAAAAAAAAAAAATAGTGGGGTGAAACAATATATAGTGTCATAATATATCGCAAGACAAAAATGCAACAATATGTATCCTGGATAGTGACAATGTATTTCACGCAAAATGTGAGAAGAAATTCTAGTTTTCAGAGTTTTAATGTCAGTACTACATTGAAAAACAATGTTGAATATAATGTATAATGACGCAATGGGGGAATATTTGTGTAAAAAGTGGTCTACATTATTTTAAATATATCAGGTTGTTTTTTCAGCTTCAGAATCATGAATATTTTTATTCTGGTGTCACCATTGTCCTGTACATTGGGTTATCAGCACCAAGTCCAAGCCTATTCATTAACACCCACAATGTAATATCAAATTTACACTTTAATCAACAGTTTAATCAGCCTTTTATCATATGTCTTGGAGGATCGCAGTAATATCGTATTGTGAGTTCTATATAGTGATATGTATCGAATCGTGACACGAGGGTATCGTTACACCCCTAAAAATTAGACACCTCACTCAAGCACGTTTTGATATAAAAGTCTTAAATAAAATTCAAATATCTGTCAGTACATTTAATTTCAGACAGACGGATAGTGAGACGGATAGAAGCTGAAACAGGTGGTTTGTGAAGCAAAGTGCTGCAACGCTTTTACTGTAGACAGTTAAATTGATTAAAATAGGAGCAAATTACTTTTGACACGCATGTCTAGTGTAGACAGGATGATACAACGACAGAACACAATATGAAAGACTCACGCCAAAGAGGGAATTACCCAAGGCTTGACAAGACATGTTTTGTCTTTCGCTTTCACATTTTCAACACCTCCACCTCTCCTCTGACCTAATGACAAATGTGTTCTGATGAGGCGCTAAATGCTGGCGTATTTCCTTGTAACTCTTGTTATACCAGAAAATAATTCTGATGTCTGATGCCTGTGTTTTGATGCGACACCTGGGAACTGAATTCAGAAATAATGCTGTAAAAATGTGTGCATAACGTTTATCAGCAGCTACCTTTGGGGCCTTCCTCTCTTCCATTCCCACACTGTCAAAACGCTCGATGAGGTAGTTGAGCATCTCCGTCTCTTTACAGGACTCTATGGTAAAGCGGTCACTACCTGAGTCACTAGTCATTCCCCCTCCGGATGCACCCAGGCTAGAGAGAGAGAAAGAGAACGTTATGAGAAATAAACACTCCCTTCAATAAAAGAGCTGTAGATGAACCTTCTGGGAAAAACCCAAACTGAGTAAATAACCAAAACCACATTGGTTTAGCCACCCAGAGAGATGTCTTTCATAATTAAATGTTTCCCTTTTTCTCTAGCCACCAACCTTTTAAAATGAGTATCTCAGAACAGCTATGACATCAGATATAAATGAAGGTTTATCTCTATTTCAAGCAATGGTTAGAACAAACTTTATCCCACAAAGCAAGCAGTGTATGGTGATCAGAGCCTGATAAATCATATCTTACCCCGTTTTACCCTACAATTCAATTTTTTTTTTTTTAATAAATGATCAATACATTTATTCAGCAATGACACCTTAAATTGATCAAAAGTGATAGTAAAGACGTTCACATTTTGACTAAAGCTTTCAATTTCAAATAAATGCTATTATTTTGAACTTTCTAATTATCAAAGAGTCATGAAAAAATGTATAATTTCCTCAAAAATATTAAGCAGCTGAACTGTTTCCACATTGATAATAATAAGAAATGTTCCTTGAGTACCAAATCAGCATATTAGAATGATTTCTGAAGGATCATGTGACACTGAAGACTGGAGTAACGATGCTGAAAATTACAATACAATTTTTATGTACATTATTTTTGATACAATAAATGATGCCTCAGTGAGAATAAGAAAAAAGAAATTGACCCCAAAATTTTCACCAGTAGTTTATGTACTACATGTACAAAAGTTTCAAACCTATATGTATTTTACATTTACTATAGCTATTTCCCAAAAAAAAAAAAAAACCCTACTTTTCCTTGCTTAAGAGGAAAAAAAGAAAGAAAAAACTGATATTTCAAGGTTTCCCATGAATTTAGAAATGTACAAATATTATGTGGTCACATGCATTTTGAACTACCTACCAATGTGATTTGAGTAATTGGAGCAAAATGTTTTGGACTCAGTTTACACCTATATTTAGCGCTGATCATTTGTCATTGGATCCCTTCAGATGGATGTTAATACCATGTGTAAATGACACTAAAAACGTATGACACGAGATCAACAAAAGCAGGCCTCTGATATCTGTGCTCCCCCCGCAGGTCTTTGGTCATGAGACGGCATGCTTTAGTGAACGCTAGGGTGAGACAACACTCCACAGCAGGCATCTGGGCTCTCATTAGTTCTGTTATACAGTCAGCTAGCATAATCTGAATGCCCGACAATCAGTGCTCCAGCAGCACCGTTATTCAGCACACACGTCCTGTGTGGAAATTTAAAGGTCTTCTGGCATTCTTTAAAGGTCTTCTCACATTGCTGCTGTGAGCTGAATGGGCCTAAAAAATTCTTGTGCAATGGACACAATTTGAGCTGACAGCAAAGAAAAGCGAGAGAAATGCTGATTTTGTCAACCTGATGACATCAATCATCAAATGTTTCAACTCAACTATTTGGTGTCTCTCTTTTTGCCCTTGCAGTGCCAACATTGGGCACAGCGGGCTGTTGTTAGTGGCCAGGCAGCACGCTGAAGCATGCAACACACTTTGGCACTGATACCTGGACCCAAACTGAACCCCTGAAAAATCCTCCTCTTCCTCTGGCTCTTCATCACTGCTGTCCTGAGGCAAGTCGGACGGGGGGAAGAAGAGGAGGGAGAAAGGGCTGGTGCGGCCACAGAGTGTGAATGAAAGCAGACAGATAGACTGTATGAAAACACAAAGTCGATGCAACTTCACATCTAATAGGGTGCCATAATAGCGTGGATATTTACATGCTAATTTTCTCTACTTTTACATGTAGATTACCTGTTAAACAAGTTATAAAGTACATTTTATGAAATGCCTGTAATTTAATAAAACTGTTAAATGGCATTTTTAGCAAGTCTTCAAATCTCGATTTTCGTATTAAACATTAAAATGTGATGCATTTTTTTACTATTCATTTATTTTGACAAACATTTTAATATCTGCCACTTATCTGTTATTGCTCATAAAATGAAAATAATTATCGAATATCGACTTATTGGTGCTTTGGTTACCTGGTGTGTGAAAAAGCAGACAGATGCAACTTCTCATCTAAAAAAAATGTTGTGATGCCTTAATTCACTTATGGCATTTAAAATGATGATTTTACTTTAGTTTTTATTATTAGTTTATTTTAGAAAAATAGTATAACATTTTAATATCTGCCACTTATTGTTATCGCCCATAAATTAAAATAATGATCAGCTTCTTAGTGCTTTGGTTACCTGGTGTGTGAAAAAGTAGTAAATAGGCTAAATCAAAACAAAGACTACAAAGTCAAAGTAACTTCACATCTAACAGGGTGAAAAAGGTACCTAGAGGGCATCCGGGCGGCAAGTGCAGTCCGTCTGGCCACAGTGTTGGGGGAGCCAGGGGGGAAGGGTAAAGGCATGGAGCTTTGGGTGTTATGGTGTCTGGGGGAAGGGCTGGAGGGGATACCTGAAGTTGAAGGGGGCGTAAGTGTTCCAGATGGAGTAGATCTGGGGCTTGGGCTTATGGGGATGGATGAGCTAAGGGAGTAGGGCCTGTATCTCAGGGAGGTGGGCAGAGGGACGGATGGAGAGGGAGAGGGAGACGGAAGGCTGGCAGGAGGGCGAGAGACCGGAGGACTGGGGGGAACTGGGAGGGCGGCTGCAGAAGCCAGTGGGACAGATGGAGCACCCAATCTGGCAGAGCTCAGAGCTAGTGGGTTTGGGCTACAACCGTAAAGACTGAAAACAACAAAGACATGTATGAAAATGAAGGAGGAAACACAGAAAATAGTAGGAAATTTAAAGAGAAATCAAGGATGTGAGACAAAGGGGTGTAGGTGGATATGTAGGGGGGTACATTATTCATTTTAAAAGAGATGTTGCCAGCTATCACACTTGCCTGGAAAGAGAGCTGGCACCAAATGAACCAGCACAGGGCATCATGGGACTGCCGGTCTGGCTGGAGGGTGGGATGAGAGTCAGGTGACGGTCTGGGGATCTGGCAGTGGTAATTGGCTGAGATGTGGCGGTCAAGCTGGCGAATGGGTTACAGTCACGTGAACGGGTGGACATCATGAGAGCTTCCATTAAAATCTGTCCGATCAGGTCTTTGAAGTCAGAGTAAACTAGAAGAAAGCACGAAAATGCAATTCAATTAGGGGAAAAGAAGCAGAACTCTCTGTCTTACACCCTCCGTCAATCTCGGCTCATACCATCCATAGGGTTCTTCTGGAATTCAGCAGCAAGTGAAGGGAGGAAGATGACATCACGGTCCTGGTCCTTCCAGGAAACGCGCAAGATCTTACAGATGAGCTGCAAAGCCTGCTCTTCAGAGACATCAGGATTGGATGAGGAATCCTGCAAGTATTAATTCAGCACAACTTGTTAGTTACAAACACAGCAGATCAGTGGTTCTCAACCTTTTTGACTTGGGGCATTATCCAACACGATATTTGCATATTTCCTGTATTTCCAGAAACTTGAAGTACTGGTATATTAAATTAACCATGATTCATTTTGTGATTCATGAAGTATCAAGAACTGTATCAAAAGTATCAAGAACTGAAAAGTTTGTCCTCTAGTTGGTATCATATCAGTTGTCATACAATATTACAGAATTTTAAATTAAATGGTAACAGCCAATATTGGATATTTAATTATATTTTACTCACAATTTGCTGTCAACTATCGTTGAATTGAAGTACATTTTAAAAAACACCAATGTCAATGTAACTTTTAGCAAATCTCAAAATGAGATAAATATCCATAATGAGAAAATATAGATTTGTCCTACTGTACATTAAAATGTTGTGATGACTTAATTCACTTATGGCATTTAAAATTATTATTTTAGTTAACTATTAATTTATTTAGACGAAATAGTTTAACATTTTAATATCTGCCCCTTATCAGTTATTGGCCATTACATGATAGTAAGTAATGGCTTACTGGTTACCTTTTCAGCCAGGTTCCTTTTCTCTCTGCGATCACTGTCTTCCACCTCCATATTCTCAATTCCTGAGTCCACATCTACTTGGGACATGCTGAAGACCACAAAGATTAAATCTAGCTCAAGTAGCAGTTCAAATCCTCAAATGCCAAACAATATAACTTAAGCACTGCATGTAACAAAATGGAAGACACATAAACTATACAACTAATGATATCAAAAGGGTTTACTTAATGGGTAAATTTCCAGCTGTATGTATTCATCTTTATATGCACTTGAGGGATTATGTGGCTGAAGTACAAAAGAGAAACAGAGCATTTGAAATCCAAAAGTAGAGAGATTCTGCAGTTTGAAAAGGTCTCGGAAATTCAGCGAGTGAAATACAATACTTCATCTCCAGTACAATCTCTGTTTGAGCTCTTACGTCATGCTCCATCTTTGATTAGGAGTTCAGAGAGGACAAAGGTTCAAGACTGTCTCTCACCTCTTCTCGCAGGAGGTTGTGTCAATGTCCATGCTCTGAGAGCGGGACAGGGATTGGGACTGTGTCTCCAGGCTGTTAGATGGAGAGCTGGAGAGAGAGCTGACGCCTTCGCTGCTCTGGCTGCGGTAAGCAACCCCTATAGTAATGGAGAGCACAAAAGGAAGCACTGTGTTTGAGTACAAACCTGCTGATTGTGTCATGGAAAAAAAATGTGCTAAGCTGCAATCAAGCTCAAAAACTTTCTAAAACTTTCATGGCTGGAAAACAAACCGCATAGTTGAAGTTCAACCAAGAAGCATTATCTTGAACAGTCAAATTTCATACAATGAAAATGGCTCTCTACAAATCACTAGGCCTATATCTTCCATGCTTTTGAAACACTGTTTTGGACCTCTTTTACCCAGAAAACAAGTATAGAGTCAGAGAACAAAGACAATAACTATATTTGCAATTCTTGAAGCATATACCAGTGCAGCACAGTGTATCAATGTACATTTTAAAACAATGGACCAATTAAATGAATCTGGGGGTGTGGTTAGGATCTCAAGAGTATTATGTGAGTAAACATGGGATCAGATTTGCAATTTTTTGGTGAATTTTCACTGGCAAAATCCAGTCCTCATATCCCCCTGAGACGAGAGATTTCTGTATTGTGTCTGGAAAAAAACCTCAGATGACGCAAAAATCGCCATTTTGCGCCATCGGAGCCTTTTATGGCCAGAGGCTAGAGACTACAGCCAGTAGTAGGAGCTCGTTCCACATGTTTTCAACCCGCCCATAGGGGGTGGGATCTCGGCCTCTTTTCAGTTTCGAGTCAACTAGTCGCCTAGTTGTATCATTTCTTCCGATACTGCCCTCTGCAACCGGTAGGCGTGGCTTGGGATGGCCTTGTAGGGAAGCGAAGCAAGTGCATTCTGGGAGTTGTTGTCTTTCATCCACATGAGCCAAAAATAAATTTTCTGGCTTTTCTCAGTCTAGAAGGCACCAACTTCTAAAATAATGTCACATTTCTACTACATAAATGACCCAATTTACATGCACATTCATCTTTCCAGCGGTGAAATATCCCTTTAAAAATGCTATTATTACAATGGAATCATTAATGTTGGTTAATTTTGAATGCTGGACATGGTCAGAAATATAATATTTACAAAACACCAAATAAGCAAAGGCAGAAATAATAACCAAAAACAAATTAAAATGGAGTCTGTACATCAACCGATTTGGTGTGAATTAAGTGCTGCAGTCATTTAATATTTGGGGTTAGAGGTAAACGACAAACCTAACCAGAATGTTTCAAGTATATTAATGGAGCAGCAGATGCAATGGACCTGGTTTCTGTCTTATGATTGATTACATCTCTATGCTGTACATTCCAAAAAGAAGCTACAACAGAGAGCCGGCTTGTGCTAGAACAGCTTTTCATGCAACTCTGAATAACGTGGACACAAGACAGCTGTTTCCAATGACAACACACACCAGCACAAAACACATTCACTTTCCTATTTCTGTCCAGCGAGGCTTCATGTTAATTAAACATGGAAACATAAAGGCTTTAGCTGAAATACATTTTAACTGAACAGTAGATCAATGAACAGTGAAAAAACACAATCACGTTTTGATCTGCGGTGTGATGCAAACAAAAATGGTAAAATGAGAAACACATTAGCATAATCCAATACCTATACAGCTCAATTTGCATGTGACATTGACGTTTTCTGTCTAAATACAGAAATAAAACCCAGACTGAATTTACAGAAGTCTGTGTTAACAGCGTAGACAGTAAGGGTGCGTTCACACTTGTAGTTTGGTTCTCTTGGTTCTTTTAGTCCGGACCAAAAAAGAAAATTATACATTTAGTCCTCAATCGCTTAGCGTTCACGCTGTCATTTTTAACACCAAACCTAAAGATATTTAAAAAACAGCTTTTATGATAAATATTTTGCAAGGGAACTTGTCGAACATCCAAAACAATGACATGTGCTGGGCTAAATGCACTCGCTGTATGTGCATACATATGATGGAACTGACAACTTGCGAAGATCTTATAAAATATGTAAGGGAGTTAAAACCACGTCTGGAATCCCTCAGTCACACACAAATGAAGATCTGCTGTGGTTCTGATGCCTGTACCAAACTGTGATGAGCAACATTCATGACTATGGCGAGAAAAAACAGGTATGCTTGAGCATTCTGTCCTTTATAGGGTTACATCTGACATCATGTCCTGTTTTCTACATGGTTACATGGTCCGTGTTGCTTTCATATTTCAGTATAACCGCAACTGGAAGCAGACTGAGACCCATCTTTTCAGCGGTCTCGGTCCTCTTGTTTGGTGCGCACCAGGGTTCGAATGGCAGCGTTCACACTTATTCAAATTAACCGCACTAACAGAGAAATCGCACCAGAGTTTGTTTTAATCTAACCAAACCTGCCAGGTGTGAACACACCCTAACAGACCAAAGGTCCTAACCACTGGTAACATGGTATGCTGCTGACACTTAAAAAAAAATAGTTCATGGCACCATGAGAACTAAAAGCCACCATCAGCCTTGCCTGATGTGCCCTCAGTTAAACCCTGGCCAAGGCTGTGCCCACCTCCATGACTGTGCAATTTCTCCACAGCAAGACACAGTAGGCAGAAATCACTGACCTTGATATTATCAACAGTGATCAAAAAAATCTTTTAAAAAAGGCCATTGATTAAATCACTAGTGTACGAACAAATAATGCTATATAACTTGAGCATTAAAGCTTAATCCACACAGGATTACAAATAGGCCACTTAGATCCTCTATACTATTACATTGGTCATTTTAGCATCAACATTTTACACTAAAGCAAGATCACAGTCTCAGTCAAATTTAAGTACAATGAATCTGCACAGGGGCTTCAGATACAACTCATATATGTCAGCTAAAGCACTGTGTCCATAAAACACCCAAAATGTACCATTAATAATATTGAGAAGAATGAGATTAGATGCTGCAGAGCTCAAACCTAGTTTTGTGGATAATTCTGTATAAAATTGCATTTATTGATCCATTTATTGTCAGATGCACCACAAAATCATAATTTATGCCTTGAAAATTCCTCTTAACTGAAAAGCTGTATCTGAAAGTAAACAATCTGCTTTGCCTTTTTTAAATGAAAATAATGGAAATATAGCAAGTCTGTAAACGTTTTGGTTCCCTCAAATATACACTACTATTCAAAAGTTTGGTGTCTGTTTTTTAAAGAAGTCTTGTATGCTCACCAAGGTTGCGTTTATTTATATTTTCAAATCTAATTTATTAATCTGATTTCAAAGCTGAATTTTCAGCATCATTACTGCAGTCTTCAGTGTCACATGATTCTTAAGAAATTGCTCTAATATGCTGATTTGGGGCTCAAGATATATTTACTATTAATATTATCAATGTTGAAAACAGTTGTGCTGCTTAATATTTTTCGTGAAAACAATAATACTAGAATAGAAAGTTTAAAAGAACACCATGTATGAAAAATATTCTGTAACATTATAAAAATCTTTACTGTCACTTTTGATCAATATGTAATGCAACCTTGCTGAATAAGTTTTAGTTTCTTTAAAAAATAATTACTATTTTGAATGGATCTTTATCCACAGTCCTCTTCGAATGATAAAGTCACCATAGCACTTACCAGAGGCCCCCATAGGAGAAGTGGCAGGGGTGACCATTTGGGCATTTAAGCCGAGAGAGTGAGATGGAGCTGGTGGGACAGGCTGTGATGAAGCCCCAGATGGCCCTGGCAAGGGTCCTGGAGGAGTCTCTCTCTGTGGGGATGTCAAGGGGGTGCTCAGGGGGGTGCTGGGCTGTGATGTCGGTCCTCCGGCTAATCGAGCCAGCCGCCTTCTACGGATCTAAACAAGACAGAGTAATTACAATTTAATGTAATTACAGATCAATAATGAGCACAAGTTTGAAATCTGACCTCGACTGCTTTTAGTTGGTAAACAACACAAGGGCATATCTTTAAAAGCAAAGAGGGAATTTCGATATCTTACACACATGCTTTTGAGGCATACAGCAGTATGTTTTTAACGTGCTAATGCATCGCTAGTATTTTCAGCAGTGAAGAATCATCACTACACAGTGGAGTGAGTCATACGAGCTGGAGAAGGCAAACTGAAGGCCTCGGCAATGGCAAAGACATATACATAACTGAATGAATCAAGACTGAAAAAAGGTAAGACCCAGCCAAAGATGATGCATCTCAGTTCACACACATACTGCTTTCGCAAATTACATTGAATTGTCTACCATTTCATATTTATGTGAGCTAAAATACAGAATAAATGCAATTATTAATCAATACAGCAACTTATTTTGAAAATGAATGGTAAATGGTTGACATCTATTTTAATATGAATTTAACAATTATTATTTAAGCTAACTCCAAACTACTCCCAGCATGACCAGTTCAAAAGTGCCTAAAACCCTTGAAAACCAGTCTGACCTGACTGGGAGACCAGCAAACCTGCTTGCAGGTCATAGCTGGGCAGAGTTTGGTCTTAATTTACAGCACAACAAAACACAAAGCACTGACTGAAATGCACACCAGTGTCATACAGAAACAAGAACCAAAGCAAAATAGCAATATCCAAACCCTCAATATCCAAAACAAAGAGCTCTATTGGTTAAAATGCACTTAAAATACCAAATTATCCTAAAATACTAGGTTTTTCTTTAAGTTAAACCAAAGGTTTTATGCTTCAATAGTTTCCCCCATCATAAATATACCGACCTGACGCCTGACAATAGCTTGTTGCGCATGATTTCAGTTTCTAAACCAGATACCATTTAACCAAATGCATACCTTTGGCAAAGTTAACCTCTATAATTACATATTTTATCACGACTTTAAATTTAAAAACTTAAATTGATCAAATATCTGGTACAAAATGATTTTATTTCTTCACACGACATTCTTTCAGCCATTTTGGATTCCCAGTGAAGAAAAGCTTCACAAAAGAAATCTTAACTTGTCAACTGGTTATAAGCTCCCCAGCGACTAAAAACGATAAGGATGATATTTTAATTGTCAAATTAAAAAATAAGAAGAAAAAAGCAGATTGTCTAAGCTTGTGTCAGATCTAGTTTATTACATTTATCACCAGCTAGCGAGCTGACTGGAAATAACCTTATTCTCGTTTAATTCCACGTCTATACCGGCACTTAAGTGGCTAGAAATTACGATTTAACATCTAGCCTTATATTTCTGTGCGAAATACGTTTGATCTGGATATACTGAGCTGTTGATTAGCCTGTATCCTGTTAGCTTATCCCATCATTACTGCGATTGAAAAGGTGACAATGACAAGTCAATAAGCCTTTAATAAAACACAAAAACATAACAGTCTTGACATCACATGAGCAGTTTCGACTGGAATTACATTAAACTGTGTGAAAAATAACCTTACCTCTTCAGGACTGAGCTGCTCCATTGCCTTTCTTTTAATTTTCACCTTAATTATGTTGCTAGCCAGTCAGCTAGCTTCCTTATAAACACCAAAAGTGCATAGTCTGAACCATAAAACAAATATCAATAAGCTGTGATTGTCTTATTCAGATCTTTATATTAAAAATTCAAGCGCGCGTGGCTGATTTTTTATGATCGGGAAGCGTTATCTTCGGTTTCTTTTAAGAATGAAACAAACACAAAAGTATTATTCGTCAAAACACCGACGCGGCCATTTTGGATCTGGAATCACGTGACGTGAGATCGACACATTCCAGGCTGCGGCAGTTCAGGAAACTGATTTCACTGCTAAGGCGACCTCAGGAGACTGGTTTTCTTCAAAACCAATCTCAAGAGACTTGTTTTCTTCAATATCAAGGCTAATTGGGTTAAATCGATGGAAACGCATATAGTTATTAAATATATTAAAATGATTAATCATGACAGCTTCTATTCACATTTGAACAAATAATAACTAAATAAATATATATAGCCTATTGCATCATTTGAATTTACGAGATGTAGCCTAATTATTATTCTCTACATAAATTTATCTGTTTCTTTACAAACTTACAAAGTTTTTCATCATTCTGATTAGTTTGTTGACTGATCATCCCCAAGATGAGACGCCATAAAACAGACAGATTACAAATCTGAATTGTGTACACAAAGTGCCTTTTATAATCAGTTTAAAGCATTACTAAATAATAATATTTTCCGTTGATTGAATTGATGAGGATTATTATTATTAGTTGTTGTTGATTGCAATTTTTCATGATAGAGACATTACAACCTATAGTGGAAAATAACACACAAAGTATATTATAACTTGTTTCAATTTTTATTGCACAATAAGTGACTTTCAGGTAACAGAATTGAACAAGGTGTTACATTTAAGTAATCGAATTAACAAAAGTGTGTATATTTAGGTGTCATAAAATATATATAAACAAAAAATAAAGCTACAAGCTTTTATAAAAATAAATAAAATAAAACGTTTTAAAAATGTATTCAAAATAAAGCATGGCCCTTGATTAGTCATATTCTTGTGAAACAATGATTCTGGCTTGCAAGAAAAACAGAAGTACATTACACATTGCTAAATGTTTGTGAATGTGTCTCTTGTATTACATGTAAACATGATTAGGCAATGGTGGCACAACTATTGACAACATGCAGCGAGTGGTCTCCAGTGCCTAAACTGCTGTTGACCCGAGTCCGGTCTGTTCGTGGTCTTATTGCGCCCTCTAGTGGCACTATACATAATGCTCCTAGACACCCTGCCTCAGTCTCAAGCCTCTCGCTGCTTGTAATTGATTAGTCAGGTTTTGAGGCACAAGTTAAAACTCTTGGTTCTTGTTCTCGCCTCATACTCCACTGACTTAGAAGTGTGAACAACTTTGTGTCAAGCATTGCGCCTTTTCAAGTAGTAAACAAACGTCACAGCAGGGCCTCAGATAACCCGTTTGAAAACTTGCTTGCAGACTTGATCTTCACAGTGCAACTCCTGTAAAAGGTTGAGAGGTTTGATTATTAGTGGGTTAATGAATGAAATCAGCTCATAAATGTTTATTGCAGAAGCTTATAATGTAAGATGCTTAATTTCACACTTACCAAGTGGAGTTTGTCATCCTCGATCCAGTGCCTCCAACCTCTGTTCTTCTTCTCACCCTTTTGAAAGCACACCAACTTGTTCCCCTCCCAGTCCACCAGAGACTAGACAAATAGATGTTTCATTTTTAAACAGTGCATTAAGTGTTTTCCCCATATTGTGTGCTGAGCAAATATTTGTGTTCAAACAGACTAAAAATAATGATGAAAGTGGGATGTCGGTGTTAGTGCTGTAAGAATGTACATTTTCTTCTACAATGAAATGTCATAAAAATAAAAATAAAGACAATAAATAAACTAAAATAAAAAAAAAGGGAAAACAGTAAATTATGCATAATTCCAAGCAACTATCCCTAAACCAAACCCAAATCCTAGACATAACCCTAAGTACATGTTAAAGTACTTATTTGTGTAATTACACTGTAACAAGGACACCTTAAAATAAAGTGTGATGATAGATAGATAGATAGATAGATAGATAGATAGATAGATAGATAGATAGATAGATAGATAGATAGATAGATAGATAGATAGATAGATAGATAGATAGATAGATAGATAGATAGATAGATAGATAGATAGATAGATAGATAGATAGATAGATAGATAGATAGATAGATATTAATTTTAATATAATACAACTTTGTAATACCTTGCAGTGTCTGTCATCCAATCCCTTGGTGAACTCTTGAAACTCCTCATTGACTCTGAAGGAGAAAGTGTAGTTTCTGAAAGTGCTGATAGTCTTCACAACATATTGATCCCCCACCTGCTCGATTACTTTGCGAAGTTTTAGCTTAAGGGCGATCTTACGGGTGTACAGGCTGATCCCTGTGAGAGGACAAAGTTTCCATTACTCCTGACATACATTAAATACAAATGGGAATGCTTTACACACTGTATAATATAATATAATATAATATAATATAATATAATATAATATAATATAATATAATATAATATAATATAATATAATATAATTATTGGGGAAAAAAATATATTAGCTATGTCAATTTAAGGAACAGATATAAGAGCAATCATCAATTTTAACAGGAAAAAGAATCCAATCTTACCTAAAGCAATCATGAATCCCTCAAAGTTGACATTGCTGACCATGTCCCATGTACCACAGAGGCTTACAGGCATTTTGTTAACCGTCTGCAAACTATCCCAGTAGAAATCAAGGTGCAAGGTATAAGATTCACAACTATTTATGTGTTGTGAGCTGAGTGGGCAGTCCTTCTTTCTAATTTGCATGTCTTTGTTTCTTCACAGTTCAGGCTGTACCTCATCATGCCTTACATAAAGAAAAACGTGTCTGGCCGGTGTTTGTGTGCTAATAGTTTGCCAAAAAAACAAAAACAAACAAAAAAAAACATGATCACAATAATACCTGTTCAGACGCTTAGTTAGGCTATATTAAATGCAACGCTTGACATAGCCATGTTTGAAAAATGTTATTTTTTTAACATTACAAATATTAATGTTCACAATGCAATCAACTTTACTCTCGGTAAGTTCACCTGCATTGTCTTCCTTGTATCTTACGGAAAAAATTCTTAGCAAAAAAATTTTTTTTTCCATTTCTGTCAAATGACAAATATATGACATCATAATCACATGAACGCCACAAAACAAAACAAAGTACGCACGTCAAGTTACTGTGAATTTCTTAAGGAAGACGATAAATAGGCTATAGAGACAGAAACTTTTTTGAGCATGTGATGATGAATAGTCCTAGGTGTTAATTAAAATTGAATCAAGCGGCATTATGTGGATGAGATGCATTTAAAAAGTAGCCTGTTATTTATTATTGTACACAATCATTTTAGACCTCATTTAAAAAACACGATTGACTGAACAAATCTGATCACAATAAACAAAACTACAAGGTATCAAATGTGACTTGAAAGGGAATGTTACATAGCCTATGCTAAGATGTTTTGATTATATGCAAATGTCCCTAATCAATCAACGTGACAGACACAATCAGTGAAAGAACCGGGGAAACTCAAGTCTTTTTAATGTGTACTATTTCTAAATCTTACCGGGTCACGAGGACAAGACAAGAGCCTGAGGGCAATGTAGATGCGGATATGATCTTATTCTTAACAGAAAACAAACAACTTCACTATGCATGGCCGAAAATCAACTAAAAGGAATTTCTGTAGTAATCACGTTATTCCTGGCTGGGAATTCCCACATATCTTCAGAATATGTGTGGCATAAGATAGGGTTTTCATATATTAGCACTGACGTAAAAAAGGTCTAATCTTAAGATCATACTTGTTCAGTAACTACAAAAAATAAAAAAATAAAAAACACTTGCAAGAACACTTCACTGTCAAATTGCTGTACTCTGCATGTCAAGATCTCAACACAAATACTCTCAGATTTAAAAAAAGAAGAAAAAAAAGAAAGAAAAATAAAAAAAAGTCATGTTTAAGTGCTTATAGGCAAATGTTCTCACTTGTCAAATAAATGTCACTAAGTAAATGTGGCATTGCTTGAATTGCAACCTTCTCTAATGACCCTCAACACTTGTTATGCAATCTTTTTTTTTCTTATAGATATGTATTATTTAAAAAAAAAGAGCAAATGACAGTTATAAACAGGTTTTACATTTATTAGCACCCATATGGCAGAGCAAATAATTTTTTGTAACTGGTCAAAACCTACACAGTTCCTGTTCTAAAATTGAAAAAACAAAATCTCTTTATTTAAAAAATCAAAACATATTCAAACCAAACAATATTTCACAAAATTCAATCATACATTATTGACCACACTGAATAATTCCCAATCAAATGCAAATTGCTCATTAGCCAAATGTGTTCAATAAAGCAAAAAGCACTATGAATCAAGTGTCGATCACGCCTGTTATGGGTAACTGACCAGCCTTCCATCAAAGACCCCAAACAGAACCAGAGTCAAGCTCAAAAGCAGCAGAACATCAGTCTAGTTAGTGCTGGTGTATCTCTGAAGGGGGGCGAGGATGACATCAGCATTCTTCTGCTCGCTCTCAGCGCTATACAGTCTGTGATCCTGAATATAGCGCACCACAGGGTCGGGCAGCAAGTAGCGCACGCTCTGTCCTCTGCGCAGGGCACGGCGCACATGTGTAGCTGAGATCTCGTTGGTCACCCATTCTCGGACAACATGGATGTTCTTGCGGTGTTCGTACAGCACATCAGACTGATTGATAAACTTCTCAGCGTCACTGCCACATCTTGTGATGCACACCACACCGTAATTTCCCACAATCTCCTCAATGTCCTCTGGCTTCCAAAGATTGGGGACACCAAATGACTCCAGCACATCCGCACCACATAGCAGCTTCAGATGAGGGGTGTCTAAAATATACATTTATGAGAATAATACACATCATTAGTGATTTTGACAGCTGTAATTATAACAGATCTTAAAAGTTATGATTCATTTAAAATATGTGCTCCTTTCAGCCAGCATTTTAGCCAATGCTATAATGGTTTCTGCAAGTATCTTCAAATTAAATGTAATGCTTTTTAATGCCTTTTTTTTTTTTTGTAATGCCATACATGACACTAACCACAATTAAAAACACTTAAATTTTTGTAGGTTTATATCTAGTTTATATATTTTGTAAATGTAAGAATTTTGTAATGTAATTAATTTTTTTAGTGGCTACTGTCCCTTTAAGACCAACCGCTACTGACAGAGACTTGGATCTCACACGCGCCTCATCAACTCTTCACGTTCATTTAAGGCTTTATTTAACTCAAGACTGGTCTTACGTTATGAAGATACTCGACAAAACGGACATTTTGACATAATTGTGTGTGTTACTGATTGTTCAATTTCAGGTTTAAAGCATTTGCATGAATAAGAGCGGGATCATATTGTAAAGCTAGCCGAAGGATGACAAAAATTAACGGATGCTGCGTTGATTGCGTTAAATATCCACTTTTAATGGAATTTGCACTTTCCCATTTTTCTGGTCTAGTTTTATTCCTGTTATTCCTGCTGTACAGATCTCAGACTCCGCATCATGGCAATTTTGCTCCGGCCGGAAGCAATTATCGTTACCAAACTGGTTCCGCGTGTTTATTACACTAGCGTCAGAGCCCGTCTACTGCTAGCGTTCACACCATAGACTGTAAGGTTCACACCTATTTTTTACAGTCTATGGTTCACACACAACCCGTAAAAATCCCGTAAAGACACGTGACATCGATGTGACTTGTAATGTCTCAGCAGCGTCTTGCTTATGAGCTGCGATTTCTCTCTCGAGACACCACGCTTGAGAATTTTTTTTCTCTGATTCGATCATAAACTTGGGCATTACCAAAGTCCTTTTAGGCATATAAATTGTCTCTGGCATTACTTATCGTTTCCATAGCTGGCGAACGATACCGGCTTCAGCGTCATCACTACGACACGGCATTATTAATAATATATCATATAAAATAAACTGATAGTATACATTTTTATTCAAAACTATATCTAAATTTTTATTGCATGTAGGATTAAAAATCCATGTAATGACTTTTAATGCTTTTTAATGCCCTGCGGAAACCCTGTATAAGTTAATTATGGTATGGTTAGGCTGTTCTGCAACTAAATATAAAGACAAGACAAGAATTTAAAAAAAAATGTGCCATGGTTTCCACAAAAATATTTCAATGATAATAATTAAGCTGAAAATTCAGATGTGCCATATTAAAATAGAATAAACAATTAAAATGACATGAAATTGTTTATCAAAAAAGAGAAAACGTATTGATTTTTATACGTTTACTTATGTCTATAGGGAGTTTTATTTTTCCTTTTTTTACCCTAAATAGGGTGTTGTGAGCATTTTTGTAATGTCTGTTTCATGCATACTCATAGCCAGAGGGCGCCCTCACGCAGAAAGCCCACAAGTGAGACTCATTGAAGTCATAAAACTTATGATGTTTCAGGAAATCCCTTAAATGGACAAAGTCATAAAATCTACTACAGTATATAGTAGGCGAAAAACAGTATGTGACAAAAGTAGTATGTCCGAATTCACAGTACTCATAAAAGAGTAGACAAAAGTACTCCGATAACCTACTACTTCCGATGAGATTCTGAAGTGTGCATACGATGGACACTTTACAATCTCATGAGGCCACGGGAGAGGATTTATGAATGCCAATGAAGCGAACATAACTGACGCTGATAGGTCACATGATAATGACAACATGGCGAATATACACTGCTCAAAAAAATAAAGGGAACACTTTTTAAACAGAGAACAGCATCAAGTCAGTTAAACTCCTGGGATATTGATCTGGTCAGTTAAGTAACAGAGGGGGTTGGTAATCAGTTTCAGCTGCTTTAGTGTTAATGACATTAACAGCAGGTGCACTAGATGGGCAACAGTGAGACCACCTCCAAAACAGGAATGGTTTTACAGGTGGAGGCCACTGACATTTTTTCCCTACTCATCTTTTCGGACTGTTTTTCACCAGTTTTGCATTTGGCTAGGGTCAGTGTCACTACTGGTAGCATGAGGCGATACCTGGACCCTACAGAGGTTGCGCAGGCAGTCCAGCTCCTTCAGGATGGCTCATCAATACGTGCCATTGCCAGAAGGTTTGCTGTGTCTCCCAGCACAGTCTCAAGAGCATGGAGGAGATTCCAGGAAGACAGACAGCTACTCTAGGAGTGCTGGACAGGGCCGTAGAAGGTCCTTAACCCATCAGCAGGACCGGTATCTGCTCCTTTGTGCGAGGAGGAACATGATGAGCACTGCCAGAGCCCTACAAAATGACCTCCAGCAGGCCACTGGTGGGAAAGTCTCTGACCAAACAATCAGAAACAGACTTCATGAGGGTGGCCTGAGGGCCCGACGTCCTCGAGTGGGCCCTGTGCTCACTGCCCAACACCAGGGAGCTCGATTGGCATTTCCCATTGAACACCAGAATTGGCAGGTCCGCCACTGGTGCCCTGTGGTTTTCACAAATGAGAGCAGGTTCACCCTGAGCACGTGACAGACAGGAAAGGGTCTGGAGAAGCCATGGAGAATGTTATGCTGCCTGTAACATCGTTCAGCATGACCGGTTTGGTGGTGGGTCAGTGATGGTCTGGGGAGGCATATCAATGGAGGGACGCACAGACCTCTGCAGGCTAGACAATGGCACCCTGACTGCCATTAGGTATTGTGATGAAATCCTTGGATCCATTGTCAGACCCTATGCTGGTGCAGTGGGTCCTGGGTTCCTCCTGGTGCACAACAATGCCCGGCCTCATGTGGCGAGAGCATGCAGGCAGTTCCTGGAGGATGAAGGAATGATACCATTGAAGGGCCAGCACGCTCACCTGACCTACATCCAATAGAATACCTCTGGGACATTGTGTTTCGGTCCATCTGACATCACCTGGTTGCACCTCAGACTGTCCAGGAGCTCAGTGATGCGCTGGTCCAGATCTGGGAGGAAATACCCCAGGACACTAGCCTGACTTCGTCATACTCATTCTAGTCAGAATGTGAGTCTGATACCGCTCCATAGAGATTTGATTATGGGGCGTGTCTCAACCGAACTAGGGAAAAAAAACCTCTGCACTCAATTGGATAGACCTACAACCAATCAGAGCAACGGAGTAAATGGCGCATGCATGTCCTTCATTCATATTTTCAACCAACAAAATGTCGCGGGCACGGCTCTCAGTTCCTCTTTTAAAATGAATGCGCTGTCGATATCTTCTATAACAGACGCGATGGCGGAATCTACACATGATGTTTCATAAACAAAGTTCGGGAGGAGCACGTACAAATAATCAATCCAATATCAACTTGTCATCAAACAATACCATGTCTAACGTTACAGAGGAAGCATATTCACTCTGTCAACTTACCTAACACTCCTTGACAGTTTTTCAGCATCCCTCGGTCCCTCCACCACCCCGAATCCTCACTCTTGTCCTGTTCTCTCACAACCAGGAACACGGGGGAGTATGGCTACCGAGCCCACAGCCCTCTCGGACAGCACGTCATATACGCATTTATTCTATCTTACTTATTTGTGTGAACTCATGACATCTCATATAGCCTACGCATCTGACTTATCGGACTTATTTGTAAATGTGAACTCGTGAAATCTCAATTCTCCAGCTGCAGTCGTCTTTGTTGTAAACTAATTCAAATCAAGCGCTCTTTGGTGACGTAACCGCAGACCATCTGTCCATCATCGATTAAAGCCCGCCCTGGCAATTTGATTGGCTCGGCCTTCTAGGACCGAGCATAATTACTCCTCAATGGATCGAGTCCAGACCGAACTTCCCGACCAAAAAATGTTGTGGGCGGGGTTCGGGCTGGCACCCAGGCTACCAGGACACCATCCGTCGTCTCATTAGGAACATGCCACGACGTTGTTAGGCATGCATACAAGCACGTGGGGGCCATACAAACTACTGAGTACCATTTTGAGTTGCTGCAATGAAATTTCAGCAAAATTGACAAGCCTGCTGCATCATTTTTTCACTTAGATTTCCGGGGTGTTTTTGAATTCAGTCCTCTGTAGGTTGATCATTTTCATTTCCATCAAACGATGTGGCATCCTTTCGTTCATAACACATTAACCAGTCCATATTAGTATAGATATCCAGCATGATATTTTTCCCCATTGAGATCTGATGTGTTTTCATAGTGTTCCTTTAATTTTTTTGAGCAGTGTAGTACACCTAGATAACATTAATACTACAAAAACTTGTACTTATATAGAACATACTTTTTTAGTGGTCGTGAAGTAATTACTTATTCAAAATAAGTACCTACTCAAGAGAGTGCGCAATTTCAGACACAGCCATCCAGATATCGCTGCAGCAGAATAAAAAATTAGATAAAGATGTATTGACTGATGAAACACTGGTCTGCTCTCAACAAGCATTTGACCTTTCTCTTCACAAGTTGCTTCAATTCACACTTATTACACCTTTACATTTGTTCAAAGTGTTCCACTTGGAGAGGAATGCTTTGGGACAGTGCTGAGAGCTGCAGATTGTGTTCAATAGGGTAAACACTATTATATAACTCGCTGTACCCTTTTCTCTATGTCCTGAGGGTACATCAGCAATTCAATGTATTGTCGTTTGTCAGGTATAGTGACAGGGTGACATTCTAAGGTACACACCCTTTTAAGTGCACTGAGCAGTAGGAAGATTTATCCTTTGAAAGATTTCTGTGGATTATTTTCCATACCTGCATTTGTGTTAATATAAGAACTCTGACATATGCTTTTATTTTGCTCCAGCTTTCTCCTCTTCCCACATCTCACTGTGTCCACATCATCATTGCTGTTGTCCTTGCTAGAAATGAGTTCTGCATGATGGTGCCTAAAAAAAGATCAGAATGATCTGATTTAATGTCAATAGACTGCATAAAACGTTGATCATTTTGACGTAGCAGCACATCATATGTGACGTCCAACTACACAAGATGACATTATCAGATGTGGCATGGAACTCACGCAAAGATAGAAAGCTCTACAGTAGGTGCAAAACAGAAAGGGTGTGACAGATTTATCTTTTACTTCAACCAAAATGAAATGTTCTCTAAAAGCACATGATCTTAAGATGTTCCCACCGAACTACTTTGGCTGTCTCCACCCACTCCGACTGCTGACTCTCCCAGTCATTCACTGTGATCCAATCGGAGTTCTCCGTGGCCAGTCTTGCCATCTCTAACCGATGACAGGCTCCAATCAAACCTTTCTTTTTATAGCTATCTCCAACTGGAGAGATTATGCCTTTCACCACACTGTATCTTCCTGAGTCAACATAGAAATAGAAAAATAATAAGATGTATGCTTATTATGTATAACGTTTATCACAAAAAATGTGATGAGTGATAACAAAAACAGGTGAATTTTAAAATAATATACATTCGCATTAATACATTTTTTATTTCAAATTTACCAGTGTCTTCAAGGTGATCCCGAGCCAGTTCGAACATACGCAGGTGCATGTTTGTGATGGGGTTGAAGGACCCGCATGCCAGCAGCACCAGTTTGGTTTTCTCTTGTGATGCCATTGATTATATGGAAGATGCTGTCTGCCGAAAAAGAAATCCACAGTTGATAGAAATATATTCTGAAATCAGACAATGCTCTATATCTGACAATTAATTATTTACACAAAATTATATTGATTAATATATAATTTTGTATATAATCTTAATTATATATTAATATAACAATATATATATATATATATATATATATATATATATATAATTTATTAAAGTAATTAAATAACAAGGAAAAAAATTCTGACTGCAGGACAACAAAACAACCAAAAATTTCCCTAAAGGCAAATCACAACCAAATTTCCTGTTTCAGAAGTGTAAGTTAGGTAGTAAGAGGTAGTAATCTCTGCACCGGGGAACAAGGAAAGAGGAAACATTAAAAAGGACCCTCGCCTTAGGATTTAAGAATGATATTCTAATCTATACAATAAACCACCATTCCACAAATATGCGTAATAATATGCCACCATATTGTTTAACGTTACTTCTTACCAATTCAACACACTAGTCTCGTGCTTCCTAGTAAGCTGAGTGCAGTGGTTGTGCTCGTGTACCGACAGATACAGCTCTAGACAAACAGCAAGGCCGACAAACAGAACGTTCATAAAAATAATCGAACATTCCCATTGTTTTAACCACTTAAACAGCAGTGTGGGACAAATGATCACTGCGCGTGTACTTTTTTTTTTACAGTCTACTATGGTGCAGACAGACATGCGCAATTCCTACGAGTTAGTAGTGTGTTCGTGATAATCAACTCTGCGCAGCGTTTACGCAGAAAAGATAATAGTGCTAGCGAACCACACCTTAGCAACTGAACTGGATTTAGGAACTTAAATCCTATTGTAATTTTGTCTTTATCAGTAGGACTTTTATTGGGGAAAAAGCACGGGTGAGAATGACTACTTTATTAATGTAAAACCACAGCGTTTAGGACTCACAGTTCGTAATTCTTTTGTTTATATATATTTAAAGTCCAAGCTAAGCTAACTGCGCAGAGAGAGAGAGAGAGATATAGAATAAAGCAGGGTGACAAAATAATGTGATATATTTCATGAATGGGATACTAGACCTGTCAAAATGGTAAACCAAGCTGAAATAACCATATTTGCCAAGTTATACTTATACTGATCAGATCAGAACTATTTTGATAGCAGATCATAACAGGTGTGACATTCTCATATGTAGTAACAGAAGGACATGTCTTGTTCTTTATTAATAGATGGTGCTGAAAAAGTGATATTTGCCTGTTATTTATTTAAAAAGATAAAGAATGGCTTCTCGGGGGAAATCAGAAACAACCAAACTGAGACAAAACATGGAAGAACAGTTGGACCGGTTGATGCAACAGCTCCAGGATTTAGAGGAGTGCAGGTAATGACATCCCATCAGTTCTCTACAGCACATTCAGTTTCATGCACAGACATTTTTTATTTATTTTTTATTGCAGAGAAGACCTTGAAGAAGAGGAATATGAAGAAACCAAAAAAGAGACACTGGAACAGTTGAGCGAGTTCAATGAGTCATTGAAGAAGTTGATGTCTGGGAATATGACACTAGTTGATGAATTGGGGGGAATGCAGCTGGTAATTAGATTTTATTGTATTAACATACTGTATGATATATTAAACTGTTCTGAACTATTGAAAAGAGTTCTAAATTGTATGTATGAATATTTTACAGTTTTTATTACTGTAAAAAGACATCTAGACTGACTACTAGTATAATTATGTATGCTGAGATCATTTATGACTGCAAATTTTCATCAGGCGATCCAAGCTGCCATCAGTCAGGCATTCAAGACACCTGAAGTTATTCGGCTGTTTGCTAAAAAGCAGCCTGGGCAACTGAGAACGAGACTGGCTGAGGTGATTAACATTTAATACTGACATTTTCAAATATATAAATACCTATACAAAGACTTGTGTTAATATGTTGACATGACACTGTATGAATTCAGATGGACCGTGATGTGATGGTTGGAAAGCTCCCTCGAGATGTGTACACTCAGCAGAAAGTGGAGATCCTCACGGCTCTGAGAAAACTTGGCGAGAAGGTGAGAGGGTTATTATTGACACACAAATGCTTTCCTGCAGACATGCATCTATTTCTAGACTCATGTGTTAAATCGTTTCTTGTACCCATAACTTGTTTGAATGTGCAGCTCACAACAGAGGATGAAGCATTTCTTGCTGCAAATGCTAGTGCCACTCTGAGCCACTTTGAGAAGGTGACTGCGAGCCTGGGTAAGATGAGAATCAACCAACTATTACTATTAAAGCAACTCATGCTTAAGAATTACCTTTTTTAACTGTCAAATGTATCTTTCCTTTCCAGGATCTGAAGATAAGATAATGGCATTGGCCAGTTCTGGAGTTGGGAAGACCCATACATAAGTCTGGTTTACTAAGATTTAATTTTTTTTTTGTGTGTGTGTGAGCGTGGCCTAAATGCTGTCTGTGAGTTTTACAGTTTTTGTGTGTTTTTATTTGTTTTTAACAGTGGTTGCAATTTCTACACTTAGGAACAGAATTTGTGACTTGATATCATCTGGTCACTCAATCTAAAGTATCTATGTTGGGAGTCATCACGAAAGTTATTTGTATTGTATACACCGTATACATTTTATGTTTGATCGTACATTCTTATTTGGGTAGCCTACAGTGAAAAAAGTGTTTACATTTTCAGTGAAATGTCTCAAACATTTACAAATGAAAGTGCATTTTAGAATAGCTCTTATTTTCTGAACACAGAGAGGTAAGTTTGCCTTTATTCAAAATGGTCTTGATTCATTTTTAACCCTCTGTATTGTAATTTATTAACCTTATTATCAAATTGTCTGCCAATAAGCCTTTTGGTACTAGTATTTGATAGTAACACTGTAATTACTATGCATTTTAATTTTCGTTTGTCATTTACTTTTTTAACCAGTGTGATATTTGTAAATATTTTGTATTTTGAATATATTTGGCGATCAAGATCTGAAAAGTTGTCAGTGTTTTCCCTTTTCTGTATTTACAATAAGTGTTTTACCGTCTTATTTTTTTTTACATTGCATATTGTAGTGGGTTGGAAAAGGAGTCAAAAAACGGCTTTGAATTCCATTACAGAATGGATTGCGATCTTTGGAAAATCATTTAATATGTGAATATTTATAGACTTTATATAAAATTCCACACTGCCCATTTAACATCAAATAAAAACCAATTAATCAGTTAATTTTACTATTCAGCTGTCCTAAATGGGCACCCTAAACACTTGCGGTCTTCCTACGAGGTCGCACTTTCGTGACATAATGTCGCTTTGATTGTCGGGAAGAGGTCTGCTGCGGAGCTCGCTTCAGTTCGGGTTCGGCAAAAGTGTGCATCAAGGGTGTGTAGCTTATAAGCACCCTTCTGAAACCTATAATGACAAATGGGACACTCTATGGCAAGGTTCCTCAAATCCAGCCCTGGACTGGAGGGCTACTCCACTGCAGAGTTTAACTCAAACCATGTTTGAACTCTGAAGATGGTGACTGCATACGAAATCACATAATCTCTTGAGTAGCGACTTATTTTGAAAGAGTGATCACTTAACGACAGCTAAATAAGCATGTTCTATGTAGTATGAATGTAATATGGACATACTACATTCGCCATGTTGTCATTATCATGTGACCTACCAGTGTCAGTTACATCGCTTCACTGGCATTCATGAATCCTCTCCCGTGGCCTCATGGGATTGTAAAGTGTCCATCGTATGCTCGCTCCAGAATCTCGTCGGAAGTAGTAGGTCATTGGGTACTTTTTGTCTGTACTGTGAATTCGGACATACTTCTTTTGTCTCATACTGTTTTGCCTACTATATAGTAGGGAAGTATGCGATTTTGGATGCATCCCTTTACTAGCTTGTTCAGGTGTGTTTGATTAGGGTTGGAACTAAACTCTGCAGGGCAGTGACCTTCCAGGACCGGATTTGAGGAACCCTGCCCTACGGTCTCATGGACTTCAGTCACGTGAACATGGCGGCCATTGAATGTCCAAAGGATTGTAAGTGCATATGAAGTGTGCTATTGGGGACTGGGCCCTCTGCTCTCACCTTTAGGCAGCATTGAAAAGTTTTATAAATGGTAGTATATATGAATATTTTTCAGATTTCAAGCACTAGGTGGCAGCATTACTGTAGTCTGTAATTCACCTTCATCTTAAAAGATGAAATGAGGAAACATCATGGTGAATGATTAAACACCCTTTGGGTAAGGAAACATTTATTTATATTTTCTTCAAGTATGAAAATGGTAGAGGGTTAATATGATGTATTTTTAATGCTGCTTTTAAACGCCAACACGGATGACTAAAAGTTACTGAATGCTATACTATGTAAATAATATATAAAGATTACATATTAAATTCAATTATATATGTATAAATATATGTGTGTGTGTGTGTGTGTGTGTGTGTGTGTATATATATATACACACACATTTATTTATATGATTTATTTTTGTGCTAAGGTAAAAGTGGGCATAGACAGAAATTGTGTGTAGCATATAATTATCAAATGAAATAATCTGAACTCCAACACAACTTTATTCCCATCTCATCCTTTATTTTGTTCATGAGCAAGCATCAACTTCACTATAATTATTCCTCTGAATAATAGAAAAGTGAATGAGCTGGAAGGCAGCATCCAACAGTTCTACAACATCCCCAATTTTCATTTCTAGAGCAAAAAAATAAAAGTAATTTAAAATGTGAACAACGACCACTGAAGGCTGCAAATCTGTGACAGATAATCTTTGATTCAGTAGTATTACCAGTCTCCTGACCCCTCTACACCAGTATCATGTGCCAGTTACAGGAAATGTTTATATCTGTGTTATACATGCAAAGACAATGCTTCTGTTACATACTCACCATCTGCAGCCATTCACACTCAGCACAGACTCAGGTTATTGATTATGGAAAGTTTCTGTCGCCAGTGTCTTAAAATCGTCAAAACCACATGACAAAATCACATCGTTTGAAACACATTTCACATGATTTTTCCCTTGAGAAACTGCGGATGAATATTTGCATCAGGGGAAAGGAGGGAAGATACAAACAATTGTGCGATTTTCAGTAAAAACATTGATTATACTAAATTTGGTCTCATGGAATGGTCTACATCGATCAAACATTTTCAAAATGATTGTATGTTGAGAATACACTGTGAGAGACTATTACATTTGTGTGAGAAATCATTATGTATCGGATTCATGTGAATTTCATGCTGCCCTCATCAGGAGATACACTTCAAGATCACCTTTCACTATACACATTGTTAAACGTATACCCACATATGCTGCCTATAATAATGTACATCTTTTCGAAGTGGAAGTTCCTCAAACAGTATTTAGTACAATATTCATTGATGATACAGTATGGACCTATTTTCTCTACACATCAACATGAACACAAGACATCTATGCTGGACAATTAAAACGCCCACTCTTGATAAAACTAGCTGTTGATCCCTATCATAACAGAAAATGAAATAAAACCAAGTTAAAATCACTTCCCCATACCTGTACGAAATCTAATATTAAATAATTATAAAATGAGAAGATTGCAACAACTAAAATGGCATGGATGAGTGTTTGGTTAGTTGTGTTATTAATGCGCTGTGATAGGCAAAAGGCACTCCCAACTCCACCAGCTGAAATCTGGACCTCTCTTTAAAAGGTCCTGTCAATTTTGAGGGGGACCTGATGACCAAAACATTTAACAAAAACTAAAACCTAAAAAAATTCTCCCATCGCCCTTTCATGGGTCACAAAAATAGACCTTCTTGACAACTTGTACCTTTTCTGACATAACATAAAATTATATTCATACCACCAATCACAACAAAGCCTTGTAGCTTAGGCCTTAAACTGAGAATAGTCATGCATGTAAACGAAAAAAAAGGAGGTCTGAATGAAGTACCCTAAAGCTTCACGTCCGTCTTTACTAAATAATTAACATTCTTTTTCAAGCCCGACGGGAACAGAATATTATTTTCCCCCGATAACTGACCATTTTCGAAGGTGCATCCCGAAATGTCCAATCACAGTAAGAAAAGTAAGAAAACGAAACTATGACGTGGATCTGAGAGCAACTACGAGGAGAAATGACCTGCAAATCTGGAGTAGATTGATAGCGTCACCAAAAAGGAATAAAAGTTTACCAAATGTAAACAAATATCTTTACACAACTCTACAGTACAGTTCCATGTACAATAAAATCTACCGACCATACTGCAAAAATATTTTACGCTTCAAGAGTTGAAATTGATTTCTTTCAATGCGTTGTGATAGGCAAATTAGCCCTTTTAATGCTTTTAGGGGCCTCAAAATGACAATAATAATGTAGGGTAACCCTGATTTTGCAACAAAAAAATAATAATTACGCCAGTGTTTTAGCAACAGAGGTCTGTTAAAACAGTACGCAATAGACGTAGCAATGCTCACATTGTCGATAATCACCAGCGCACCCATTTTCCATGTCATTTCACTCATTAATGTTATTCAGACTGGGTCATTAGAGTGCATACTGTGATTCCAATTGGTCTCTATTTATTACAGAAAATACAAGCACTATCACTGAAGAATGGCTTAAATAACTGCAGCGTGCCTAAACTGTACAACATACAGTACCACGCGGGAAAAAAAAACAACTGTATCACCTGAATGTGATTATTAGTCCCCAAAACATCACTGATCACATTGAAGCCTTGGTGCAGCATTTGTACCATTGCAAGCCCAGCTAGAATTAGCATATGTAAAGCCGAAGCACTGAACCAACTCCACGCCCAACCTACAGTACGAAACGAAACGAAACGGAACGAAACAAGAAGATGCACACCCACCTCCAAGAGAAAAGACAAAATGAACGACACTTTGCCACAGAAACCTCGGCCTCTGTCATGGGTTTCTCTCTATGAAGCGGACGTCTTTTGTACGAGCATGAGATTTACCAAAAGTTTCTGAAACATGCTAAGAGCATCTGACAAATATTCTACAGCGGGTACTGTGTCTGACCGTTGGTTAGGCTTTCACTAACACATTGACTAATTACATGGTTTCATCTTATTTACAAAATATCAAAAAGCAGTTGTATTCTTCCATACCAATGATTGCAAATCTTGCCATGCAATATAAAGAGGAAGAGAAAAAAAAAAAAAAAAAGTGATCCGGAAAGCATCAAAGAGTTTTTCCTCTAAATTTCCCGAGCAAATACCCCTAAAACGTCAGGTGCAAGGAATATACATTAAATCATTCTCGGAGCTCAACTTGAAAGTAAAAGTGCCAGGGATGTGTCCGAACACGAACGCAAACGTATGCCGGGATTCCCCTCGGAAAGGACAGAAAAAGATTCAATAAATTAGGAACTTGTGTTGAGATACCTGTGATACTATACTACACTGAATACCACCACGATAAGATGTCGGTAGGGAAGCCTCGGCGGGTGGAAATGAAGCGGACTGCAACACCTGTCACGACAGACACCGGATATATTTGCATCTATATTGTACATATATCGTATAATCGTTTAGTTTTCAGCGTTTTTACGCATGGCTCCTTAGGTAAGGGGAACATGGGCATCCCTATTGGCAGAGGGATGTGACTGTGCAGGGGTGTGTGAGTGTGTGTGATCTTAAAGTAGTGTGTACAGTGTGTTTGGGAGGATCAGTAGTTGAGGGTCGAGTCGTCCCACTCCAGCTGCTGCTGTCTGCTCGAACCCTGCTGGTCTTCCTGTTCGCCTCCCTCATCTTCACTGCTGTCTGACTCCGCGCTGGTGATGTCGTCTTCCTCCTCTCCGTCCTCGCTCTCTTCCTCTTCCTCATCTCCTTCCTCTTCGCTGCTGTGCTGGTCCTCGTAAGTCTACAAAAGACAATTGGAGGTTCTTTAAACTGTATGATAGATGTCTGTAGATTTATTCAAATTAATTGATTCATGAGGAATCAAATTCTGTTTTTTTTTTTTTTTTTTAGAGCATGGGTTGCCAAACTTTTATTTTCAGCGGAACCCCCTAGACATAAAATATTTACCCCCTGAGATTTTAATGTCATATTTTAACCATTTAACAACACATTTGCATGTTCACAGTTCTCTGAGGTTGGCTGATGGTCACATGACATGACAGATAAACAGATAAAAATGTGTGTGTGTGTGTATATATATATATATATATATATATATATATATATATATATATATATATATATATATACATACATATCCATAGCCTCTATATTGGAGTTTAATATCTATGAAATGGTCTGGTTTAATACTTCTTTCAGTAACCATACTGCAAATAGTTCAGTAAATAGAATATCCATATTAGTGGACAAATGTAGAGGAGGAGGAGGAGGAGGAGGAGGAGGAGGAGGAGGAGGGATGGTTATAACAGTGTATTTTTACAACAGTGCAGTGAGTTTTTGATGGGTTCAGCCCTCTGCTGCATTAACTATGTATGAGTGTTCTAAGAGCGCTGAGCGAGCTCTGTTTTAAGAACTCACCTCCATTGGGTTGACGGTGATGGTGAGGGCCGAGTCATCCCAGTCCATCTCATTCTCTTTGCCATTTTCCTGGTCCCTCATTGTGCTCTGGTGGGCAGCACGGATACGGAACACTCCCAGGATGATCATAAACACCAGGAAGCTCACACATACAACAATAACGATGGTGGCAGCACTGGGGACAACTGTGAAGAGTGGAGGGACATTAGCATTAGGTATTTAGGGTAAAAAAAAAAAAAAAAAAAAAAGGTTGTCTGAGGTGCACCTCGCCAGCTGCCCAGATGTTGTAGACCGCACTCGTATATAATCCCTAAAAGTGCACCATTAAAAATGGGCTAAGGACACAGCGCCCCATAACCGTCCTACTTTTTAAATTAACTTTAAGCTGAGGAAACACTCGTGGAAAGAAACTGAATTCAGTTTTGAGCTTGACATTATTCGTTTGATTACCAAATCTGGATTATCTTTAATGAGGGATTAGTGCAATAATCTAGGAGAGATACTGTGAGAGATGAGGCAGCCAATGAAACGTCTCCAAGAGAAGCTGAACAGATGGATCAGAGGAGGGGAGGAGAAGGTGTACCTGAGGCCTGATGTGTGTTCACCAGGTTGTGTCCAGACAGGTCCACTGAAGCGTGCTGTACTTGGTTGATGAACTGAGGTTGTACCATAGCATTGTTAGCATGATCCATTGGGTTTGCTGTATGGATCACGTTGACCTGATTACATAAAAGATTAAGACGGTCACATAACTGCCATCTGCACAGTACAGTACAATACAACTTGCTGCAGAATAGGTCTTTGCAAATCCTTATTTGGCTTATTTTTATATAGCCTTATTCATAGAATTGTTGTATTCACAGTACCCTTAAAAAAGTAATCAATGATTTTTATGATTTATATATATACACATGTAATAAAAATGTGTATAGTGAAAACTATATATAAAATAAAAACTAAAAGCTCTTTAATTAATCTTAAAAAATATAAAAATGATATTAATTATATTTAATTCATTAAATATAAACACTACCGTTCAAAAGTTTGGAGTCTGTAAGATTTTTTAAATGTTTTTTAAAGAAGTCTCTTATGCTCGCCAGGGCTCCATTTATTTGATCAAAAAATACAGTAAAAACAGAAATATTTTGCCAAGTTTTTGGCAACCTTTATTCCAGTCTTCAGTGTCACATGATCCTTCAGAAATCATTCTTAGATTTTGATATGGTGCTCAAGTAACATTTATTATAATTATTATTATTATCAATGTTGAAAAGCCTATGCCTTTTTAATATTTTTGTGGAACCTGAAATTTTTTTCAATATTCTTTGATGAATAGTATGTTTCATAAAAATGTTAATGTCTTTTTAAATGAAAATGTAAAAAATCTTATTGACCCCAAATTTCTACAAGGTTGTGTTTGTGTCTTAGATATAACTGTAGGTACTGTAGTATTTTGTATGTAATAAATTATAACATAGAGGACAGTGTGCGGTCAGCCATACCTCGACTTTAAATTCATTGCTGATGTAGCGGCCATTGAGTTCAGAGCAGACAAGTTTAAACTTCCTGTCAAACAGAGCTTCTGTGTGCCAGTTCCTGTAGCGGATCAGGTGCAGGACCTGTTCATAGTTTGCCATGGTGTTGACCCCTGTGGACAGAGTCAAACTTTAACCATGTGTTGTTAAGATTACAGTATATAGATCAGCCAGATACTGATAGTATATTCCATATAATGCAACTAAATAGCAGTTGTTTGTTGATGTAGATGGATGAGTACCTGTGATGACCATGCCCACGTTAGAAGAGCTCATCTCCAGAGTTCTCTGCTGGATTTGGGCCAGATCCACCTCTAAACTCTCATGATCTCCATTCAGATCATCTCCCACTACAGTCACCTCACACGTGTCCAAGTTATGCATGATCTCCTCAGATACCACCGTCTCTTGCACTGCCAAAAATAAAAAGCCATCCGTCAGTAAGTTAGATCAGAGCCTCTCCATTTGATTGAATTTAATCTTGGAAAGACTTGAATGTTCAGAATAAGTCCACCATGCAATTCTATGACAAATATTGATTAGGTGGAATAAAGCAACCAGTAAGAAATACTTACAATGCACTCAAATGTCAAATAAAAACACGAGCCAAGAGAAAACCTCTTAGACTGTCTTTTCCTAAAGCATAAGCTATACAGTTAATCCGAGAATCAGAATCAGTTCTCCAAGAAACAGTTTAACTATTTGCATTTCCATTTAATATGTTGTTCCAAGTCAGAATACCATTCTTTCTTCCTTAGATCACAAATGTCATACAGGTTTGGAATATTATTTGAATATTAAAATTAATATTATATTATATAATATATAATATTAACTGTCCCTGTAAGTAATTTCTCTTGCAGTCAATGGGGATTTTATGGTGCTTACTCTACAACTTTCTTTCTCTTTCATTATCCATTTCCCTTCTCTCCATACTTGCAATGCACTAAATCTTAAAATAAAAATCATGAGCTAAGAGGAAACCTCTTAGATTTTCTTTTCCTAAAGCATAAGCTATAAATTTCATCCCAGAATCCATTATATAGACTCCTACAGGTAGCAACATCAGTATGCCTAGAACTAATTTAAGCATTAACTTCCAAAATGTTGCTCCAAGAAACACTTTAATCCCATGTCCATTTAATCGTGTAATTGAAGCCCATTTTACTTTGGCTTACATTTTAAGTCGAACTGTCCTTTCAAGTAATACCTCTTGCAATGAAGAAACTATTCCCGGTCAATCTGTTTTCTTATAGTTATCCTACAACTCCCCCCCCCCCCCTTTTATGATCCATTTCCTCTCTCTCCAGCTTTCTCAGCAAAATATGTGAATCTCACATTCCCAGCATACCTGTGGGATCATCCTCGCCCTCGGCTTCGGTCTCAGCTTCCACCTCCACCTCGCGAGTGATGGTACTGACGATACGCAGCTCAGGGAAGAGCGTAACACCCTCCGTGCTCTCAAATTCGGCTGCTCCACGGGCAAAGTGATCAATCCCACTGAGGCTGATCTTTGGCTCCTCTGGCTGGAGAACCATCACGTAGCCTTCAGAGTCAGGCACGGAGATGCATGTCTCCTCATTGAAGCATCTATAGAATGACCAAGTAGATCAATCATAATGCATTCACCATTATGAATGCACTAAAAGTATGACAAGATCACTTCTCCTTTATTATGAGCTTTTCTGTTTTGTTAGTTATTTTGGAACAATAATGTTTCAAAGTGGGTGGGGCTAGCTGGTTTGATGCAGCTGAATTGAAATAACGGAAACTAACTTGACAGTGGTGGTGACACGCAGATGACGGATTCCTGGGGTGGGGAACTGCCGGGAGTTCAGGTACGAGATGTGTTGCATGACCTTCTCAAAGCTCTCAATGTCATCTCCCTCCAGGCTCAGAGAGGACTGGTTGGGGTTAAACTCCACCTAGAGAGGGACAGAGAAACATATATAGTGCTGTCATTGTTAACTAATTTTAAGAGTTTTAATTAAAACTCTTAAAATTCATTTTCAGTCATTGAAATTAAGTTGGAATAAAATTAAATATAAGATTGAAAAGCGTAAACTTAAAAATCTTACGTTTAAGTACTAGAATGACTAAATCTAAAATAAAAAGAAACACACGCTATTATGCATACATACACACATACACATACACACACACACATATATATGTGTGTGTGTGTATGTGTGTAAGCATGTATGTGTGTATGTGTGTCTGTATGTCTGTATGTATGTATGTGTATGTATATATATATATATATATATATATATATATATATATATATATATATATATATATATATATATATATATATATATATATATATATATATATATATATATATATATATATGAATCCCAAAATGTAACTATATTACTGACCAGCTCTTTATATAAAGTTGGTTATATAACCATGTCCAACTTTATCCATATACATACAGAACACTTATACTAGAACGATAGATACTATATAGCACATCTCAACTGCTTGATTGCTTGTATTGCCACAAAATGTAAATTATATTTACATTATCTGCTAAATGCATATACAAGGCATAAAGATATTAAGATATTATAAACACTAATATCATGGTTTTCTGTAAAGCTGCTTTGAAACTGTGTATTATAAAAAATAATTTTTACTTGACAAAAATTAAATAAATTAAAATCTATATAGCAATAAAAAACACAAAAGCACATAAAATTACTGAAAATAAGCTAATTCAAAACAGTAATAAATGCTATAATAGTATATAAATAATATACTTAAATAACACTACAGAACACCCATGAGTCACAAGAGTAATTTCACAAAGATCATACTGTCATCAGACTCTTCAAACCTTCATCTACACAGCCCAAAAGAAGCCCAATTCTTTGAATTGTGTTCTTCAAAGTTCACATCCACTCACCTTCACAGCAGAGGCCACTTCCTCTGGAAGCTGCACGTCAAGACCCTCCTTGCAGGTGTACAGGCAGTCAATAACCTTCTTGTTTTCCAGTTTGCCGGAGCGGATCATGAGTCCCGCCAGGTTGCCCCGGAAGTACTGAGTCATGCGGGCGCTGCCACCTATACAAACCCGGAGGGGGACAGAACCTGTTAGATACCAAACAAATGCTCTGCTAGACTCAAGCATGCTTGGTGTGCACAGGCCGTGTGACTGATGCTCATGCATGTTATGTGTTCTGTGCCGGTGCCGCCCAGTGTGTCACACAGGATGATGGATGACCTAATTTAGGCCTGTGGCCTCATGCAACTCTTGGTGGGAGAAAAAAAGGCAAATGAATGGGAATGAGCACAAAGAGGCACATCAAAAATGAGGCAACATGATTGAATAAATCTACACATATTTGCATATTTCTAAATGGTTTCGGCAGGGAATGTGTGTTTTGAACTACCTTCTTGTTATCAACATTTAAGGAATAGGTGACCCAAAAGAACATTTAGTCATTGTGCTGTTCCAAATGCGGTATGCGATTATTATTTCCATGGAACATACAGGAAGAATTTATTGAAAAACCTTACGCTGCTACTTCTAGAGAATGACAGTTAATAGTGAGCACATCTGTCAAGCTCCAAAAAGACAAAAACTCATCATAAAAGTAACATTTCGTATTATCATCAATGTTGAAAAGTTGTTCTGCATGAGTATGTCTTTGCTGTGAATTATTAATTTCATTTAAAAAAAAAAATTACTGACCTCTTTTTAACTATAGTGTATATTCATATTTTTTTATAATCAATTTTACAATAAATTAATTAAAAAATATATTCATATTATAATATTATCTTCAAAGTTCACAATTAGCTCTCAATTCATATCCAAAATTAAAAATGCTGTGACAAGCTTAGTTACTACCCAACGCAATAACTAATAATGAAAATGCATGTTTTTTCATTTAAATGAGCCACTTTTCCTAGTTAGAGCTTGACAGGTGTTGTTGTATGTGTAAAAATTATTTAAAATATTACTTTTGTGTTCTACAAAATAAATATATATTTGTTTGATATACGTTTGAAACAACAGAATTTTAATTTTTGGGTGAACTGTCCCTTTAAGATGAAAATGACACTGGTATGTTTCTAGCTGCACATAATGTCCTCTTATACTATGTCTGAAGGACACAGAGATGCGGGAGCAATAATATGACCGAGTAATGCTGTAAAGCAGAGGCAGCAAGGTCACGCAGTGAGAAATGAGACACTGTCTGCTGCACTGATACCACTGGCATAAATAACACTGCAAACCGCAGCAAGGAATGCAGCCAAACCCTCTGGTTTATCATAAAAACATGCAGATCCCTAAGGACAGTCAGACTTGTTTTGCTTGTAATATATTGTGTGTCTGCTGCTGTGTGTACTTCTCCAGATCTGCAGGCAAACTGAAATGAGATGGAGCTGGGTTGATGAATTAAGAAAACAAAATGAAGAACAAGACAGAGGCAGGGTTTATGACATGGCGTCTCTCGACTCAGTCGCATCATGCTACATATGTTATGCCGTTGCAGACTGAAGCTGTGCACATACGGTCCTCCCGCAGCCATATGTCACGCTGCAGAAGAACCGTATATGCACAGGCCGTTAATAGACGTGCGTATTGATATATTGGGGTGATCAGGAAAGACTTGGGCAACCTGTCAAAGGCTCTGAGAGCGTCTCAGTATCATTGTCATGTCCTGAGAGGTCTGTGGAGGCAAGACAGAAGAGCAGGGAAAGACCAGGGCTCAATATAGTCAAGGGAAAGAAAGTCACTTGATACATATTGTCATGCATTGAAATGGTTCGTATTCTAGAGTGCATTTTATTGGACAAACATTTAAAAATAATTTAAAAAGTAACAAGTATTTTAAAATAAATAAAATGTATGTTATAATTACATGTTATATTATATATATTACATATATTATATATATATTATATATACAGTATCTATGTTAGAAAGAGAAATTTTTTTTAATAACTTAAGCATTATTATAATTAAAATAAATATTTACTTAAATTGATTAAATGTCATTTATTTAAAAAATTCTATAATTTTACTACTAACAATTATTTTTATGATGATGACTGAATAACAATAACAGCAACAATAATACTAATCATGGTTTAATAATAATTATTATTATCTTGATTATTAAATCGTGATGATGATTGTTATTAAATCATGATAATAATAATAATAATAATAATAATAATGACTACTAATAAGAATAGTGATTATTATCATAACAAAAATAATTAAATTACTATTATTAATATTAATAATAATAATATAAGTATTATATAATATTGGATTCATATAATTAGAAGTATATAATATTAATACTACAATTAATGTTGTTATTATCAATAATAATGATTTTTATTTTATTACTATTATTATTTCAATAGAATTTGATTTTATTAAACAGCAACAAAACTCTGTTTGATTTAATGAGGTCTTTAAGACCATCTAATTCATGGCATTTGTAAAAAGATTTTAAACTACATCTATGACTGCGGTTATAAAATAGGCAACTCTACAAATTGCAAAACTACTTACTAATAGAAAGCATGCTTACATTTCAACTGCAGCTGGCGACAAAGAGGTGTCAAGTCTAAACCTAAGGTTACATCATTGTGTGTGGGGAGAATCAATAGATCATTAGCGAGTGTACCTTGCCAGCAGGCGCCGATGGTGAGCTGGGTTTCGATCTTGGAGGCATGCAGAGGGTAATCCTCCGTGACCAGGAAGGGCTCAAAGGTGGCACCATCCACAAACAAAATCACTGCTGGGAACTCGATGTTCAACACGTAGTGATGCCATTCTTTATCACACACCTGGGAGGAGAGAGACTGGATCAGGGATTGATTGAACTACAGATTGCAGCAATGCAAAAGAATTCAGAAGAACTTGATATGGTTATTTACAATGAGAGAAGAAACCCTAAGTTTACCTTGCTAAAGCCACAAACAGGTAGGATTTTTAGGCCTGGTTTCACAGACAGGGCTTAGATTAAGCCATAGTTCAATTAGCGCATTTAAGTAGCTTTATTAATCATGCCTTAGAAAAAACATTACTGGTGTGCTTCTTGAGACAAAACAATGGCAATGACATATTTTAAGATATATCAGTGCAAGTTGCTTTCAAATTCAACAGCTCAAACATGCATTTTAGTCTGGGACTAGGCTTAAGTCATTAAGGTTTTTAATGCTAAGGACCTTCAGTTATGATGATGCTCTAGCAAGGGACCCCCTTTGTACAATATAACTGTAAGAAAACTAAATATTACATTATACAATTATAATATATGTTATACCTCCCAAAACTAACTGAATTTGTCCTAACTCTTTGAAACAAATCCTAATCTAAAGTAGTCAACATTAAGTAGACAATCCTGAAAGCTATGAAATGTTGACAATGGTTGATAAAAGCTAAATCTTTTGGTTTAAAATGCATGCTTCTACATCTATATCCTCTGAGGTCAATACGACCTCCATTCAAATATAGAGGTTTATATTTAATTCTGTGTAAGCCAGAAGTTTTACTATTTTTATGCCACATGGACCATTTGGATAGAGAATTTTATGGAGCAACAGTTTTATTTAAGTATGTTTATGCCCTAATTTAACACATGAGCTGATCTAGCAGGCTAAACATAGCGTTTAGAAACACAAGGGCGTCTTTCAAAACTAAGTGCTTCTGAAAGGACTCAAGTTGACTCACTTGATCGAGTTTCCAGTGGAATTCAGCCGGTTTGTAGTTCTCAGACTCGGTGGGCTCCTGACGCAGCAGAAGCACAAGACGACAGTTGTGTACGTACAGCGAATAGTGGTGCCTATTCATTTCTGCAGAAGACACATATACAGGAATGAAAATCACACTTCTGTCAATGATTATTCATGTTAATATGCTTGTTTATCACATGACAGATTGCACGTTACAATATTTGTGAGTTTCACATACAGACGTTAATGAAAGGATTTAATTTGAACTGTGCTGCTCTGTACACGGATTGCTGCAGCCTCACTCTCCCAGCAAACAATAAAGCAACTTCCCATAAACGGGGGCATAACTGTGATGTAATCAGCCTTACATAAGTCCCAGCAGATGAGCTTTTTCTAGCGCAGGCAATTCTGCTTCAATGACCAGAGAGAGAGATCATAGTGTGAGATTCCCAATTCACACACCTACTACAAGCAACCCTCAAAAATGTTATGAGATGCTACTCTGGTGATATTCTTCCAAGGACACTACCATAAAACCACTTAATATAATTACATATCATTACATATTTCTAAATAGGATGTTTTTTTGTACTTAATGCAATAAATTAATTTTAAAGGAAGGAAAACAAAATAATACATATGATTATTGTGTTCAGCAATTTGTGTGGATGATACTTGTGTGGATAATAATATGTGTGAACATAAATGACACCATATGGGGTGATTTCAAAAATAACTTCCAATACCATACATAAAATGCCTGAAATAAAATAAAATAAAATAAAATAATTTTAATAATAAATTATAACAACAAAAATAATAATAAACTACTACTACTAATAATAATAAAGAATTTTTAAAACAATAATAATAAAAACTAAAAGCCGCAAATAGAGCAGACTGCATAATTTTATCAGTTATAATGTCCAAATATCTCTTTACCCGCCAGCATTCTTGAAAAAAGTTGCCAGCCACAGCCAGTATTTCTGATTATTTTAAAAGTTATGGCCCCCAGAATATTTTGTTGTATGACTATCTGAACATGCAGTATGTCAAAAGAAAGAACAGACCCTCTGCTTTTAAACAAACAAACAAAAAAACTTTTTATTCTAGCTTTATTTATTCCTTTTTTTATCAACATTTGAATATAGGCAAGCTTCATTAAAAAAAGCAACATTTTGAGCAAAAAACGTCTGGATTGGATTCAGAATGATGATCAAAACATAGATCGAGTCCATCAACACCCCCAAAGCTTCACAGTCCTATAGCTCGTCCTGGGTCGACATTTCATTCAGTAACATCAAGCAGTTTTGATTTATATGCCGTTTAATATTAATGATCGTGTTATTTTACATATGCATCTGCTTACACGTGATATCACATGTTTCTGCTTCTTTTTCTCCTGTATTTGATCAGAAGATTCAGTACTCTTTCAGAAGATGCGTAATAGCGCCCCCTATGCGTAATAGCACCCCTGAAAATTTCAGTCAATGACGGGGAAGCGTTTTCTCACAAATGGCGAAAATTTCCGTCAATGTCGGGAAAAGAGTTGTGTTAAATGTTAAAAAATGTGTTAAAAAATGTGTTAACAGCTTTACTAACACAGTGAATTAATTGCATGCGTTAACATGATGATTTTGACAGGCCTACTGAAGATGATGAGGACACAAAAACATTAAAGCCATCATCACCCTCTCAGTCCTGTGAGTTTTTTTTTTCTGTGTGAATGTCATTACCGGTCTTGTCAGAGTTGCAGAGGATGGTCTCTTTCTCCCTGCTTCCAGGTCCATGTCTCATCCACACTGAGATGGTGAAGGGCTCCTTCAGGGTGGTGCTCACCACACCCTCCGGGACCTTGATGGCCTGGGTGCCGTTGAACTCAAACACCTGGTCGCTGTCGTGCCCGTTGTCAGTGGGCAAGCCTACGGTCCAGTTGGCAGAGGTGCTGGGAGCAGGAAGCAGCTCCACAGTGCCAGTGCTGGCACCTGGATAAACACATACAGTTACTCAGAGGATTCCAAATTATTGCTGGGTTATGGTTCAGCATGTGCCTATGGGATTATGCAGGTAATATGATTATGTAAATTAGTTTAAAACAGTTTACAATTGAGTTGCTTAATTCAAAATTCCACATTTAATGATCTTGATGTCAATGTAACTCTATTATAATAAGTATGTCTGGACTCACCGCAGAGCTTGTGTAAAGATTTTTCGGAGTAAGTGTCTCGGTCGCAGCCCTTGCCGATGTGATTAGTCTCCAGCATGATGCTGGCCTGAATGGAGGTGATTGGCTCCTCACAGGTTTCCAGGTGCATGCTGGGGAACAGGGCTAGACTTCCCGTGCCGGGCTCATATTCAATCCTTTTATTAAATCCTATCAGAATCAGACAGACAGAAAATGTGTTCAAAAAACAGACCCACAATGAGTATTCGGTAACCCTTTGCAATAAAGCTGTACAGGCTAAAATTAGTTAACACAAAACTAAAAATGAAAATAATATTTTTAACATATATTAAACAATTTTAACATTAAAATGTGTGTAAGTTTACATTAGTTAATGCATTAGTTAACATAAAACAACATCAAACAGCAAAAACAATACTTGAACAATTATAGCATTTACTATTGTTGATTTATAACATTCCATATACTAGGGCTGTCAATTTAACATGATTAATAGGACTATCAAACATAATAAATCCCATGGCCAATCCATAAATACCATTTTAAAAGAAATAAATTTCTTACAAGTTGACTTTTTAGCTTGACACACCATCTTTGAATCATTGTGGGCTTTTCTCAGCAAATACTGATAAAACACCATTATTTCTATTTTTCATATCGTTTATAATTAATTAAATAATTATTTTTAGTGATTGACAGTCCTAATATACAGTTCTGTTCAAAAGTTTGAAGTGGTAGGATTATTTAAAGTTTAGAAAGACGTTACATCCATCAAAAGTACAGTAAAATGTTAAGATTCTCAAATATCATTACAATCTAAAATAACTTATATATTTTAATATATTTTGTAAAATGTAATTTATTCCTGTGATAAAAGGCTGAATTTTCAGCAGTCTTCAATGTCACATGATCCTTCAGAAATCATTCAAATATGCTAATTTGGTGCTCAAGAAATACAAAGCACAAAGTGTACTTGCATCTGCTCCAAAATTGAACTTCATAGCCGAGTTTTCTAGCTTTAAACAACAAAATACAGCTGTGTTTGAGGGACAAAAGATCCCAGAGATCTTTGATACCTTGCCAGCTTGGTTTGCAGGTGGGCTTGATGTTGATTTTGACAAGGACGTCCTCAGATGCCCGGTTTTTACCACAGTCGTACGCAGTCACTGTGAGTTTGTACATGCGGTCCTTGCTGTAGTTCAGCTTCTCTGTGTTCTTGATGTTGCCTGTTTATAAGGAAAAAAGTGACAAGCAATGACCTCACATCCTAGGTAAGACAAACCGAAATGATCATGCTTTAGTTCTGGGTACATCTCAAGGTGACAGTTGGCTGACAACAGATACTAAAATGCCTGCTTTGCACAAATCAATTTTTATAGGCACATGAATAACAATGACTTAGAAGTCAATATCACTGTAAGGTCTATGAGCTGGAGTTTTGGCAGGAGATTTGGACTGGCGGCACTTACCATCCTTGTCAATGGAAAAAGGCACATCGGGGGTGACGATTTCATAGCTGCAGATCTGACTGAACTGGAAAGAGCAGTCAGCATCCACAGCCTCCACCTTCAGGATGCTGTCGTACTTCTTGCCCTCGATCACTGTGGTTTTGTAGGACTTCTCTTTGAACACTGGAGAGTACTCGTTTACGTCATTCACTCGGATGTGGACGGTAGCCCTGGGGGACATGAAAGTGTGATTAATAAACTAGAATCGGACAAGAGGGAATAGGCACGACAGTGACGCAGCCAGATCTTGTTTGTAAGCAGATGGACGATTAATTTAGGAATGATCTGATGGGATGCAGTCATCCACAGTGTTGTAATATCGCAAACATGATATCCTAAGAATGTGATATTTCAAATGGGGTCTTTGAGTACTAAAAGCCAAAAGTAAAAAATAAAAAAAATGAAAAGCAAGAAAAAATAAAACACATGGGTCTAATTCATTCTAGGTAAGTGCTAGATCTAAAGACAAATAAATAAATCAACAGGTTCTAGCCTTTAATTCATTTGGGAAAAAAATGTATTCATTCATTTTGATTATTTGAATTTTATTAATATTAAGTTGTTGTGTATGGCAAATCTTGTAGGCAACCAATGTAAAAATGTACTTATAGCTGACTTACCCACAGTGGTTTGATTTTCCCACAAAAATATTAAGCAGCACAACTGTTTTAAAGCACTAAATCATCATATTAAAAGATTTCTGAAGGATCATAAACTAAACTACATGTGAAAATATTAAAATAGAAAACAGTTATTTTAAATTATAATAATATATCACAATATTATGGTTTTACAGTATTTTTCATCAAATAACGGCAGCCTTGGTGAGCAAAATAGAATCAAAAGCATTGAATAAATCTTACCCATTCATAACTTTGGAAAAGTAGTGTAAGCTTAGTGGTTAGAATACGTTTAGACACGTTGAAACGTTGAAAAGATGCTTATATGGAACATTCTGACTTAATTCTGGCTCATTCCCCCATCATTTTATTAATGAGCGTAACCAAACAATATACGCACTTGTGAGATTTCTTCATGTTGTCGCCCTCAGGTCCCTCTCCACAGTCGTAGGCCTGGATGGTGAAGGTGTGCTCCTTTTGTAGCTCACAATCCAGTTTATCCTTGGCCCGGATCACGCCCTCTCCGGTGGATTTATCCAACACCACTGCCTCGAACGGCACGTTCTGCCCGTGAATCCTGAAGCCGCAGATCTCCCCTGCAAAGGGCACACGTGTGTTTAGTCAAGCCCACCCGTGAGCCGAAGCGCCAGCTGCCGTTCATGAGATAAAAGAAACCCACAACGAAACTAATAACACGCCACACTCAAATAAGAACAGCCAAAGTTGGTTTGGCAGCCAAAAGGATCTAAACACTGAGGGGAGGTGGGAGGTGAAGGTGTCTGTGGAGGAAGCCAGAAGCACTGTGGGATGGGGTGAGTTTTTAGGAGGTGGAAGGGAGAGTTAAAAGATGTCTGGTCCAAGCCATTTGATCACATTGCATCCAGTCATGCAGTAAGAAACCCAGAATGTGGACAGGCATTTCACAGGAATACTTAAATACAAGGACAGGAAGGAAGTGATATGAACCAATAAACAGATATCGGTTGTATTTAATACATTCAAATAACATAACATATTTGAAAAAGTACTTAAAAGGTGTTTAACGCTAATTTTTGGTTAAAAGTAACACATTTAAACAAGAAAGCAAGGTTAAAATGTTAAGTTAATCATGGGGCGATGAGGAGGATTTATGACAGATCCAGCATTCGATCAGAAGTTCACAAATCAAAGCAAATATACAAACAAACAAACAAAAGAACCCTCGTTTGGAGTTTAAATTCCCCTTAAAACTAGATTTTGGTGAGAAGGAAGTCTTCCTGTGCAATGTTGTCTCTCTCAAACCTTTAAAAAAAACTGAAAGAATGAAACAATAAAACAAAAGAGAGTAGCAGAGGCAGTGAAACTTAAAGGCTGGATGAGAGCTGGGGTTAGAAATATCCATTTGCTTGACATCCACATCAACCAGCAGTAGTTGCCATGCTGTGTATTTCAGATTAGTGGAGGAGAGGGTGAAGAGGCTCAGACTAGAGGTCAAACCACACCACAGACCGGACAGCAGAGAGTTTGCATCTTTTAACAATCTCAGCAGGAACTAACCTGTATAGCATCAGACTCTTTGATTTATGATCTGTCGTGCTTAAAGTGAACCCTTAAAAGCTACTTTACAAACAGGATCTCTCAAAAAACACACTTTTAAGACGTTCGGATTGGCGTTCCCCCCCGAGAATCTGGTGTGCGAGCATTATTTCCACTTATTTATTCTGTTTTTTTTGAGCTGAAGCACTGTTAGGATTTGCAAACTTCAATGGATGTCTCATGCATAGATATTTCTAGATTTTGTTATCCCCGCATCACACTTGTCATCCAGTTGCTAAAATTTCATTTCCAACAAATTCAAAGGTGAGAGAAAACTGAAAAACAAAATCAAAAGAAGAAGAACTGGGAAGAGATTAAAAGAGCATGACAGGAGTTTCCGTGTGAAGTGCCGATTTATTTTGTATTTGCGTTAGTGGGTTAATAAAACGGTTTACAAGGCAGTAGAAAGAGCCCGTCATCACCTTCTTTGGTGAAGGTCACCTCAAAACTTTCTACAAGAAGGGAGAAAAGATAAACCCAGGTCAGTCAGAGAAAGAATGAGATGCACAGAAACACAGAGACAAGAAAAAGGATACAGATGTTACAGAAGCAGTCAAGGACTCAAAATACCTCATTTGACTTTTTGCGCTGGTACAGATTAGGGCTAAGCGACATGTATTGAATATTTATTACCATTTTGCTAGGATATAAAATTAAACAGCACTGGAATATATAAATGATTTTAATGTGCTTTTTACTTGGCTATTACGTTTCCTGAAGAGTGTCGTAACCTCTATATGAGAGCATTAGGACAGATATGGTTTAATAACGTCTCTAATTTTAAACTGAAATGGCATTAGAGTTGGTATTCATGTTCATGAATCAGTTCAAACTGTACATGAATTGATTCAAAACTCAGATTCATCAATACATCCGCATCATCATTATAATATTTTAAAAGATATATGTAAGTAAATAATACTGCTGATTATTTTCCACCAGAGGAACCATAACACCAAATAAATTCAAAATTCTTAATCCAAGAGGTCTAAAATCAAGTTTATTAAATAATTAAAAAATAAAACAAAAGGGGGGCAACATGTGTACCAATTCTGATGGTATTCTGAGTCCTAGTATGACTGTATACAGCACAAAACAATATACTTGGATGAGTCAACATTAACAGTCACAGAAACACAAAAAACAGCCTTGACCACAGGTGGAAATAGCCATAGAGTCCCTGTTAGGGTTAAAACCATGAATGATTCAACCGTATGAAAGAATAAGGGTTAGCCAAAAACTCTCCTTATAGTACTATCATTTATCAACACCTGACCAGCACTAAAATTAGCCAACTTCATAAAAAAGAAAAAGTGTATGGTTTTTTTTTTTTTTTGGCTTGGTTGACCGCTAAGGGTCCAGTTTGACCCTATCAGTGGCCTCTGCTGGTGGACCCGTCCACCCCATTCTACCCCTACAATTAGAGATAGATTTTCCATTAGGATCTGCTGTTCAGAGCAAGTCATGCGGTGGAAACTTTGTGCCTCATCAGTGCATTCTGGGGCTTTAATGACTGTACATCCCCACACTTCCCCTAAAACCCAGACTGGCGCTTCAGCCCGCATGACAAGCGCCAACTTCAATAGTCCTCCATTTCCCAACAAGCAAAACACATGAATATTGATTCATTCAACTCGATGGAATCGACGAAGATGTAACAACAGCTGAGACGTGAGAAACAAGACTAGTGCATGGGCGTAATTGTTTATTTGATTAGCTTCTGCTTCATTACTGTCTAAGCATTTAAGTTTTAGCAGTCTGAAAAAGTTAAACGATTCGCTTATAACAAGTCAGAGGAAATATTGAAATTGACAGCTAGCCGGCACTGAATATTCCTCCGCTGATAGGAATGTAAGAGCTTTCGATAGAGTACGTCATGTCTGCAGTGGAATTCGATGCTGGTTTATAAAAAGCCAGCAGAACATCAATCATGATGCTGCATGGCTGCCCTTAATGGGATACTGTACCCTTTGAAGCAATTTTTTATTTAAACTAAATAAATCGAATTGTTCGACAAAAATTCCCCAGATATTTAAAATGTTGGGGGCAAAATGCTTCTGCTATGATTTCCGTTTTGTTAGGGAACACCCTTCTACATAGTAGCCTATTTTGGTGCGCAGTGGGGTTTTGGCGATCGGCCCACCGGGAAAATTTCAGGTGCTCCCGATGGCCAGTCAATCTACTCGCAGCCAATCACGGGCCACCTACTTGCTCGGGCCCTGGGGCTTCAGCCTCGCCTAGCCCTATTGTTAATGCGGCCCTGGTCACAACAGTTCTGCATGGCTTTTGGCAAGCTTCCTGATCAGAGTAAAGTGAGTTAGTCAGCATGGCACCATGTCTGAGCGGGCCGGTATTGGCAGAGAAGCTAAGAAGAATGCAGCAGTCACCCACACAGCCATGTGACGGCTTCAAAGTGAATTTTAGAGAGCTTCTTAATATAATCAGTGTGCCAAATGTCTGCTCTCTCACTGATGGCTCCTACAAACAATGCTTGCTGAAATGATTCCTTATGAACTATCAGAGGAATTATATATTTATGAGGTGCTGCGGCATGAGGGGGTGATTATCAGTGAATAATGACCTAAACGCATTGACATATACAAATAACTCAAGGTAAACCACATTAGTGGACCAATCTTTCTCCCGAATGTTTGCTGCTAGTTCGCTAGCCGTGTCCCATATTCACGGGGGCACCAGGAGACTACCAAGGACTGGTACTAAAACTGTGAGAAAGGAGGGAGTGCATTTACAATGGAACACTGCATAATGAGATTTGAAATGAGGTCAAAGTAAATCTCTAAGTGATTAAAAATGGCCAGAGCCAACGCCGCACATTCCCTCTCACAGGAAAAGAGCAGAGTATGAAGAAATTTCATTGATCTTGATATCAGAAGAGCTCTAGAAGTCTGGCAACCATCTGCACGGCAAACGAGAGAAGCAATTTAAAAAGTGATGGGTTTATGGACTGCCTATCTTCTTCTGTACTGATTAAATATGAGTGTATTAATCCAACATGCTTAAAAAACACCTCAATTGGCTCTCCAAACTGACTATCTGCAATAGGTGGAAAAATTATAAGGGAAAAGTGCACCACCAACATCTATCTTAACTCGCTTCTGGATTCCGTAGAGATCAACAGAACCCGATGTTTTAGATCTTTAGTTTTGCCCTACTATATCCACTGCTAAATGTCTAGAGACATGAGCAAATATAAAGGCAAGAAGCATAGAGCAGTAAAGTATGGAGAAACGAACAGCCCCATTAACCTTTAGAGTCTGCAAGAATCTACAAACCTAATTACCAACAAGACCTGACTTCACCAATCACATCAGTACAGCTCAACAGCAGGCTGATGATATTAGGTCTTTTATTCAAAATGTAATTATGGTTTGTTATAGAGCTATTTTAAGGTTTAACACATTTTAGTAAAGATAATTGACAATAAGGGAGTAGGAAAGCTTATACATTACCAAACCAAAAAAAAACAAGAGCCTTAGAAAAATGATTCAAAACCAATTCACAAAAGACTTTAATTATGGTTCCTAGCTGACTAAATATTCAAAAGGATAAAGGTATTAGGATAAAGTATTTCATTATAATGCACCAGACAAATCAGGTCACTGCAACAAAATACTTGTGATAAAAAAAAATTCTGTCAATATTAGTCAACCTCATGTTGTTCCAAACTTGTATGACTTGTTTCTTCTGTGCAAAAGGTGAATTTTAGTGGTTATAAAAGTGGTGGCATTAAAAGCATCACATAAGGTTTAATGTCAATGATGTTTGGTCACATGACACACAAGAACCAATGGTGTTTCAAATCAATGGTCAAAAAACTACAAGAGCTCATTTTAGTTGTGTGTTTGTCATTTTTTTACATTTTTATTTATAGAACTTTATTAGTGGTAAAATTGTTGGTCATGATGGAAATGACGCCACAACTGTCACATTGCAATGTTATTTTAGTATCATTGATATACTATTATTTATGCTATTTTTAAAGTTTTTTTTTTAAAAATGTCTATATAGTTTTTATTAAGTTTTGTTTTTAGCTTTAGTTTATGTAGTTTTAGTTATTTTAGTACTTCAACTTAAACTAAACTTGGCAGCTGAAATTAAATATTTTGTTTTAGATTTCATTTTATGTTTAAAAATAAATCCCTTTTTATGGAAGAAATGATGACAGAACTTTTTTTTTTTTTTTTTTGGAGGTAAACTATCCTTTGGAAAGCATGAGAAAGCAAAATGGCTGACAGCCTCATCTGAGACCAGAAGATGGAGGATCTTACCTGCATAGCGCAACGGGGCATCTTTATCCAAGGCTATCAGCGGAGGGTCCAGCAGAACCTTGTCGTCATTTTCCGTTACGATACCATGATACGTGGTCTCAATCCATGGCTTATGCTTATTTACTGTGTGGGGGAAAAAGAAACAGGATGTTAGAAGATTATTTAGTTGCTGAATAAAACCAAACCCAGACAACAACCAATTATTTCTGTGAGGACTGACTATGTGTCAGCACAACTGTATGCTAGCTTCAAGGCAGAGCGCAAAATCCCACAATCACATAGCGCAGCAGTAGTGAGCAGTGGCATTTGTCGCCTCTGTTCGGGCTGAGAGAACGCAGAAGCTCAGCCGCTCATTAGTGTTGACTGAAGGCTTTGAGCTCTGAAAGCAGAGAGGACAGATGCGGTGTGTTTTAGCTTCAGACTGCAGAAGCACTGCAGCAGTGGCAGCGCTGTCTGGACGCAGAGGTTGATGTGAAGGGCAGATTGCTCACTTCAACGGCTAATCAGTGCATGCATCCGAAATGTGAGTACATCAGCAGTTGCTGGGCGAAAGGGGATACTCCTGCAGTGCTGATCTCATTGTGTGTGGACCTGACAGCGAGGCCGCACGGAAAGGAAATGAGCTCAGCAGACTGATGCCGTCAACACTAGGGTCCATCTCGCGGCGGTATGACTGAATCAGCTGTTAAGAAACACGCCTTTCAAAACAAAACTTCAGTGAACACCTAACTAACCCTTAATCATAATTATAAAATAGATAGTTATGGTACTGAATAATAACTGGACAGTACAGAATCGCTTTGCTTAAAGAAATAGGGATTCACACCAAAAATATTAACGTTTTTGCAATTTTCTCATGTTGTTCTGAACCATTTTTTTTATAGATGCATTAAAATGATGACATTACATTGTTACACTATTTTTGTCTAAATAAATGAAAAATGTAATGCATCATAATAATATATATAAAATAATTTAATTGAAAAATATATTTAAAAGGAAAATATATTAAAAAGAAAACTCTATTATAAATTTCTTAATTTATTATTATATATGTGTGTGTGTGTGTGTGTTATAATATGTACATGTATTATAATATATAGAGTATAATATATAATATATAGTGTGCATTTATAATAATATTTTTTCTTTCTGGAAAACCAAAAAGTAGAAGTATGAAACAGGGCAGACTTTAAGAGAGTGGATATTATAAATGTTAATCTTTCTCGTAATCTAATTTTGTGTTTTTGAGTAAAAGATGTTCTTTAATACAGTAATGCATTCATGAACATTGTGTACTTAAGAGTTTTATTATGTAATTTATAAATTCTGTACTATGGCACTGCTCATATTGTTAGCTCCTTCCTGAAAAAGTGTTTCTCTTCATTTGTAAATCATTTTGGATCAAAACCACCTGCTAAATGAATAAAAAAAAAAAGTAAATGTCTTTTACGTCACCTCATCGCTCAAGCCAACACATTAAAAAACAAAAAAGTCTGTGACTCTTGTGCATGTAAACTCTTCAACATCCACAGTGCTAACAGCTCCCATCCCTTATACTGGTACACTGTACAGAAAATTGCTGTCTGGAAAAAAAAAAAAACCTGCTCCTTGTGCAGCTGCTGGAGCGAACATGGATGATTTATTGGCTTCACCGCGGTTTCTCAGCACCGGTGTCTTACGACTCACCCTGCAGGCAGAAGCCTGATCACTGACACTAATTGAAGGATATAACCTCCACAGCAATAACACCATAATGCTCACCTCCGTTCACATTACACGCCTCATTCAATTTCACACCTTCAGGAAAATAGTATGCTTGACAGAACTGTCGTTTCATTTTCATGTTTCTTTACCCTGTTAATTTTCTGCTGCGATACATTTGTGATTTAAAACCGCATGGTTCAGGAACCAACGATTGTACATGTCTATCAACGCTACAAATACATGATTTGAATGCTGTATGTATTCAGTGCAAAGAGAGCTGGGAGGAAGGCCAGGACTTGGTATGGTCTGTGAAATTTGTGATCTGGTTCATAAATCGTCTTAGCAAAGTGGATTCACGTGACCCAAGAGTGCTGCTGTTGCTGCTTGTTGTCTCTGGACAGATTGTCAGACCAGACTACCCTGGTAATCTGCTTTAAAATCCCAGGTTTATAAAACCTTAAGAGCCGAGGTAAGTCACATGCTCAAAGGGCAAGCTGGGACATAGCGCTACTAACTAGATGTACCGCATCGCGGTACAAAATATGACCGCCGCTCAGGCCTGCACTGGCTTTCCACAAAAATAAATGACGTGGAGTAATTTGGCTGTATTGCGTGTTTATGTATATACCTAAAAAAAGTAATAGTATGTGCATGTCTGTCTGTGTGTGTGTGTGTGTGTGTGTGTGTGTGTGTGTGTGTGTGTGTGTGTGTGTATGTGTGTGTCTGTGTGTGTGTGTGTGTGTGTCTGTGCATGTATGTATGTGTGCGTACATGTGTGCGCGTGTGTGTTTGTGTGTGTGTGTCTGTGCATGTGGATTTGTATGTGTGTGTATGGGTGTGTGTCTGTGCGTGTGGATGTCAGTGTGTGTGCATGCTTGCGTTTGTTTGTATTCCTGCATGTGTGTGTGTGACAGTATCATCCTAAACCAGCAACCCTTCGCTCAACAGCACCATCTACAGGCCGATGAGTGTACAGTCACTAAATGTGCACATAAATGAATTTATTTTATACCCCCCCATGGATGAAATTCTACAAAACTTAGCAGAGGATACCCCCAGAGGATGTCAAGTTAATCATACACATGAAATATGGTGCAGTTCTGAACATCTCCACTGAAGATAGGGGCGATTAAAGCAGAATAATATTGCATTTTCATTTTTTATGGGAGGGGCGCAAATCACAAATGAGTGATTATGGGCTAGGTTGATGTGGGCCCTTAAGAGCAACATACCATAACAATTACAAATGTTTACAATTACAAATTACAAAGCAATAACAAATGCATTTTTTTGGGTTTGGGGGGGCCCAGCGCGGGGGGGGAGTGGCCCCCGGGGACCAAACGAAATTTTTCCTTAGAAGTCTAGTGGGGCTACATGCCCACCAAATTTCATGTTCCCCGGTGCTTCGGTGTCCCTGGTATCGTTGACGAAAAATTCAGTAAGGTGACGGGAAAAAAAAAAAAAAAAACTGACAATCCCTATATGACCGCTTTCGCTAGCTACGCTAGCGGCGGTCATAATAATGGAAAAACAGGCCGAGAACATATACAGTGTTTACGGTTATTTTTGTCAGCGGTATGACTACATTTATTTGACAGAATTATAACATTTATTTGAATTAATTAGCCAATCAAGAGAGAGAAAGAGAAAAAGAGAGAGAGAAAGAGAGAGAGAGAAAGATCCTCTAGCAATGAAGCTGCGAGTTTAATTACGTTAAAAACAGCGACGTCACCACCTCCTTACTGAGTAATATAATGTAGCAATTAAGTATAGCGAAGCTAATTTATCATTAATAAAATTTGCAGGGCAGCGTTGTCAACAAGTATCTGTGCTCCTGTTTCTGTGTGTGAGCAGCATGATCTCCGATCTCTGTGAGCAAGTGACGTATGTGTGTGTGTGTGTGTGTGTGTGTGTGTGTTTCAATGAAAGCAGCACATTAACATAGAACAGTAATTAAACTGACTTGGAACTACCTGCGCATTAAACGGTTTTGCACATCAGAATATAATATTCAGACAGACTGTGGTATAAAACTAAAAATCTGCATATTTTAATAACTTCTGAAGAATTGTGACACTGAAGAGTAATGGCTGCTGGAAATGCAGTTTTTGCCATTACAGGACCAAACTACATTTTAAAATAGATCACAATAGAAAACTTTGCAATTCACAATATTAATGTTTTTACTGTATTTTCTTTACAGCATTTTTGATCAAATAAATGCAGCCTTAGTGAGCCTAAAATATTTTTTCCTTAAAGCATTTAAAAAAAAGAAGCTAATTTTGAAACAGAGCATGAAGAATCTTCAAATGGAAACACCAATTTTTTTTTTTTTTTATGTATACACTCAGGCAATTCACTCTATAAATTTGGAAATTGGTCAAAAAAGCATTTTATTCTGGCCATTCTGAAATGCTGAAGGCAACCCTGTCATCTGCCGACTGCTAGCAAAAGAACAAGTACTTTATTACATTTAAGAAATGAGCCACAAGACCTTCTAAGTGGTTAGAAGTTTTCCTGGAAGTGATGATTTTGTTCTCTTGTCTTAGTCTTATAAGCATAGTCTTATAGTCTTATTCACAAATCGGTTTCTCCAATAATTACATTTTTCTGGAAAAAATTTAATTTGCAAATTGGATAGAAACAGCTTTTTTATTGTGGTCCCTAGATATGGCTTGGGTTCCTCAGTACAACCAATTTGAAAACTACAAACAAAACCTAAGTACAACCAATACACAATTTGAAAACGCCTTAAAAAGCCCTGCTAAGCAATAGAAAGTAAATCAAAGCAGCAGCGTGGGACATTTGTAGCTGAGTGAGGTTAAGCTGGGTTTACACTGACAAAGAACTGTTTGTACTCACAAACCCTTCTGCCCTGGAACAAACAATCTGATAACATGGTTATCATCACATATTAGCATAAAAAGAGATACTCCTCACTAAGAACCTGTTCACAAACCAAGTGTGAATTATAAAGATGCTCTATTGACAACTAGACAATTTAATGAATGAGTCTTTATTTTGGAACATCTCAATAAGGGTCCTTGATACCTCTTGGAGAGCATTCAGTCATGGCAGCAATCCCAGCTAGAGAAAACCACTAAACACAGCAGCCAAACACCTGCTAAACACTGGCGACACTCCCACACACACACTCAAACAACATATGGTAGACATATCACTCCTTCTCTTACCAAAAACACATTTGCCAATCAAACTGCAATTATTTTCTTCTTTAAACTTCCTTGAAGCCCTTAATGAACCATTAAAAACAGCTTATGTTTGAAAAGCCCACACTGACGTCTGGTGTGCAATAAACTAAACTAAACGAGCGTCCCTCAAAGAGGAAGGGCTGGTTACCAGGCTGGCGGAGAATGAATCTGATTACTGAACGAGCTCTGATGTGGTTGATATCATTTCCAAGCGCCCTGCAGCTCTGGCACAAGGCAACCGTTTGGGACGGCAGGAAGCCAGTTGGCGTTTTTTATCATCCATTTTGCATTGAAACACTTTAGATCCTTGCGCAGCAACAACACAAAGCAACTGTGACAACGAACGCCTCATATAACGGGGAGAATTGTTTGATAAATAGGCCACAGATGATGACAACACACCCAAGATATGATTTCGTAATGACAACAGTCAGAGAGTAGAGAAGTAGAGTGTCGAGACAAGTGGTTAAAGGCTACAGATGGCTATAGATGGAAACACACTCAGTTTTGTCGATGTTTGAAGAGGATGTTCACTCAGCATGGTGTTTTATACATGAAAGCCATGCAAATCAATGTTATGTAACTGGTGCATTAGAGCAGCACTGACACTTCAGCACAGTGGAGTAAAAATGTGCGCAGAGATCACAGGTCAATACATTTTCATTCAGGCTGATACATCAGAGAGTAATATGTTTATTTGAAGTCTGAAGCCCATAGCAGACTGGAACAGAAAGGAAAGAACAATAATATAATGTAATATAACATAATAATTGTCAAAGTTATATTATATATGCAAGGGTTAATGCCCTTCGAGGTGTCCATTATCAGGTATTAATGGACGACGGCGAGGCGGGACGGTTGCCTCCGCCGAAGTCCATTAATACCTGACAATGGACACCTCGAAGGGCATTAACCCGCTTATACCATGGTCACTTGCCAAATAACACATTTTTAAAACATTAGTTTATATTTTAATTAGTTTTACAATCAAAATCTAAAGTTACAAGTTACAAACAATAACTTGGTTTCCTTGGTTACGCCTGACGGTTTATTTAGGTGTACATTATCACTTTTTAACGGACACCCTGCAGCCAATCAGAATCGAGTATTCACCCAGACCATGGTATAATATAAGTTATATTATATATCATTCCATTGGGTGACAATGGAATTGTATCAGAGAAATTCCACCCTTCACCTTTAACAGAAAATGTCATTAGAGAAAGAGTCCCTACTTTTCACAATTGCAGACAGTAATATTTGTATTTGACATGCACAAACCGTTTGCCACCATCCATTCTCTAGATTACAGTCATTTGGATAATATCCGCAAATTAAGCCATTTAGCCGTAATCAAATCTTTTGAATGCTAGCAGGCACAAATTAGTGGCTAATGATGCAGCCCGAATGAGGAGGAAACACAGTCGGCCTGAAGCTGCCTCCATCCTAGCAGCACCCAAGATTAGGAGATCACAGACTAATAATGAAGACCTTCAGACTAACCAGTTCTTGAGTGTATTTTTTGCATGTATGTCAAAGGGGCTAAAATAAACCGTCTGTCTCAGTGAAGCGGAGGCATCCGGAACAAGCCGGCGGCTTTATATCCAAACACATTCCAAGCTACATATTGGAGTTGGCAAGCATAGAATCGCCTAGTCACAGTCTTTTACATGCTTTATGCAGCACAGCCATCCAGTCAGATTGCGTCACCGTGACCGGCTGGGACGCAGACCATGTGCAGCTTTCGCTATGTTATATGATCGATGTAAAATATTATTGCAGTGGCTCTGTCCAGACAGCACGCGCCGAGCGCAGATGGGGGGGGGGGGGTCCGGGTCAGGCACTATTGTGCTATGCCTGGCATGCAATCCTGTTAGCCATCATGTAAACCCACCGAAACCTAATCCCATAATGAGATGCTCCTGTTTCATTCACCTACAAGGTCACAGACTTAACAATGTGTCATATGCTTAAGTCAAAAGTTTACAGCAAGACGGCTATGAGAACACACCGCTACAGTAGATCATTTCTGATTTCCATTTCTCTGTTTTGGAACAAGAAAAGGGAAATCTGAATTATTGTAAACATTATTATGAAGTCAAAGCTGAATTTTGTTTTTTAATAACTCATTTATAAATTAAACTACAGTTTGAGGCCATTAAGATTTTTTTTTTCTAAGTTGAAAAGTGACAGTAAAGACATTTAGAAATTTCCATTTAAATAAAATGCTGTTATTGAACTTTCTATTCATCAAATAATCCTGAAAACAAAAATTGTTTCCACAAAAGAATGTTCTGCAGCACAACTGTTTTCAGTAAGCACACAATCAGAATATTAGATTGATTTTTGAAGGAACATTAACTTTTAAATGGTAGTTCACATAAAGAAGATAATTAAAATAATTGTAATTAATAAAAAAGTCATTGCAGTCATATAAGTTTTATCTTAAATTGAATTATATCATACCGATGTTGTGGCGGATTTGCAAATATCCCTTGTTGGATGGTGGCACTCCAAAGGAAGTGAACAAGACTTTTTCCTGTAATTATTGACGCATACATTACTCTACAGGGCTAGCAGTCTTCAGCAATGGCAAACGGAAGCAATTAATTTGCTGATAGCTCAGTAACCCACAAGCAATTACGCGACATACTTTGTACAGCCTAATTTTGGCCATAATTTGACATGGGGGGGTTTGGGACGCACTGATGAATGGGCTTCTTAAAATGGTGAGTGAGACCAAATTATATTCTTGGAAATCTGAATTAAACCTGCAGACCTCCAAAACAATAGCAGTGTGAGAATGTGTGTTTCTCGCATTATGATTTGATTGATGAGGGGAGGCCAAAGGTTACGGTGTCAGGCATGCTTGTTCATCCATCTGCTAGAATCCCTCAAGATCGGAAGACGGAACAGCTTGAATGCTCATGTATATGGCAACAAAACCACATTGTCTGAAAGAAAGCTTCAATACGGCTTCCTCCTGTGTCCTGCTGCATACGGCACATTTAAACGGTTTAACAAGGGGTGGCTAATTCCGGTAGCCTAGAACTCTAGACGCACCCTAGCGGCAGCAAATTTTATTTTACAGCCAGTGTCGTCTAACAACTCTCCGTTGGCTTGCGAGCTGGAAAAAGCAAACTATAGTCAGGCCAATCACATTGTGTATAGAGTCGGTGGGCGGGCTTAACATAATGACGGCAGAGTTGTGACGGTTCCGCGTGAATTCCCTGCTACTTGAAAACAATGAAGATGGCTGCTGCTGCTGGCGAACAGCGGTCTTTCAAATCGGCTTTGGCTGCGACTCTGGAGGACTTGGAGTTAAGCTTTTCTTTGACAAAAGAACAAAGAACGACACTAAAGTCATTCTTAAAAAAGGAAGATGTGTTCGGAGTTTTGCCAAAAGTTTAATCTATCAACTAGCTCCGCTGGTGGGAAAACGCTCTGGTTGGTTGTAGCGCTATCCTATTGCGTGCAGAGGGAATTGAAATTCAACCGTTTATCCCGCCCCTCGGATTGAGCCCTGCCAATGGTGTGTTCCCAGACCCAACATCTTGATGTGGGTCTGGCTTGTCAGGCTATATTTCCGGTCAGTGTGGCCCAAAAACCTTTCGTGACAGTGATCCCTCCCAGATTGCGATCTACCGCTGCCTTTGTCAATTATCACCACAGACGCCTCCGTTCTCACCTCGAGTGCGAGCGAGCTGCGAGTTCTCACAGAGCACACAGCTGCTTCACAATTCAAGGTCTATCAGTGGTAGTAAAAGATAACTACTGATCTACACCTTGGCAGACTTAAATGGTTAGGCTTTCACACTTGATGGATTTGCAGTTACTCCTGAAAGAGACTTATAAACGGCTTCTTTGTGAAGAATCATTCCAAATTTGTAGCCGTGGTTTGACGTCTTTGCTGAGCAGACCCCATTCTCATGTGAAGAATGCAGGACAATGGGCCATCCTAAGATGTCAATACACAATGGCCTGCTAGGAAATCACTGAACGACTGATTCGACGTCTCCAGAACAAATGAGATGGCTTTCAAACCAAACCACTTTTTAGTTAAAAGATTAGAACATTATTGAATTGTATAATAAATTGTATAAATTCTACAAAGTATACAACTTTATTTATAAAATATATATTTTATATTTATATATTAAAGGTGCATTAAGCAACTTTTCATGTTAAAAATACCCGTGTTTGTAACCCATACATGCTTAAACAATTGCCTGATGGGCTGAATGAGCCCTTCTATGATCTCTGCGATAGCCTCTATAATCCTGTACAGTAAAATAAATACGAGGGATTCGGGACGGAATCGACTGGGCGTGACGTCATGCGCGTTCACGCTCACCTGGCTATGTCTGGCAGGTTTGTGTATTCGCCGCCATTATCCGCATCAGCGAAGACAACTCAAGCGACTTTGGCAAAAGTAGTAGATGGATTCAAAGAGACCGGCTTCTAGTTCATCCCAAACCCCAACGCAAACTCCATGTAACCGCGTGCACAACTCTGGTTGCAGTTTCGCGTGTCGCCAGAAGGGGGCATAGTTGTGCAAAAACTCAGAGACTTGCGCAATGCACCTTTAAATGTAATTACATAATATTATTATGTTCACACCAGAGTGAAACACGTGTTTTCTTTCCCCGAACCAGTTCAGTGCAAACTCAGCCCTCCAGCCGATTCTATAGATTTCATTGGTCATGACAATCACAAAGCTGATTGCCAACACAATGCTACAACTAAAGGTTCCTCTATACTCACGGCGAAGTTCTTTTTCATTCTTCGCTTAGGGGTAAAAATACATCTGAAATATGTGACATGGGGTATTCTGTTAGCGAACATCCGACACCGACCACTCTGCTGAGAGCGCCGTTTAGATGAATATGTAAATATGTGCTGCACGCTTTCCTCTCAATAACAAAATAAACACAACAAAATTGAGAAAACAGCAAGCATTTTTTAAATAAAGCATAAAAAAGCATCTGATTATAGCAAGGTGGATATGTTTGCATGAGCTCTGCAATTCGGCACAGCAGTAAAGGCACAAGTTTATTCATATAGCACTTTATACAATAGATTACTTAAAATCAAGCAGCTTTACTATATAAGATATGAAAAACATTGTCAGTGTTTCATTTCATCAGAAGTACAACTTAATTTTCTACTATAAAGCAGCTTATGAAGGTAAAAGAGTAGCAAAACTCGAGAGCATGTAGATGTGAATTTGAGAACTTGTACAATAAATATCCGTACTTGTACGCTAAAATTTACATTCACAGCTCCAATGTGAAAACCTGTAAAATAAAGTTGAATTTTGAGATTTGCCCTGGCGGATAATAGTCACAAACCCGTATTCTGATTTTGAAGTTGCAGACAAGTAGTCACAAATGTGTAAAATGCCATTCATAAACTTAAGTGCATATTTGAATTTTTAAAGTACATATTTGCACTTATTCGTTCATTCACATTCGCAGTACAACCTCAATTAGGCACTTGCAACTTCTCAAATCTGTCACTGCAGTTTCAGATCTTCACGCCTTGACTTTTGCAACTATTTTCGAGATATATTAGATGCAAAACTATCTTGTGCACTTGCAAACTCAATGGCAGCGAGAGAGAAAGGAGGGCAGGGGGCAAATGAGTCATTTTATTGGTTGCTAGTGCCTAGCCAATGAAAAGGGACTTCTTTTGTACGCGATGATGTCACGACACCCGCAGCCTCTGGGACGTTCTGAAATGCTAGCGTGGCTTAATAATGTTCTAAGACAGTGATATTAAAAGACCAAACTCAGTAAACACACTACTAATAAAACATACTATGTACAGAAAAGCAGATGAACCCAAAATATGAACGCAACTGGTTTACAGTAATTACATGTTGAATGTTTTCCTCCCATTGAAAACCAATAAAACGCTTAATGAGGCTTAATGGACCAACAGTTATAAACAGCAGAAAAAATGCAATATTATTAATAAAACAGGCAGATTTAGTGATTTACAAAAACTAAATCTGTACTCACACTTACTTTGTCATAAACAGAGGAAGAACTATTCCAACAAGCAACTTAATTGACACCCTGAATAAAAATTAGCTTTCTTTCGTCATATTATGGACTCAACTGCTTTTCTGTACATAGTATGCTTTATGGGTTTACAAAAACTTTGTTTTGGTCTGATTTTGTTCGAAATGACTTCGCTTGAAATATGTCAGGCCTTAATATAACCCATAACCCTTCCCTACACCCTAACCTTGTCCAATGAAACACACAGGGTGGGATTTTTTAACCAGTTTGGGATTCTCATCAAAAGAACTGGTTCATAAGAGCCATAAGTTCTCGAATCGGACGTCATGGCTTAATCATTGCGTACTAAAACGTCTCGAACAAGACAATATCTGACAAATCCGCTTATGGATTTTCCCTACTGTCAGACTAAATTAAGTCAATGTAACAAGTTTTTTTTTATATAACACATTTACAGTCATTTTAGTCTCAGTATGGAGCCCTGCAGTGAAAATATTCACCAATGAAAATGTTACAAATTACTTGACCAAGAGAGATAATGCTCAGATCTATCATAATGTTTCAGCCAGTAAATATTTATAATGATAAACATTGTTATTTTGCTGGGAGAACGAGCAGCTAATTGTCTTAACATCTTGAAATGCATTAATACATAGACTTAAACAAGTTTCCAGTTGGTCAAGTTGGTTGACAGCAACACTTAAATGTTTGCAAATTGAAAAAAGGGCATAAACAGTCAGGGAATTGATTGTTCATTGAAGTTTAAGACCCTGTGGACAAATGTAGAGGAAATCTCTGGGCTCTACTGACCAAAATATCTCACAGTAGGGTTCATAGTCAAGCCAAAGCAGAAGGTCACAGTGTGTACTCAAGGAAGTATCTGTTAGTCCACCAGAGCAGTCGCTACAGCACAACAAGGCCCAGGCGTTTTCAATGAGGTTGGGGGCAGGGCGGTGTGAACGGTGCTTAATCACAGCTCAGTATGGAGCACACAAAGGCCCAGTGAGAGTGAAAACGAGCCGTAGCCATAGAAGACAGGGCTGCTTTTCATATCTCCGGAGGCCGGGCTGCACAGACCTCTATACACAGGTAACACCTACTCTCTGGTTACCTGTTCCCATGGAGCACTGGTGCTGACGCGACGAGGCACTGAATAGAAGAGGGCCACATTTATCAGGCTAAACAAAAAGCACAAACCCTGCCAGACACTGAATGGATGGTCTCTCTTTAGAGCATTAAGCGTGTAGACTGAGTTGACCTGAAATGTAAGCAAGTAATGATGATATGGGTAGGGTTACCGACCAAATGGCTTTCAATTGGGTCTACATTAAGGTCTAAGGTTTAGTAGGGCCCTATTAAATCCGTTTTATTTTTTCCCAAATTCCGTTTTATTTTTTCCCAAATTCCGTTTTTTCCGTTTAAATTTTTGCAAATTCCGTTTATTCCGTTTTAATTTTTGGGAATTTAGTTTTTTTTTTACCCTTTACTGTTATTTTAGTCGTAAAAATTGTGTTTTTAATGTTAATGATTAAAATGTACACAAATAAAATAGGAATGACCCTAAATTTATTGAGGTAACAAACAAAATTCTCATTTTAAGAGGTGTTAAATGTGGTTTGATTTGTTTACATTAGTGAATGTAACTAACTAACATGAACCATGAGCAATACATTTGTTACTTTATTTATTCATCTTTGTTAATCTTAGTTAACCCTAACCCTGTATTTTTATTATGTTACTTCACACAGTACATTAAGCTAACTAATGTTAACAAATACAACTTTCATTATAATGTAGGCTACGAAATGGTGAAATTAACATTAATAAAGATTAATAAATGCTGTAGAAATGCAGTTTATTAATAGTTAATGTTAACTGATCTAGTTAACTAGAGTTTAATAAATGGAACCTTATTGTAAAGTGTTACCGATTTCGTTATACACCGAACCGATTCAGTGTTGGACAGATCAGTTGTTTTAACCATGGTTTTAACCATTCATTAAAGTGAATCGGTTGAAAGGAGTCATTAGATCGCGAATCGGACGTCCGACGTATCATTAGCAGACTTGTACGCGTTGTGTGATTATCCCGGCAGTTAGGACTTGATTCGCACAAGATTTGTCAACACAGAAAACATTTCATCATTGGATAGGTTTAGTTTAGTTTATTGAAAGTGTTTTTATGTCAGCTGAATGGGCGGAACGCTTTTCAGAGAAGAAGGAAAGGTAAAAAAGTTTTTTTTTTGCACAATTCACACCCCAGCGGTAGCCTAATTCAGGAAAAAAATATACGAATGCTCCACATGAAACTTCGTTCTTCCGATCTTTTACCATTGTGTCAATTCTCAATTGATTTAGAGATTAATAAGCGCGAGGGAGTGAGAGAGAGCAAGACAGTTTGAAGACGCGCGCGCGACCGGGCCTCTCTCTCTGCTCGTTCTTTCAGTAATATGCGAGACGTTTTTCTCCCACACAAAAACAGAATTTTATTCCAAATATGTAAAATTCCGAGAAATTCCGCGTTGACACTAGATTCCGCGTTAATTTGCCAATTCCGCGATTCCGTCCGCGATTCCGTGATCGCGGAAATTATAGGGCCCTAGTTTAGGGCGCTGAAGAATGTTCTTTATGAGTGACCAAGAAAAAGATTTCTCTTTAAACACTGAATAGTATCACTGTAAAAAATGATATAATCAATAAGTTATGACAACATATGTTTTTACATTGTTTTAACTCATCAAAATAAGTTATACAAGACTCAACTCGTTTTTTAAGTCAGTTTAATGTAATTAAAGTTGAAATGACTTAAACATCCAAGTTGATTGTATTTTTTTTTTTTTTCAGTGACACTGGTCATATTGAGCATCAGTAACAAACGTTTCATCCAATTACAATGGTTGACTAGTTGTCAAAGATTTCTGTTTTTCTTACATAAAATAAATGAAAATTATATATATATATATATATATATATATATATAAGCCTATAATATTATATCATGTCATCACAGAGTGTATGTTACCAGCAAAATGTGTAATCCGGCATTCTATAAAATGCCTACGTAATGTATAGAATTAGGAAATGTATTTTTGCCCAAAACCATCAGGCATTCTATACATTGCCTAGGCATTCTATACAATACCGGGATTTCACACTTTGCCGGTAATATATATAATAATAATAATCATAATCAGTCAGTAGGATCAGGGTCAGTATGCTCTTTTTGAAAGAAATTATTACTTTTATTTAGCAAGGACACATTACATTGATTAAAAGTAACAGTAAAGACATTTGATACAAAAGATTTCTATTGCAATTTTTTTTATATAACTTTCTATTCATCAAAGAATCCTGAAAACATGCATCATGGTTTACACAAAAAATATTAGGCAACACAACTGTTTTCAACCTTGATAATTAGAAATGCTTATTGAACACGAAAGCATGTTAGAATGATTTCTGAAGGATCATGTGACTCTAAAGACGGGAAAAATGGCTGCTGAAAATACAGCTTAATTATTTACCACAGTATTTTCTTAAAAACCCTTACTGACCCCACACTTTTGAATGATTGTGTGCTCATTAGAAGTTTAACAATTTAAATATGTATTTTAGCGCATGCGTAAAAAAAAAAACTTTTACTAGTTTTTTAACCAATCAACGTTTCCATTTCGAAAATGTTTTGAACATCCCTCAGTAGAGCACAAATATACAAACACAGACACATGATTTGGTCTGTTTACTTGAAAAGCAGCATGTTGTTTTAGGAAGATCAACAATAGCAGTCAACCGGCTATCATGCGAGTCAAAGAGACAGACCTTATATTTAGTACGTAATGACCTATTCTTGACAGATCACTGACTCAATTCAGCTCACAAAGGGGCCAATGAAATTACCACCGACTGCCCAGCCGCCAAGATGACTAAGAGCTGATTGTCTAAGTGAATTTCTACCACACTGGCTGAACCAAAACTGAAAATGCAGCATTTTTTTAAAAACAGATGAGCGATGCTTTGTTAACTGTTATGCTTAGAAAGTACTTGGAATTCAAGATTGGTACATAAGTCAAATAATTCGGAGTTGCGTCAAACAGTGGGCGCATTGTGACGCGTTTATTGCGCCGCGCGGCTCTGAGCTCTCGGCCAAGGGACTCTTTGTTTCCCAGAATACAAATTCCAAGAATAAATAGCAAAACATATGAAACTTTGGGTCCTCAGCCATTAAACAACTGCATTCAGATGGTGGAAAACATGAACGAGAAACTAAAAAATGGCAAAAAAAACAACCCAGGATGTCTGTAACAGATATGATAAAGTAAAATAACAATTTAATCAGCCAAATGCTTTCAAAACACTTCAAATAAACTCTAAAAGCAAAAAATGAATTAAGTTAACAGCGTGCATCAATAACAGTCCCTGTGTGTTCCCTGCTTCACAGGAACAATTAGTCCACCACCTCCTCCTGAGAGAAAGTCTGCTCAGCTTATTTTATCCATCCTCTTATGCTGTGTGAATTCTCTTCCCACAGTTCCTAGAATTAATGGGCCCTTCAAAGCTTACACTGAAGCAGAGAGCTGCTAATGGACGTCTAGCTATCTGCAAAACCAACACTTCAGAAGAAGAATCCTGAGAGATTATCCATCAAGCCACCTGTAAGTTAAGACACTCTGCTATTCGCATTGAAACAAGCTAAACATTTGACCAAGGGGCACAAGAGTCGAACAAGCAGCTTTATTTAAGATCTCCTTCAATCTGAAATGTTGTGAACTGCTAAAGGGATCTATTAGTAGCTATGGATATGGATATTCTTCTCTGACAATTGTTTCTTAAAGTTTGTACCAATCAAATCACCAACTGTCACTATAGGAGTCACATTGTAGAAATAATTGGCCATTATAAGATGCGATAGAGAGTGAGTTTCTCTGATAAACTCCAGTAACTTTCCAAAGATCTCAACCTTCATAATTACATCAATGAAATAAAAAAATCCTTCACACCTTCACACAAAATCTAATTTGCATATTGTTTGGCAAACACATGGTTATATACATATAAAACATCTCAACTTGACATAAGATCAGAAGGCGGACCTTGGCCTATCAATAGAAACCCGTGTTTAAGTCTTGAGTGACTCAGTCGGCACCTTGTGAAGACGACTTAGTCATGTCTTGATTTGAATTACGTTATTGAAGAAACTTCTTTTTTAACTAGGGTTTATTTCTTTCTGCCACTTGTTAATGATGCATAAGCTAATTAATGACAGTGAGATATTTCCTCCCTGGTTAATTAATGTGTTAATTCATCTCTCGCCATCCTTCAGAAAAATAAATATATGGCAGCCACTAAAAGAACACGATATTACTTCTTAGATGTCTCATGGCCGTATGCAGGGGTGTGTAATCCAGTGAGAAGGTGTAGTTTTCATTAAACTGATAACAGCAGGGAAGTGAGCAGGTGTTTAAACAAAGCTTAAAGAGAGCCTGTCAAATGCATCAAGGGTAATAAAGTTATTTAAAGCTAATAAACACTGTGAGTGAGACATGGGCTGCGTCAGAAATCGCATACTCTCTTGAGTAGGTAGGCTACTTATTTTGAATGCATAGGCTACTTACTTTGCGAGTACTAAAAAAGTATGAATGTCTTAAGTTAAAATTTAATTCGGATGTACTAAATTCACCACGTTGTCATCATGTGACCTATCATCCACAGTTGAATTGCTTCACTGACATTCACAAATCCTCTCTAGAGGCCTCGGAGGATATAGTAAAGTGTCCATTTTATGCACACTTCAGCATCTCGCGGGTAGGTCATCCTGGTACTTTTTGCCTACTCTTTTATGAGTACTGTGAATTCGGTCACACTATAGCAGGGAAGTCTATGCGATTTCAGACGCAGCCATCATCTGTGGAGGTGGACATTTAAATACTTAATACTGAGACTAATAAGAGAAAAATGCTTGCCTCTGAATGTGCTACTCTGAATAGTGACACATTTTTTGGCTGTCAAGCAATCACAATTTCCCAGTGATGAAAAACTAGCAAAATTCACAGATATCCAGGGAGTCCTTTAATATAGTATAGCCTAATCATCATATGTGCTTAAAGGCATATATTTTTAGAAACTACAAATTGATTTTAATCTTGACTCCAAAGCAACTTAAACACATAAGCCTGAAAACATATTTGATAAAGCATGGAAACACTAATAGCAAGGAAAGACGCTCTGATAGGGTTGTGGATGATTAAAAGCTTATAAATTTTTAGAAAAAAATGAGATGAAAATGCCTAAGATATGAATTTTTGTTGACATCAATGCCCTTAAGTCCAATCAAGCTCAACAGAATTTGAATTTAGTCTCATTAGCCACTGGTAATATGGATAATACTAATACAATATTGGTCCCAGTGTCTGGTAAACCACACTTCTTTTGTGTTTATGCATTCGCATAATTGTACTATTTTATTACTATTTTCGCTATTGTTGTGCTATGAAAGTCACGGTTATAATAATGGATTCAATGTTTGATTTCAAGGACATCTTTGTTTAGAAAAACTGAGGTACTGTGTAGAGTCGCCACTTGATGTCCAATGTAAAACCAATTGAAAACCACTTATCAACTAGGCTAATCACTAATCAACACACACACACACACACAGACACACACACTAGTAGCTATGTATAAACGTGACAGGTAAGGTTCTTAGATGTTTTATAAATAGTAGGCTATTCATGTTGAGTTTATTATATATTTTTTACCATTTTGTACAAAAAAATGACCTAATGACTAAAATGTCAAGTGGTGTAACCATAAAACAAAAAGTACTCAAATACTTCCCTTGCACTTTGAACACTGAGGTGTACACAACAGAAGGCCATTTTAAACATTGCCTCTCAAAAATAAAACGTCAAAGGGACTTTTAAATCAAGAAAATTAAACAATTTCTCATCATAAAAGCATTTTGTAAACTATTTTTGTATATTATTTGATCTGGACCAAAAATACTAGAGACGTCATTGACCCATGTACAGTCAAACAATATCGCTCTTTTAAATGGTCAATTTCTTTCATAAGATCCGCATATTAAAGTTCAACTTCACAGCAAAATCGCACTCGTATGTTTAAAAATAATGAACCAGGTAACTGCAAGGCAGGATATTTCCGGAAAGGCAGCGTTTCACAAGTAAAGCAAATGTTTCGCACATCAAGCCGTGTCATTGCTGTAATGTCTGCTCGTGCACCTGCAGCGATGTCCTTCAGTCATATTTAGCTGCGCGTGAGCCATTTGAAAGATGAATTTTTAAAATTAGACCACATAGTATTTCACACAGGATCTGCAATGCGGACACACTATCTGATATACTATCTGGTATATAATATAACAGTACAAATCACAAACAACTTGTTATCGGATAAAATGCCGCAAACCGCCTTAGGGAATGTGGTAAAAATCAAGCACACAGATTTGATTTGCAAGCAATATGCTCTGATTATGATGATATAACGTTACACAAATAGCTGTAGGCTGAAGTCTTCTTGGCTACGGGGTGTTGGCACACAATATCGTTGTTTTTAAAGGATTGACACTCAAAAACAGCTGTCAAGTGAAGCGGAACCGTAAGGGAGAGTTTACATTTCACAGCTGACAGGCCACGGCAATTATTTCATGACATATTTTCTTTTCATGACGGAAAATTAGAGCAGAGATTGATTTTTAATAAGCAACGATGTACCGACGCAACATCCACACTGTGATATTGAGCGATTATTTCAGATCATTGTCAAGAAACCTTGACCGAGGATCCTCACAGGAACACTAATAACCTTTAAAATTATTTTAATTATGGTAATATATCAAATAATATTTTTACAGAGATAAGTTACACTTTAATATTTTTATTATGATTATAAATAGGTCTGATGAATCTTACCTTTGGCTGCCTCCACCGCGCATAATAGTCCTAAAAGCAGACCGACTGCCCCACGGATCCGCATCCCGTCTTCGTAATAAAACAGCGAACGATTTAAAAAATGTTATTCTATCTCCTCACGCTGGATAAAATCTGATTCAACTCAGTGTTGCAAAAATATCCAGAAGATGTATATCTCGGATTAGTGCGGTAGTTTTAAGATGGCTGCCGCCACCGCCGTTCAGCTCTCTTCTCTTTCAATCACGGTTCGTAGAGCTCTCTCTCTCTCTCTCTCTCTCTCTCTCTCTCTCTCTCTCTCTCTCTCTCTCGCTCTCTCCGCTGCTGCATCCAACGGGAGCGGTGACGGGCTGACGTCACGACTGTTATTGTGGGAGTGCGGGCCGCCCGCTTTGCCCTTTGCATCAAGACTGGTAGAGGGTGTGGATTAGTCAAAAAGATGCGGTGTGTGTTTGTAAGTGTAAAGCACAGTGTTCTCCAATACTGCTTAATCGACCGTGATTATTATGGTTTAGTGTCAATGATTGAGTTAGCTTGTATGGGTTGTCAACTTGATAAGTTATATCATATTATCATAGTGCTTTCTGTAGGATAATTTTATACCAAGATGGGATGTTTTAGTGATAATGCTATTGGAATGATCATAAATGGGCCTACACGTTGTCAAATGTGAAGTTGTAGACCTACGTGAGATATTGTTAGTTTCTAGCTAATCTTGAACCAAAAAAAGCTCATGTGAAGACTTGACCAAGCTTTTGCTAGTTTTTGTTAGTTAACTGCATGGTGAAGTTGGGGCACAGGATAAACCTATAAAATGATTGCCAAACAAGTCTGCAAGGAAGCATGTTTTGTTTGGGGGAAAAAAATGTTAGGGAATCAACATAGCACTGGGGAGATGACAAAATGGCAATGTTCGCTCAAAATAAAGTGGTACAATTATTTATAATTCACACCCACGCTGATTTAATTGTGCTGTTGTGTTCCATCTTTAAAAATGGTGAGTGTAACAGGAACGATCCAGCTACCCTGTTTATCTGAATTGATTTCGTTGAATGTGTTATTCAGAAGACATTACAAGATTTTGAAGAATAGAACATGATGGATGGAAGACAAAAAATATTTTAATAAAGCTATTTAGTAATTATTAAAAAAGCTTAAATCAGCTGACAGAGGCTGAATTTCTTCAGTTTGTTGAGATCTTTGATGGAACTTATTGTTATATCACAAGTACATTGGACACCTTGATTGTTTTTCCTCCCTACGAGTGAGGTACAGCATGCTTTTTTAATCCAATCATTTCGGTATGAAAATTAGAAATGTGTTTTGAGTTTCTTTTTTTATTTATTTTGAAGGATGTTTAAAAAGAACATTAAATCTCCGCACACAGAGAGAAAAGGCAGACAGAAGGTGGGGGATGGAGAAGTCTGGGAATGGATTGTCTCAAATGATAGGTAAGAGGTCAGATGTCTTTGAGGAGGAAGTTATGGTTATTGACGCTTCCACAGAAGCTGATGGCTATACATTTTATATTGATACTTATTATAGTTATTTTATGATATTATGTCAGTGTGGTTGCTTAAATGGCATTCTCACATTTTGAATTATGAGCATTTCAGGATGCAGCATCCCTCTATTATTATATACTGACTGCAACTCTTAAGTTTACTTATTTAATCTCTTAAGTTTACTTATTTAATTTCTAAATGGAATAAAACATGAATAATTTAAATAAAATAAAAGAATAACTCATATACTCTTTGACAACATAAAGCCTTTAGTTGGTCTCTTAAATAAATTCAACTACCCATATATACTATATATATATATATTCTTGATACTTGTTTCTTAACATGTTTAGGATGTGTTGAATGCAGAAACATTTACATTGTTTGCATATATATATATATATATATATATATATATATATATATATATATGCAAACAATGTAAATGTTTCTGCATTCAACACATCCTAAACATGTTAAGAATCAAGTGTTCATAAATGCAAAACAAGACAGGGAACAAAGGGCACAGGGCTTGACACCTTTGTACTTCCTGAAACACATTCTGATGAAGGAAGAACATTGAAATCATCAAGAGAAAGTGAAAGACGTTGATTAGCATGAGCCATCGCCAGACCTACAAAGAATCTGTTAAGTGTTCGTTCAATAGATATTTTGCTAACTTGATTGTGATTCACTCCCCCAAAAAAAACATTTTGCATCTCGAGAGACATACACACAAAATAACAGGTTTGCCAAATTAAAAGGAAAGAACAGTCTCTTTTTTGGGTAGTGGGATATAATGAGACATTTCTTCCTGATATTTGGAGCTCAAGAAATTAGCTGTTTGCTTGCCGAGGCCACCTGTGGCTGTGTTCATGGTGATCTGTTTTTTTTTTCCTTTTGTTTGTTTTTTTCCCATCTCTCTCTCTCTGCCATTTCATCAGTGAGTCATCCCACATGAGAGTACAAGGAAACACAGCACTTCTCATGCAACGTTTCAAGACTTCAAAAAACATCAAAGACACCATACTCAGACTGAAATCACTCAATTCTCCCAACTTGATTTAGCATCCCTGCCTCAAAGTGAGCAAGAACTTGAAGTCTCCATCTCCTCAGGTTAAGCCTTCCCTTCAGAGAAAATGGGATTTAGAACTAGAGTTTATCACTTCAGTAGAGTGATGATATACCACTGCATCTTCTTTTATACCAAGCTTCAGCCTCTATCTTTATTTCCTTGTTTCCAATAGTAACAGACTGCAGAACAGGCTCATGGTCTGAGCTCTTTTGTGATTGAGGACGTTTGTAAAAAGAAACATGCATTGTTAACAGAATACAGGTATACTATTTTTCATTAACACAATGTTAAAGCGGTCAAGATGCACCAGACGACTGATTTAAAGTGCTTTGAAATGTACAAAGGCAGCTGTCTTACTTGAAGTGACCTTTGGATGTTGTCCAGTCTCACTGTTAGTGAGATAAATAAATCGAATAAAGAGAGTTGCTATCAGTTGACCTTTACATCAGGATGATAATTGACAGCACCATATCCAACCCTTCTTTTTTTTTTTTTCTCAGGGTAAAAAAACAACCCATAAATATCATCTCTCACCTGGAACTGTACAGAAAATCTGAAGTCTTTGTAAATCTTAAATGCTATGGTACTTGTCATCTTGTTGGTTCAACCATGACAAGATTTCAGTCCTTGTATGTCCAGCAATTCGTCACTCCCTCAGTCTCTTTCAATCTTTATGAAAGGCCACACAGCTTCCACCTCCCCAACCTGGAGAATGTCCTACAACACAAACTTACCTCCAATTACCTTTTTTTTTTTTTCTTGGAATACCAAATTCAGCTTGATGGTGAGGACATTTTTACCTGTAAGCCTTAAAGGTGGTATCAGTGATTTCAGGCCCAAAAATATTTTTATCACATTCATCTAATCTTTCCTAACGATCCACTAGCTGCCCGCCCCATAAGCATGGCGTCAAAAAAACGCGTCTCTGTAGGCAGCCTAGGCTCTGAGATCTGCACACAAAAACAAATGGTTTAGCCAAACAATAAAAACCAAAACAAAAAGTGTTCCAACCAATCACCGACAGGGGGAGGGTGTTCTGAGGTTTTGTGCTCGTGCACGGCTGCACGCGAAGTCAGAGCTGAAGAAAAAGCTGGCTCAAAACCTCACAACACCCTCCCCCTGTCGGTGATTGGTTGGACCTGAAATCACTGATACCACCTTTCATATAACCACAATTGCAAGCCTTAGGCTATGTTGCACAAGCCATTGGTGCACATTATTCCAAAGAAAAATAAATTGTCTTCACATTTCACAAAATTCACTCTGTCTCATTGAAAATCCACTTTCAGCAATTCATGTTGGCTTATGAAATATGAATATAATGTGAAATACAGTTAATGTTTAAATGTTAATTCATATTAAAGGGTTAGTTCACCCAAAAATGAAAATTCTGTCAGTAATTAGTAATTACTCATCCTCATGTTGTTCCAACCACGTAAGACCTTCATTCATCTTCGGAACACAAATTAAGATATTTTTGATTAAATCTGAGAGCTGATCACTCCTCCATAGGCTTCTAAGTGATTGAAACTTGCTGGCCCGGAAAAGTTATTAAAGAGATCGTTAATATAGTCCAAGTGACTCCAGTGGCTCAATCTTAAGTTTATCAAGCGACGAGAATACTTTTTGTGCGCAAAAACAAACAAAAATAACGACTTTATTCTACTATTCATTTCCTTCTCTCTGAGCCTCGAGTTAGTTTACGTATTGTTTTTGCGTAGCGCGTCTGTGTTGCACGTCACCACGTAGGCTCACTATTGGTCGACGCTTGTCATGTGTGTGATGCGTGATGACGTGCAACACAGACGCGCTACGCAAAAACACTACGAGGCCCAGAGAGAAGGAAATGAATAGTGGAATAAAGTCGTTATTTTTGTTTGTTTTTGCGCACAAAAAGTATTCTCGTCGCTTGATAAACTTAAGATTGAGCCACTGGAGTCACTTGGACTATATTAACAATCTCTTTAATAACTTTTCTGGGCCAGCAAGTTTCAATCCCTTAGAAGCCTATGGAGGAGTGATCAGCTCTCAGATTTAATCAAAAATATCTTAATTTGTGTTCCGAAGATGAACGAAGGTCTTACGGGGTTGGAACAACATGAGGGTGAGTAATTACTGACAGAATTTTCATTTTTGGGTGAACTAACCCTTTAATGCACTACCATTCAAAAGTTTGGGGGCAGTAAGATCTTTTTTAAGACTAGTAATTATATTCCGCAAAAATGCAAAATATATCATAATATAACAAAAAAATATGAAGCAGCACAACTGTTTTCAACATGAATAATAATATAAAAAATAATTATTGAGCATCAAATAACCATATTATGATTTCTAAAGGATCATGTGAAACTGAAGACTGGAGTAATGATGCTTAAAATTCAGCTTTGCATCACAGGAATAAATTACATTATCAAGTTTTCCACAAACCTATCACTTACATAAGTTGCAGTTATTATGAAAGTTCCATTGGTCTAATTGGAAGTAGTTATTCCCTCTCTTTTGCAAACAGGAGAGAAAACGTTGGCTCTAAATGCATTATTGTCAGTGCTATCGTGTTTTCTCATTCTTTATACTGTTTCAAATTCTCTTTTGTGCAATAATTCTCTTTGGATTATTATAATAGAGGCACAATTTTCTTCCCTAACTCTAGACTTTCTTTGTTTTTGAAATCCAGTGTGAAAGTATGTTTGTTCTTGAATCTGCCCTGATTTTGAATCCACAAAAGAGGAGAAAGACTCAGTTGTGGGTGTCTTTAAAACTAGCTTTGAGACATGAAAACAGATAACAGTACCCCGCAGAAAGTGTTCGTGGATAATAGGCTTTCAGCTCTCAGCCTCTACTGTGTGGTCGCCAACAAAGGAGAGAGGAAGAACTGGAGTGAGACTTCTCAAATAACACATTAAAAAAGATTGATGCACTGGTTCAGTAGGGACAAACAAATGTTCACACCTCTGAAGTTTTGACAGTAACATTTCCCTCCTGAATATTTTAGCTGTCATTCTGTTCTTTTCCAGTATAGTTTGACTGACCGTATGAATCGAAATGCGAAAAGATGTTGGTGCTTAAACCGAGTCCATATTGTGGTAGATTCATGTCATTAGCTTTGCCTCAATTCTATTTCATGCATATTAAACAGAGGGTATTCATGATTCGTTCATTCCAATCTTCACACTAAATGCAAATTAACTGTCTGTACTGCAGCACAAGGTCATTTACTCCTTAAAGGAACAGATCACTCAAAAATACAAATTGCATCAAAATAACTAATATCAATGTCCAATTTGTGAATGAATCAGAACTTGTCATTGAATCGGTTGATCCAGTTCACTAAACTGGTCTGAACGATCGATTCACAGTTCAAAATTGAGGTACTGTATAATGAATGATTGTGACTCAAAGAACTCAACAACACAATGACTTGTTAGCACAGTTATCAGCTCACTGGAGGTGAAGATTAACCTTAAATATTGGTCTGTTTCTCCCAATAAAACTCAAATTAAAATAAATAAAAATCATATGGACCACTTTAATGAAGGTTCTTTTGTGACCTTGTGTTCTTTTGTTTCTAAGCTTTGGCCCTATTGTGATTGCATGGAATCATCTCCGTTTGTGCATGCAAGATAGAAAGTCATACGGTTTTGAAACGATATAAAAGTATAAGTAAATGATGATAGAATTTAAATTTTTTGGTGAACTATCCCTTTGAGAGCATAACCTTCAGCATCTTATTTTTCTGTAAGCTTCCCTATGACAAATGATACAGCAGAGATTACAATATATATATATATATATATATATATATATATATATATATATATATATATATATATATATATATGCACTGCCGTTCACAATATTATTATTAGTAGTAGTATTTTAATCAAATAAATGCAGCCTTGGAGAGCATAAGACTTCTTTTAAAAACATAAAAAAAATCGTATTCCAATCTTTCGAACAGCAGTGTAGTGTATAGGCTATATATACACACATTAATTGATTGCTGATTTAAACCATCATGCTCAAATAGGCCTATATCATATGTTAGGTTAGCATTTCAAAGGTTTTGTTGCAGTTCTTGTACAAACATGTCACACACATACAACCTGCGAGACAGAGCTGTCAGAGGCCTGTCAATTATTGAGATCTTCTCTTCTGAGGTGTTGCTACTCTGCTGTGAAGAACATTTTCATCTGTTGCCTGGCAGAGGTGTCCTCAGAGACAAGATAGAGTGCGTCAGAGTCAAACTGAACTGAAGACAGGAGCTGTAGTCTTAAAACCACAAGGTCTTATTAGGACAAATCTCAATGTCTTGTGCTTAAATCTGGAAAAAAAAGAGATTGCTTTCCCTGGAGAAAAGTCTAACTGGAATATGACCTACATTAGACCTGCTCTAATATCTTGTAATGCGCTCTGACTTGTTTATGCGAAGAACATCCACCACTACTCGGTCAATTTAACGATGTGGTGAGGTCCAAAATGGCTGACATTACTTTTAAACATCTTTTAAACTCTATTTTGCATTCTTTTAAAATTTAATAAAAAAAATGTTTTTCAATTGAAAATGATATCGCATCAGCATTGTGAGTGAAATTTTGAACTGACAAATTATAATATGAATTTCTTCACCGTATAGGCCTAGGCTATGTATTAAAGGTAGCTAGCAGTTTGTCTTGAAATTTGAACGCCCCAAGTTTAATCTTATCTCATTTAGACTGTATTCCGTTCCGTTAATGCAGTGTTGCCAAGTCTGCGGCTTTCCCGCGGAATTGGACTACTTTTACACTGTTGCCGCGGGTTGTTTGTTTAGTCCACGTTTATTTTTAGTCCCCCGCCCCCGAAACGCGATAGGGCTATTTGGGCTGGTTTTGTTATGGAAACCTCGCATTTGTTCTTGCACGTGCATTTTCAGCATGTGCTGATAACACAGTAGCCTACTGAAATACAACACACACAGCGCGAACAGCGAAGTTACGATTCTCAAACAAATGAATAAATTTGCGATCAAATGTTCCATTTCAATAGGAACCCATGCGATCGGGAATTTTGCATCAGGGCGAAACATTCCACAAAGATTCAGAAAACAGGTTAAAGTTTGTCACGCTACTGGGCAAACGTGCAGAAATGGACTTTTGTGTGAGCTGTGCTTCATACTTTGCTGATCTTGTCAAAATGGACCGTTTCACACACATACAACCTGCGAGACAGAGCTGTCAGAGGCCTGTCAATTATTGAGATCTTCTCTTCTGAGGTGTTGCTACTCTGCTGTGAAGAACATTTTCATCTGTTGCCTGGCAGAGGTGTCCTCAGAGACAAGATAGAGTGCGTCAGAGTCAAACTGAACTGAAGACAGGAGCTGTAGTCTTAAAACCACAAGGTCTTATTAGGACAAATCTCAATGTCTTGTGCTTAAATCTGGAAAAAAAAGAGATTGCTTTCCCTGGAGAAAAGTCTAACTGGAATATGACCTACATTAGACCTGCTCTAATATCTTGTAATGCGCTCTGACTTGTTTATGCGAAGAACATCCACCACTACTCGGTCAATTTAACGATGTGGTGAGGTCCAAAATGGCTGACATTACTTTTAAACATCTTTTAAACTCTATTTTGCATTCTTTTAAAATTTAATAAAAAAAATGTTTTTCAATTGAAAATGATATCGCATCAGCATTGTGAGTGAAATTTTGAACTGACAAATTATAATATGAATTTCTTCACCGTATAGGCCTAGGCTATGTATTAAAGGTAGCTAGCAGTTTGTCTTGAAATTTGAACGCCCCAAGTTTAATCTTATCTCATTTAGACTGTATTCCGTTCCGTTAATGCAGTGTTGCCAAGTCTGCGGCTTTCCCGCGGAATTGGACTACTTTTACACTGTTGCCGCGGGTTGTTTGTTTAGTCCACGTTTATTTTTAGTCCCCCGCCCCCGAAACGCGATAGGGCTATTTGGGCTGGTTTTGTTATGGAAACCTCGCATTTGTTCTTGCACGTGCATTTTCAGCATGTGCTGATAACACAGTAGCCTACTGAAATACAACACACACAGCGCGAACAGCGAAGTTACGATTCTCAAACAAATGAATAAATTTGCGATCAAATGTTCCATTTCAATAGGAACCCATGCGATCGGGAATTTTGCATCAGGGCGAAACATTCCACAAAGATTCAGAAAACAGGTTAAAGTTTGTCACGCTACTGGGCAAACGTGCAGAAATGGACTTTTGTGTGAGCTGTGCTTCATACTTTGCTGATCTTGTCAAAATGGACCGTTTCTGCCGCCACAATTTGTGGCCGCACATTTAGGAGACATTTAGGTTCTTTTTAGCTAAACAAAAGGTGTTTACCTAACAGATAACTTTTCTGGAAAGCTGTTTTTAATTCCTGAAACGAACTCCTAACGAACTTCGTTTTGGCCTGATTTTGTACGAAATTCTCACATCGGTTTGTTCTTCAATTTCGCTTAGATTTTTTAGCAAATCAAAATCAGTGAAGTATGATTGGTGAACTCACCGTAAAAAACAAAGTTGCTTTCTTACATTTTGTAAAATCAGCTTAGATGTTTAAGTAATTTCAACTTAAATTTCATTAAACTGACTTAAAAATGAGTTGAATCTTATATCTAATTTTTTTTAACACTGATTAACTTATTTAGATGAGTTAAAGCAATGTAAAAACATATGTTGTCGTAACTTATTTATCATATAATTTTTACAGTGTAATAACTCTCATGAGCTGGTTCTTTTTCTTATTGAATTAAATACAGCACAGTTAAACCTGATTGTTGACCGAATGACTGTTACGAGCAGTTATTTTTATTCAATAGAACCAAGAATGAACTAGAAACACTAAGAGAATAGTCAAATTCCTTAAAATTCCCATCCCTAATTTTATTAGTTTTGTGCAGACTGCAGGTGGGAATTTCCTTATATGAGAAGCATTTGATGAGTGCAGACTGCTTATAAAGAGAACTGACTACTGAGTTTAAAGACAATGATCTCTGACCCCCACAAAAGTGATATGTTGACATGCCGTATCATGCCCTTGAAATAAAAGCCCCCTTCATGCCCTTCTGTCTCACAACAGAGAGCGATCAGGGGCAATATCTCCGCCTTCACATACTCTCTCTCACACACACACACACACACACACAGACCCCCATCACTCACCTGCATACGACCGTCCCAAGAGACAGAGATGTTAAGCCCTAACGGGTTGGAGCCCATTACTGCAACTGCAGCTCTGCAAGGGTCACGGCAACTCTGGAATGAAACCAGCACAAACCAGAAACACACAGAATGGTACCAGAACATTTGCACAAAACTACAGTACACACTTACAGTCTTAAATTTAGAGCGCATTTCTGAGTTAAGTGAATTTTGAATGCAACTTCCAAAAATGTTTAAGCACTATTATTGTAGGTTAAAATAGCGTTTGTCTAAATGGCGTGGCAGAAATAATCAATTTAAAACATTTAAATTTGGTCATTTGCAGATTCTGTCACATTATCCATCTAATATGCTGATCAAGAAACATTTCTTCTTATTATACATTTTTATTCAGGATTCTTTGATGAATAGGAAGTTCAAAAAGATCTTCTAAAAACCTCACAAAAATCCTACTGACCCCAAACCTTTGAACATTTGCGTATATGAAATCTGTTCGGTGTCTCAATTGCTCATTTTAGCAGTCAGATAAAATGAAGAGCAAATGCTTTTCAGATATTTTTATTGAGAAAACCCCTATAATGAGTCTTATTTAGTATTTCTTAAGAGATCTCAATATTATATATAAACAATATCACAAAGTGTTTCAGCTGTGCCAAGTCTGAAATCAAAAGTCACCCCCATGTAACTTTTCCCCCTACCATGGAATACAAAGGAATTGTCATCAAAAAAATTCCAAAGCTTCTCTTTTTAATACAACAGAAATAATAATGCAAAGTTCAGATGCAATTTTTTTTAACTCTAAATAAAACCTGCACCGATAGACTTATATGACCAATATTTGGTCTTTTATAAAAATCTACAGGAAATATATGAGAAAAGCTGCTGTCCAGACTCAGGAAGCTGTGGATATACACCTCTGCATCTTTAGGGGTGGCTGGATTTGTTACAGTTTCCTGTGGAAGCAATATGGGGCTTCTCCCTGATGGCTAGCAAACCGTAACACAACTGAAGTAAGATTTATCCAGGGTTTTATCAGTAAAGATGGTCACGGTATAATCGGGTGAGATACTCAGTTCAGCCTCTAGACTTATCAGCTGCAAGCCTGAACACCCACTGAAAGATTTGGCTCTGTTAAAAAGCTTCACAGTGATACAAAAATACCAGTTTCTTCTTCAAAGACTTTCATGCAGACTCTGGTTGCTTTGAAGAGGAAGAATAATATTAATATCTCTAATAACTATTGGGTGGAGAGGTGAAAACAGAGAGACTAATTAATTTCTGCTAATCAAGAAGAAAGGGTTAGAAAATGTAAACAAAATAAAAATGTACAAAAATCACATACTACCGTTTTACATTTTGGGCTTGGTAATATGTGTTAAAGGGGTGGTTGATTATGATTTCACCTTTCTAACTTAAGTTAGTGTGTAATGTTGCTGTTTGAGCATAAACAACATCTGCAAAGTTACAATGCTCAAAGTTCAAAGCAAAGGGAGATATTTGCTTTTAAAGAAATGGCTTTTTAAGGACTACAACAAACGGCTGGTAGAGACTACACGACATTCCTCCCGGGTTAGTGACATCACAAACCCTAAAATTTACATAAACCCCGCCCGGAACACGATTTATAGATTATCAAGACAGAATATGCTAATCAATGACAAGAAGATAACTACACATAAGCTACATAAATTCATCAACTAACCATTCAGAAATGCCCTGTTGCTTCTACATGTTGTCACTTCTTCTTGAGTCTCTTCATCATTGTCTGAATCCGGTTTGAACATAAAAGTTTTTGAAATTTCAGTGCATGTCTGTGTGAGTGCAAGTTGTTGAAGCTCCGCCCTCTGTGCTGGGAGCAGCAGCTCATTTGCATTTAAAGGAACAGACACAAAACGGTGTGTTTTTGCTCACCCTCAAAAAGTGACCATATTAACATGCGATATAAAAATATCCGTGGGGTATTTTGAGCTAAAACTTCACATACACACTCTGGGGACATCAAAGACTTATTTTACATCTTGTGAAAATGGCATTATAGCACCCCTTTAATGTTTAAAGTTTCTTATGCTCACCAAAGCTGCTTTTATTTAATAAAAAATACAGTAAAATTTGTAATATTGTGAAATATTATTTGAATTTAAATTTATTTTTGTCTATTTTTTGTTTAAAAATGTAATATATTTTAAAATGTATTTTATTCCTGTGATGCAAAGCTGAATTTTCAGCATCATTACTCCAGTCTTTAGTGTCACATGATCCTTCAGAAATTATTCTAATGTACTGATCTATACTGCTCAAGAAACATTTCTTATATATTATCAATGCTTGTGCTGCCTAATATTTTTGTGGAAATCTTGATAAATGTTTATTCGGGATTCTTTAATGAATAGGAAGTTCAAAAGAAACATTTTGCAACATTATAAATTTATTTATTTTCACTTTGATCAATTTAATGCACACTTGCTGAATAAAAGTATTAATTAAAGAATTAAAAATATTTCTGACCCCAAACTTTTAAATGGTAGTCTTTATGAAACCTCTTCAGTCTCTAAATTGCTCCTCTTAGTAGTGAGATGAAATGGAGAGTAAATGGCGAGTCTTAAGTGCTTTTCAGATGTTTTTACTGAGAAAAGCCCTAGTAATGAGTCTCATTTATCGTTTCTGTATAGAGATCTCAAGAATATCAGAAACTGTTTCAGCTGTGCCAAGTCTGCAATTAAATATGAACTCCAACTAAAAAAATTCATTTTGATTAAAAATTAAACATAATTGAAGCAGTCAACGGCAATTCTAAACGAGTCAAAAAGTCGAGACAGGACCCATCGTCAATATTTCTGTGTCCACCACTCTAGTTCATCCAAAACAAACCAGAAAAGAGACCCAAAGTGCTAAATACCGGAATTATCCTTTAAGTCTCCAGACAAAATAGCATCACTGCAAATGTTCCTCTTTAAGAGAGTAAGGAATAGATCACATCCTCAGAAATTTTGTTTTATTATATTTTATTTGATCAGATTTGATTGTATACTATATCTCACCATCTGTCATATATCATATAGTCTAGTTTTCTACATTATAGAAAAAGCACAGCAAATAAGAACATTGTGTTCCATGTGTCACCATCCACACATGCCCAATAAATCCCATCTTATCTGACACACACACATACACACACACACACACAAACAATGAGCTCCTCATATAGCTCACACACAACAGTTCAGGCACTCTATGTGACCTTTCAATTATTGATCCTCTCCAGCACCCGTAGTTCCTCTCTCCCACTGGCCGCATATTAAATTCCTGGCTCTCGCATACCTGCAGCATCAGCAGAATAAACGGGGTGATTCATCTGAGGCTGTCAGCACAGCGCAGGGTGAGAGGATATTTCCCCAGCTAAAAAACAGAAACATTATAGCTCACACTGAAGAGCAGCAGAGATGTGCTCATGTCAAAGTCATTCTCTCGAAATCACATCCAGACAGCGAGACCGAACTACTGCCTGTGCTTCATCATTAACATAATTTATATATATATATATATATATATATATTACTTATTAGACTTATTTTATCTCAACTAGTTTCCAAAAAAATATTATAAAATCACACAAAAGTCTTCTTATATTCATTTTATTATAATCTGTATTATCACTATACATTCTGATGTCATTCCTACACCCACAGGAAACTATTAGTGCATTACCTATTTGGATCTTCTAATACTCACCATAAATAGTCTGCTCTAATAAAAATGTCATCATTTCCAATTCCCTTATTCCCACTGTCACACCACCACAGAGTGAACAGACCTGTCCAGAATAGCCCAGTCTCAAAAAGTCTCCAGTTGCACTCTTGTACCAAGCACAGAAGTATTTTGGGAATCTGCTATAGGATAAGATGAGAACAGCTGCTGGTTAATTTTAAGTTTAGTGTCTGTGGATCTGGGTACTATGAAAAATGATTCACAATCCAATGGTGGTACACAGTAGTGTAGAATAGCATAGCATAACATACCAGTTTCAAAATGATCCCATAAGTCATGCGCTAGCATCCCTTGAAGGGGTTTTACTGCAGGTGTCAGACTACAGGAAGTGGAAAACAGTTGACTGACTGTGTGAACTATGTTGAAAGATAGTGGTTACATTTTGAAATGGCAAAGATTATATTTTAAAGCTACACTGTGTAGGATTTTCTCCCATATATAGCGGTGAAATTGTTTATGACTACCAACTGAATATTACTTTTTAGCCCCTCCCATTCCGAGGGCGTTTTAACTCCTACGGTGGCCGTATTATTTCAAATCTGCCGGCAGTCGCGAGTAATCTCCCCCTCGCATTCGTCACGGTGCCACTGAGTGTCAAAACGCGAAGGGCGAAGCTTGAATTTCCAGGTATGTCCCTCTTTGGCTAATGTATTTTCAAGATGGAAGCGCAACATGGCTGCCGCCATTCGAGCGACTCGCTCGTATGTATTCTAAATGGCAGATTCTATGCTTACGGGAATACTTGATTAGTTGGTAGAAGTAATTACACATTAATGAGCACATATCATTTTGAAAGAACAAAGTGTTTTTTGCTAAGAATCAGCTAAAAAAATGACACAGTGTAGCTTTAAGATGGCAATTAATCTGCTTGTTTCTGTAGCTGTTTCTGTTTACCGCTAACAATGCCAAGGTCATATGTTTGATTCTCAGGAAATGCATACTAATATTTGACTTAGTATCTTTAGATAAAAGCACCTGCATAAATGTTAAAATCATTGCCAATTGCTGTCCGCGACCCATTTTAATTGTGTGATTGCATTATTAAATGAAACGTATTTTTTCTAAACATCTCTGAAATGACTGGATTGTGGAAAGGAAAGAAAAACAAATTTATAGCCAGGAAGGACAACTGTGGTACAAAAGGACACAAATAACCCCCAGGTGTGATACTGTACCCATTTACCTCTATGCAACAGCAAAGTGCACACTGGGACATATTAACTGGGACGCTGGGACTGCACCAAAACCCGAAGGTGATACAATAAAGAATGCGGTTGTCTCATTTCCTTCAAGACAAACTCTCTGAACTTTGACTCATAATGCAAGGCTAAGAAAAAACACCACTAATGGTCAACAGCACAGGCAGAGCTGCACCATTACTTACTCAGGAGAAGGTACACATAGCCAGCTGGATCAGTTATTTACCCATCGACACGCTACAAGGATTCAAAGAGGCTGTGTTCATCCTATGCCAAAAACATCTATGGCACAGGAATGCAACAAGAAAGCGTTCTGGAGGAAGCTGACAGACAGAGTTCAGCAGCTCAGTGGCTGTGCCCAGCAGGAGATCATCAGCCAAGAGTCAAAAGAACAGCAGGTTTCCCAGCGCTCGCTGCCTGTGGAGTGATAAGGTCAGTTCTACCTGTTAGACCAGTGTGATGTACACCTGACTGAAAACAGAGTAGCTGATTCTAGTTCAGTCGACTGATATCCATGTCGTAATCACGCTGTCAGTCTACCATTGGTAGAGGCGTTCTTGTACTCTGCCGTGGTCAGTTAAAAGTTAGAGCTAGAAATCCGCATTTTGACAATCCGAATCCACTATAATAAAGCACTAAATCAAAGAAACTCCAGCACTATCGGCAGATTCTAAAACGCTCGCGGCAAACATCACGGCTTGCGCTTGTAACATTCAAAATCTGCTAAGGTAGAAGGTAGGTATAGCTAGCGTTACTTCTAGTAACGTTACTCTTAACTGCTCCGATCTATTTGTAGTTCGTATTTACCTTTTATAGTATAAACCAATTTTATAGTTTTGCTAGTTGAAAGTCTCTTCACATAAAGATAGCAATCACTAAGTTAAAGGAGGACTCCGGTCAATTTTAACATTGAGCTCATTTTTTTGTAAATTTGGAGTGCTGTCAATACAGAGAACAACGACAAAAATCGGTGTTGCCTACACCGAGTTATTCTATTTTTAAAATTTGCACCCTGTTGACTTCAATGGGGCAAGTACTAAACCTGCTTTTAGCCTCTTAACATCCTTGATGTGTCATTACAAGTGCACAGAAAATGTGAGTGATTCCTTCAGAGTAAACACGAGTGAATCTGACTGCAGTAGATGTGAAAGAAATGTATAAAAATTATGTTATTTAAGCCAGCGCAAATACCTGTGTTTACATCCTGTTTTCGGGTGAAGTCCAAAGTAGTCGATTGCCGAGTTCACGCGCGTGATCATAGGTAAATAGGTAAATAGATCATAGGTATTTGCGCTGGCTTAAATAACATCATTTTTATACATTTCTTTCACATCTACTGCAGTCAGATTCACTCGTGTTCACTCTGAAGGAATCACTCACATTTTCTGTGCACTTGTAATGACACATCAAGGATGTTAAGAGGCTAAAAGCAGGTTTAGTACTTGCCCCATTGAAGTCAACAGGGTGCAAATTTTAAAAATAGAATAACTCGGTGTAGGCAACACCGATTTTTGTCGTTGTTCTCTGTATTGACAGCACTCCAAATGTACAAAAAAATGAGCTCAATGTTAAAATTGACCGGAGTTCTCCTTTAAGTGGTCTAAATTTATTTGTATGTATATATAGGCCTATATTGTCGGTGGAAGGCGTAGTAGCCTACCATAAAATGTTCGTCCAATCATTGCATTCAGACCGAATATACGATGGCCTACCTGCCTGTCAACGTATGCAACGACTGCTCGCGCAGACAGACATCATACAGGTCATCAGCAAGTTTCATGCTATGCAGAGACAGACGTCAAGTCATCGAGCACCACAACCTTTTACAGCTCCTCCTGAACCAAAACAACGGGCTTGTTATGCTGCACTCACGCCATAACTACTGTAATATGGAAGAGATGGAAACCCTTGAGTTATACTCTGCAGTTTTGTGACTCGAATTTATGCATTTCAAGGACAACACTATCAACGCCGAGAGCAGTCAGGTGGTACAGGTCAGTAGGCTACTGTTTATGTTCATTATTATTGTAAAGTTATGTGCTTACTTATGTGCTTACTTTAATGCTGTTTCTTGTGACACTTTTGTTTGGTCCTGGAGACGCTCTGAAGGGAGGGTGGGATCTTATGCTTTCAAAGCAAGCTTATATTGCTAGCCTCTCTGAAAAAATAAACATACACTATCTTTAACACACTTGCAAAAATCAGTTCAAAATAGTTATTTGCTAAGAAAATAAGTGCTATGTGTACAAATACATTACAACTAATGCAGATATAAATAAACCTAGTACATAAAGCCATAAAGAAAATCAATTTTAATATTAACTAAATGCTGCTCTTATTGTGTTTATTCACAAAACAAAGCATAAGATAAAAATAATTTAAACTGTAATATAATTTTAGTGTGTATTTGTGCATTTATGTGTGTGTGTGTGTATAACAATAAATAACTTTCAGGTCAGATACACTGCTATGGAAACTTCCTATTCATCTTTTTGTCATCTTGCATCCCAAGGAAAGATTTTTTTCAGCCTTAAGATTCTCTTAAAAACAGCTTCCGGACTCGACTCGTCCCTCAAGGAGCCACAAAGAAGAAACATGATCCCATAAAGAGATATCCCAACTCTCAATTTCTGAATGCTGTTGTGATGTGCTTATCATGCTTATCCCACCAAGTATTTTAATCCATGTAAGAGCACAGGTTACATTTAGTCATCTTGACAGACACTGATGGCATAACACGATCTTCTTATGTGCCTGAAGCTCCAAATGTTCAAGACTATATAAAGATTCCCTAACGCACACACTGGATCTTATAATAGCAGTAAAAATGTGTGGTCTGACATATACTCCTATCAGCTCATATTAATGAGGATATCTCGTGTTATGCTGCATCCGTCAACATGCATTACCAGAGCTGATCGTGCCGAAGTGTGTCTCTGTGGAGTTCCTGGAACAAAAATTCAGGTTAATAAAAAACTCAAGCCTGACTCCTGCATAATTAGCATGCAATCTGCTGTATCTATGGTAACTGCAGAGACAAGCTAAATGAGATGTTACTGGCCCTGAGAAATATCAACACATTCTTTCCTATTATTGCTCACATAAGAGATAAGAGAACTGATATGGGTGAAGTTTTCAAAGGAAACTTTGTTTTATGTGGCCATATGGGCAATAACTTCTCCTATATATCTCCTGTCCACTGTTTTTCCTATTTTTCAATTAAATGCATATTTTCCCACACACATTTCAAACCTCCAGTGGAGGTAGGAGGACATCCTGATGGCAAAAACAGGAGACAGATGGGTGTATGAGAAGGCCATAGGTGGACAGGACTCATTATGAAAACCCCAGGAATGGACGCCATCCTGAATGCTTCATATAACTGAATAAATTATCTGTATATAAATAGGATGTGCTAAAATGAGCCTGAAATGGCATGATCTCATGTGTGCGTGCGTCACTTCTGTGACTATTTCTAAATTGGTCACTGTCAAAACAAAAAAAATTGGAAAGCTGTTTCAAAGCATGTCAGTACATCACGTGCACAGTTGCTGCTGAATGAGGATAAATAAACCATGTAAAATAATAATTTAATTAATATAAAATATAACAAATATATAACATCTATTGTCTATTGTAATATCATTTCTATGACTCTAAGTTTTCTAAGATTTGAATGACAAAAATAAAACTGATTACTGAAATTAAATAGATAGCATTGTAATTAAATGCAGCAGAGAGATTATGTAAAAACATTCAAGTTTTCCTTTTAATTACTGAAGAAAAGAACTTATGCAGCAGATGGTCAGACTAATGTGCTCTTTGTGATCCGGCACAAATGAATGTAGACTTCTCTGGTGGAGTGAGATGAGACGCACACAGGATTAATCAGTATGGGTTAGATTCTGGCCACTCATTTAAACAGAGAGCAGTTTGAGGACAGGAGCTTCAGAGTGAAAAAACAGTGGCTCTCCACCCACATATGACTCATTAATATCAGCCAAATCTGTAAAGTATATGGCGGAAAACAATGAAGAGGCGTGCAGGAAGAGGACAGAGTGAAAGAAGCAATGTTTAACTCATCACAGAAAGCTTCAGATGTGGTTTACTTTTGTTATAAATGCATTACAAGTAATCAGATTACTTTTTCAAGTAACTAATAAAGTAACAGATTACTTTAAAATTTACAACAAAAAATCTGAATTACTTGTTCAAATAAGTAACGCAAGTTACTTAGTTTTCCATTAGTAACTGACAGCTCTCCTGTCCTCGTGTTGAGAGAAATTGTGAGTAAGTGCAGAGGTGTTTTGTGTGCTAAACATTATGGTTACTGTAGTTCTAGACTAAATGTGAGCAGGCATTTAATCATCTCACTTGCAGAAAAACAGTAAAAAACAGTAAAACAGATTCAGTATTCCTCAAAACAAATAAAAACAGTAAAATGCAAACTCGGGATATTATGCAAACCTGTAGCCTAATAATTAAATATTATAAATTACACATATAGGCTACTTTATGTATTTAATCTCACTTTATTACGCATTGCCTTTGCTACTGCTTTGATGATCCTATTCAACCATAGTAATAAGCAAAAATGACTTTAGTTATACATCACATTTGTGAATAAACTCAAGAGAGTATGCGATTTCGGACGCAGCCAGAGTGTTGAACTTTCTTCTCCTGCGTCTTAACTTTCCCCAACACTGACTCTGTGAGCATGATATTGCTTTAATATTAGCCCTGTTTGGATATTAGCCCGAGTCTGGAGTAGTCTGAACATGTCTGCGTTTTCAGATAGTTTGAAAGCGTCTTTGAATTAAGTGGTGCAGTTATTGCCAGAAGGAGATCATTCAGCTAACATGTTGAATCCTGCTCTTAACGCAAGCTTATTAAATAAGCTCAGCCAGTGGACAGATAATTTGACATTTTGCAGTGGCCTGGCTCTAATAATGACATTTTGCAGTGATGTTATAATTTTCCAATGGTTTTCAGAAGATGAACACTTTTATGTAGACCTCGTTAGATTGCAATTTAGTTGTCCAACTATAATATTTCTCCAACTATATGTAATAATATAATATTTAGTCTGGAGGAACCACTGACAGTCGAGTTTTTGCATTTGACAGTTTTTTCCTCAAGTAGATTTTTAAAATGTTTGTACTTTTACAACTTCACTTTTACTTCACTACATTCCATAGCACAATATCTTACTTTTTACTTCAACACAATTCATAAATTCGTGATGTTCGTCGTTATTTAGAAGTGAGGAAATCGAGACGGCGTTGTCCGATTAGAAATAGAATTGTTCTTTTGAACCGATTCTTTTTAATGAACCGGCTCACAAATAGCATTGATGATTTGGTCGGAACCGATCGGCCTTGTCCGACTCAAAATGCATGCTCAAAATGAGCCAAGAACCGGAAGTAATATGATCCTCGATAAATACTGAGTAAGTTACATTAATAACCTATTTAAACTCTTATCTGTGTGAATAGACATAAGGATGGAGTGTACCGTCGCAAAGAATAAAACAAAAGGTAAGCATTAATACTTAAACGCATTTAAAAGTAATTAGTTTTATACTTATAAATATATAATATAAAATGAGTTTTTATTCTTGCTTCAAACGCTGCTTATGGGTCTTTTTTTATTAGTTTCTCAGAGAAATACTCCTTTAAAAGTTCTTTAAAAGGTTCAAAGATGGATATAGACACTTTTGTGTGCCTTCATTTTGCACTTTGCATATCTCCCCAGACAGTTTCAGGACAGCTTCTCAAGTCAACCAAAAGCCTGGGCACCATTCCGAGCATACAGTATGCCTTCAAACCATTAGCCAACTTTCAATACAGACATAAATATTCAAGTATCAAGGCTCAAGGCTCTATCACTCTCTCTCCTCTCCAGCTTGTGTGTGTGGTGAGCGCACTGGTGCTGTTGTACTGTGGCTGCCGTCGCATTATCCAAGTGGATGCTGCACTGGTGGTGGTTGAGGAGAGATCCCCTGATATGATTGTAAAGCGCTTTGGGTGTACAGTTAGTACATATGAAATATATAAATGCCTCATTCATTCATTTAAGTTATGTTTCAGGGCTTCATATTTCACAGATCTGAGATGCACGCACAGTTTCAGGCAGAAGGAAAGGGACAGAGGGGTAAACCACTTTGCGTCTAATGGATCTGGGATAGGAACACATTCATCTAGTCAGGTGATGGAGCTGTGTATCAGTGTCATGCTCTGAAAATGGTGATCCAATTGAGGATGATGCATACCCATTTAAATTCCACAGCAGCTGGCGCTCCATTCCCACAGCCAGCCTCCTCTAAATCACAGGATTTGACCATCTGTGGAAGATGGCGGGAGAAGCACTGAGCAGATGTTGGTTATTATATGGGGAATTCATGTAATCAGAACGGGGAAACATATCACAATCTGCATTTAGCAACAGCCTGTATACTGTACCTTCACCTACGGCTTCTAAATACAATACAGTAATATGCACTCAAGGACAAATTCACTGTAATACCAGATCACAAGTGTTTATTTTTACTTGGAAACAAGATTCGCAAATGTGGCCAATACAGCATCAATTTATATTGGGAATGACAGAGACAATCCTTCACAGTGGCCAGAGTGATTTTGGGCCATTCCTCTTGGAACTGACCAGGTCACTATATGTGATGCTGGTGGAGGAAAATGTTTTCTGACCATCTCCTCCAAAATACCCCAAAATATTTAGATCTGGTGACTGTGCAGGCCATGGGAGATGTTCAGCTACACTTTCATGTTCATCAAACCTTTCTGTCACAAGTCTTGCTGTGTGTATTTGTGCATTTATCATGCTGATTCACGCCACCCCCTTCAGGGTACAATGTTTGAACCATTCGGTAGTCCTTGGCAGTGACGCATCAAGCGCAGTGGGGAATGCCTTGATATTTTAGCCCAAACCATCACTGATCCACCGCTGTGCTTCACTCTGGGCACGCGACAGTCAGGGTGTTAAGCCTCTTTGGGGCTTCTCCACACTGTAACTAACGGATGTGGGAAAGTCAGAGAAGGTGGACTCATCAGAGAACAATACATGTTTTATGTTTTCTTGTATACAATTCGGGATAGTGCCCAGACATCCCTTTCAGACAGCTTCCTCTTGCGTCGACAGTTACTCCTGTTGGATGTGGTTCATCCTACGTGGTGGTATGCCTGCATTACCCTGGATACCACAGCTCTCGATACACCACAAAGACTTGCTGTCCTGGTCACAGATGAGCCACGCACCAACAATTTGTCCTGTTATGAACTCTGACATGTCTCCTATTATGTTGCGTGGATTGCAATATTTTATCAGGGTTCTCAAGTTTTATCAAAATCTTGGAGTGAGATCACATGCGGTTGGGGGAGGAGCCTAATGGAGCCCCGCCCCCACCTGTCCCCGCCCCCCAATTTTACCCCTTGTTCATAATTAACCAGCACAAATTAAAAATAACAATTGGTAAATCTGATAAATGACAGAGCAATTAATCACATCAAATATACTCTTTAATGTTATATTTCAAAATTACAACTAAGTTACAAAAATTACAAAAATATAACAAATTGCTCCAAACAGTTTGGAAAAACAAATATTTTTGCATTTTGAATGTGTCTAGTCGAAATGGTATAATGATTTATTGTGTGGTGGGACATTGAGAACAAATGACATATTATTAAGGTATGTTAGTGTGTTTGTGTGTGTGTGTGTGTGTGTGTGTGTGTGTACACAAGAGTACACACTCCAGCTTATGAAATGTGTTTTGTGTTGCTAGTGTTTGAAAAATACAAATGCATGGCAATCAATGATTAAAGTAACGTTATGTTTTGACAGGATATAAAATATTACCCAGAGCACTCTTGCTTTAATATGTATGTCTTAATGTAACCAGAAATACTATTAATACAGTATAATATATAATATAATTTAAAATAAAATAAATACATTTAAATTTATTTAAAATAAAATGAAGAAATACATCTTCATTCCTTCCCATACCCACTAACATTTCCCTTAGTTTCAGATAATGTAAGCTGGTTGCAAAGTAGTTGTAGAGTTTTTGACTGCATCAATAATAATGTATACTATGGGCTATATATGAAATGTTCCAGCCTTAAAAATGTTAGACGAGCTTTCGTCCAACTTACCTTCTCCATCACGACGTGTGTTCGCGCGATGTTGTTGGTTACCTAGTAACGAACGTACGGTGGCCGAGAATCTTCCGTCAACTTCCGTGTGTTCGCGCATCTATGTTGCCTAGTAACGAACGCAATCTGGCCGAGATACGTGCTGGCGGCAGGAAACTTCACTTTGTGTGCCCGCGCCTCATATACAACGTTATATATAAAGCTTGTAGGACAACTTGGTTGGCATTGCCTTTTCAGCGTGAGAAATACACGGTGTGGCGTGTGAGCGTGTGAACTGGTTGAATTGCGTGTGTCTCACGGCCAATGCGTGAGACTTGAGAACCCTGATTTTATGTACAGCTGCTCTATTGCTCTGCTAATTCACACTGTGTGAAGCAGTGAAGCTTGGCCACCAGGCGCGCATATATAGGCTTGAAACCTCCAACACTATATTGGCCAGTGTTTCAGTTCCATATATAGACAATACTATGCCCATTTAAAATAAATTAATCAAATGATTGATGAAAACCTGATTAACCATTTAATTATTGAAAAGCGAGTACCCAACTGAAAGAATCTTTTTTTAATTTCATTTGAATTTAACAGCAAGTCATTGTCCTGTCAAATAATTAAACATGCAATACATTGATGAATATTGCAATACTACATATTTAGTGGACATCATGCACCACGGGGTTAATTGAGCAAATCAAATTTGAGTTTTATTAGAGTTTGTTTTAAAGAAACGTATCACTTATCATATAGCATAACTATCTGCATGTAAAACAATTTTGCTCATCCATAATCTGTTGTGTCATTGCTTATGTTTTTCTTGTACTGGTATCTTATCAGATCCCAGAGCAGATTCCAAAGACTTCCATAAAGTGGAGCAAAATATGCCCTTATTATGAGATTTCCCTCCAGCTTAGTTCTTATCTCACAGACAGAAGGGTCGAAACACACAACCCAGTCTTTCATACTTGATTTCAGAATAAATTCCATTGGAAGCAAAAACTTTCAATACAACAGGCAGTTTTCAACTCCTTTAATGGTTCAGTTGGTATAGATTTTGGACGCATTTAAGTCAAGGGACGAGGTCGACGGCCATACGGCAAAAAACAAAAAAAACAAAAAAACATTCAATTGAATATTAAAACAATTAAAAAAAAGCAATTCACATTAAATAGTTTAACAGCTCAAGCGAGTAGGGACAACATGCAATGAAGTCAATGAATTAAACAAGAATCCAGAGTGACATTCATATGGTTGCAAAGCTGAAAGGCAACGAACCCAACCTGAAACGCATGTAAGACACGATTGTATGATTCTGATGTTAAGAAACAATGCATAGACAAAACAAGGAGGATTTACAGTTAAAAGCAACCAGATGCACGTTCCTGTCATTGGTGAGATAATGCGTCTGTCACGTGGATAAGTAGCCTTGATGACTGAACACATTCAAATACTTATTGCTGATATTAGCGAGAACTATAAAAGCCATTTCCATAAAAGGACTTACATCCACAGATTAAAAAGGGGTGTACATTGAGGCTCTCGTGACCATTACAGAGCTACTTGAACATATACACCGTAGATCACAATGCAGGCATGCGTCATTTCAAAACACTAGGATACAATAATTATGTTAAGCAAGTTAACAAAACATGAATACGCATTAAATACCGAACATGAATTAATGTTACCAAAAAGGTCAGAGGCCAAAATACAAAATCAAATTGAAAAAGTGATTTTCAATCATTTAGATATCGTGGGACGTTTAGCGTCCTCGGAATTGAAACAAGCTCATATTCATCTTCGTCTTCAAAAACGGGTTTCACTAGCACCACTGAATCACAGTCAAATATACCGTGCCGCATACTCGTGTCCGAGAACGGCACGTCCTAAGGCTGAGATTTCCATTTGACATGTAAATTTGTGGTTATTATGGTTTCATTCGTATTAAAAACACGCGGTTACAAATCAGAATTGAAGTTTAAAAGGGTTTGTGTTTGTCTACATTTTAAGACATTGAAAAAATAAATAAGGACCTAAGACATTCATTAGATACCTTTAGAAATATTTTACATAAAAACACAGTTGGCACAACTCGTTCACTTTTCTACTTTTTTTCTCACGTTCTGTACAAAAATCTATGAAATTTCACATTAATCCAAACATCGAAAAAACAGATCATGAAACATCAGGTGATTCGTGTACACCGTTCTGCGAGTGTGTGCTTGTGTATGGGCCTCGGTATCCTCCACAACAACATGAATGTTATTTGGATGAAATTATGAATGTGAACAACTACTAAACAATTCAAAAACCTGAAAATAATAAAGTAAACAAACAAAGAAAATCTACCTGCATGATCCTGTAGACAGTAAAACAAGAAACTACATACACGCATTCACAAAAAAAGAAAATTGTCTGTAATAACAACCCATAAGGCGATTTATATTTTTTCGTAGTTTGACCAGACAAATTAAGCTCTTGGTCCATTAAGTCTCTCATGGGAACAAATATAAAACGCCAGTTTTACGGAAGCATGATGCAAAAAAAAAACAAAAAAAAAAAAAAACAACAACTTAAAAACCCCAAATCAAATATTTACCCGCCAGGACTCTTTCTGACTGGTTTGCTGTAAGTCACCAGGTAGTGCGGCCGCAGGGCCCGATAGTGTAACAGTTAGTGTGAGGAAGAAGAGGGGAATGGGGAAGAGAAGGGAAGTGGGGCAACTGGCATGCAGCAGAGCCCCGCCCCTCTCCCGTCTCAGGCTCCGCCCTCTCCATCAGTCAACAGTGTTGTGTTGTGTTGTGTTCAGCTGTAGTGACTCGGCATTGGCGAGAGGTCACTGTCTCCTGTCCTCGGTCTCTGATCTTGAGAAGGCCATCACCACGTCCTCCGCTCCTGGGAAAAGGACAAAACAATCAAAACCAGTGATAGGATCTGCATCAGACGATAACCGGGTTCAACTGGCAGGTTATTATTCCATATTCACAGATTATATGCAAAAAATAAACAACTATATCATTCGTATATATTTATTTTTATACATAATATTATAAATATTTTAAGTAATTATATAAATATTACAGATTTAAATAACTATATAAAGAAATTCCAGTCAAAAATGAAATGCTTAATTCAATAAGAAGTATACTTAATTTAAAACTATATGCACGTAGCACTGTATACAGCCACTCTCCAAGCTATTATCCTAACAGCTTTATTAGGCAAGGAAAACGTAGCCTAATCTTCACAACGGAGCAAATTAAGTGAGCTCGTCCAATGGCACAAACATTATTATAATGGCTGAAGAGCAAACAGGCTGTGTGGTGTATAATTAAACTCAGACAATGCCTTACAATTGTCTGCCTTACAAACATTCCAAAAGAAATCTAGGCCTGTGCAGTATACAATGAATACTGCATACTATTTGTTTAAATAGTATGTAAAACATGCACAAAATATGCAACGGTAAACATGTAGTGTACATGTACTGAATTTTACAAGTTCTACAAATCTGCTTTTTGTATGTTTTTTACTCAAAGTAAAAATGTTTTAATTAATGTAATTCTAATAAAATGAGAAAAATAAGTGCATTTAAGCATGGGTTCAAGTCCCAGTGAACGCATGAACTGCTGAAAATGCATACCTTGAATGCGATAAAAGCGTCTACCAAATGCATAAATGTAAATGTATTGTGGAAAACCGTGCTCTGTTGGTCAATGCAGTGTGGGTCATGTATTCAGTACATACAGAAAGTTAGTATTATTTCGAACAGTGCAAAGGTATCTAAAGTCTGAAATCTGTCAAAATAAGCCGTCTTTTAACAGCACTGACCTCAAATCAATATTTCACACATTCACACTCCAGATGCCCTGATCTCTGCCCTGGAGAACTGTGGGGATGGATGTTCACAGTAGATCATAATGATCCCATTCATAAGAGTCAAAGTAGATCACATTCATTTGTATTGTGAATACAGAGCAGATACATATAGACCTCAGTTTGTGTTCACATCAACAGCTTATCGTCAGGGTCAAATCAGCATCTGTTTTTGCAGCATGCGGCATGAGACACACGACACCCACATTACCAACCACTGCTTAGGATTTTCTGTGCCGCACCGATAAGAAATTCGACTAAAAGCCTCTATAAACCAAATCTACTACTGTCCATATCTGAAATACGAGAGACCCGTGTGTGAGCCAAAACAAACACTGCAAGAGATGTCCTTTAAAGACATTAAAATGTCACCCGCGGATAGCAGGAAGTCTGTGCGGCTTTTAAAGCAGCAGCAGCAGTTTGTGATTTCAGTCAGGTTCGGGCCAAGTCTTATCAAGGGAAGGCTCTAATCAATTCCAATCCTGAATTAACGATCCTGCCCGGGGATGGAAAACAAACCCCTGCAAACCAGGCAAACAGGATTTGTAGGTCCAGCTGTCCCTAGATGAACACGGATTAATAACAATACCACAAATGTGTAAACAGTAGTAAATAAACAGCAAAACGTGAGCTCTGTCCAGATTATTTTAGGTCTGGACGTCTGAAGGTCAAAGGCAGTTTGCTGCACAGGAAGGGCGGATGTAGTCCAATATCATATGTTTTGCAACCCAGTTATGGACCTATTCTTTATTCTAAACATGGTTTGAAGAAAAAGTAGTGTTTTGACTGACCTAGCTGAAGCTTAATAAGCAGAAAGCAGAATGTTAGCATGTTAATTTCCTCTGCCTTTCATGTGCTCTAACCCACAAATCAGACACTCCACTGCCTCAATATAAAATGACCAGTTTTATTCTTCTCAAAAAGCAGAAGAAACGCTTTCAACATCAAAGGTGCCATTTTACCTTACTAAAGGTCTGTGTATTTTAGAATTTCCTTGGCAATATTTAGGATATTTTATCAAACTTGACTACAAAAAAGATATACTAAAAAGTATTGCACTTAAAACTAGGCATTATAAGACAACTTCTAAGTCTGTTTTATGTGGTTATTGGCCTAACACTCAAATTTAGATACTCTTTAAAACAGTCTTATTAAGCAGAAAGAGTAAGAACAATGACTTTTCATCTTTCTGATTAAAACAAAGCAGGAACATTAGCACACAGGGGGACTTCAGATGAGTATTAGCACCCTACTGAAAACACTGAAGCTTCACACCCTGTTCACAGGTTGTCTAATTCTACTGAAAACGGGTCTAATTTCAGTCTTTCCGATGCTTTAGCTTACAGCCGAGTAAAACAAATACTCTTAATATAAAAAGAGCAATGTTTTGAATGATAGTTTATACTTTTCAGGAAAATGTCTCTGATGCTGAGTATTGAGATTACTTAACCATCAACAGTATGTCTTTGATTGATCATCTTTACAGTTGCATAATGCTTGCGTAACGGCCTGATCATGATTCAGGACGAAGCTTTATAACAACTGACAGGCTGCTCTCAACATCCTCACAGTTAAACTGGAAGTGCGTTTAAGCGGAAGGAGGATGGAGAGACAGTGGAGGAAAATGTCCCTCTCCATCTTCCGCCTGCCTTCGTTACGATCGCGCCACTCCCTGCGACACACGCTGTGTCAGGATCACAAGCCAACGCGCCGCAGACGTCACAACCCTCATGAGCCGTCGCCTAGCAACAGCTCAGAATCAGATTGCATCACAATCCGGCAGGCAGCAAACACCTATGAACACACAGCATCACATCCCCGTATCACTGCCTCTCTCCAATACTGCCCTGTTTAACCTCGAACCACAATCCCGGAGGAATACACTCACCCTAACCCATTATCATATCACAAAACACCTGTGGTCTATGATACTGAAGGGACAGCGCTTCAATTGTGAAGGTGAAATCTCTGATAGGAACAGCTTCATTAGACTAACACGCTCATTAGACGAACAAGCTCTAATTTTATGAACTGAATGGCGCAATCACTAATTTTTACCTCAAATAGAAATGCATACAATAAAAAAAAGAATAACACAGTAATTAGATAATAATAAAAGCTGTTTTATGGTGTGGGTTGCCTCTCAATGTAAAATTGAAATAAAAACTATTAATGATCTAAACCTAACAATTACTCAGGAAAAAACAAAATACACTAAATATGGAACTACTATTACCGGTACTATGTGGACCTTTAAATCAAAGTCACTGTATGATTAGAAGTCATTTCCTAAATCGTCCCTGTTTAACAGCAATAGTAAGTCTGTCACCTATGAAGCATCTGATAATAGCAATATAATGATGACACCAGACAGGGCACTCTTCTGATTCAAAGATGATGGCCTTCAGATCACCGCTGAGGAGCTGCGATAGCAGGTATTACTGGCCATTAGGAAGTGTGCTTAAACATGGCCAGCAGTGAGTGTGTGGGACTGACAAACAACCACACATACACCCCCACACCATTCTGTGTGGATCACGCAAGACACTTCTACATCTACAAAAACTCAAAAGTAGCCAAAAGTTGACTCACGGTCCCAGACATCCCTCTTTTCAGTGCTAGAGATCTAGCTGTGGGCATAATCGTCAATCAGACTAATTAGCTTTAGTAACACACTATTATATAATGAATTGGAAATCATAGATTTTTTTTTAACCAGTGCATCTATACTGGTATTTCTGTTACAGGCAATGTCTGTAGAGGTGACTGAGGGTCTGATCCATGTCAGGAATGCAGTGTTTACTCATTTAGCCCTGCTTCCAGACAATAAATATGTGCTGGTTTTGTTTTGTAATTAATTAGCTCATGCAATTAGATTATTAAGATTTTTATTTTGTAGAAGGAGAATTGTCAGTTTGAACTTTTTTCTGCTCTTCTCATGATAGCTGTATGAGACAAGAAAGACAACTGTGAAGGCCAACAACGGAAGAAAGGAACAGAACGTCATGTTCAGATGTTGCTAAAGTTATCTGTACTGTTAACCATGAATCAGAGTCTGTAGAAATGACATCAAATGATTATCCATTTGACTAAGTATTAGTGTTTCCATATGTTAACTTAGTTTGAGGCTGGATCCTCTTACACGCACACACACATATATACATATATATATACACATATACATATATATACATATATATACACATATATATACATATATACACATATATATACATATACACACACACACACACGTGTAAATATATATATATATATACACACACACACACACACACACACACACACGTGTAAATATATGTATATATATATATATATATACACACACACACACACACACACACACACACACACACACATATATGTGTAAATATATGTATATTTATAGAAATATGATTAAAATTAAATAATATACTGTATTATTTAATAATTAATAAATAAATAGAGTAAAAATTATTATAATAGACCCTAAATCTTACTTTCTCCCTTCCACATGACAGTGTAATTTCTTTAAAGCAGGTTCTGTGGCTCATTAATTTTCTTATCGGGGGGAAACAAGACATTTAGACTATTACTACTGCAATTAGAAACGGGTCACAATCTACAGCAGAAGAGGATAATGATGTGAACAGCAGGATGGCGACAGGGCTGTTTAATAACATCTACTGCATTATTACGCTGTGCAAGTGGACCACCTAAAAACACTGTTTCACAGCTGGCAAACAAACCGATTGAAGTTACAATGAACAAAAATGGACAGATTAAAGTTAGGCTTAAATAGAGCCTGAGAGGAAATTATCCATGTTAACCTTTAGCCTATATCGTTTTTTTTTTTACCCTCTTTAATTTTAGCGATGTAGCAAAAGTAATTTATTCAAACCATCATCAAATCTATCAAATAAAAACTGGCTTGTAGTTTGCACACACAATGAGAAAATGATGTTTTCTGTGTGTTTTGGGCAATGACTCATTGGTTCAGTGATAAAGGGTCTTAAGAGCGCTGTCTGTGTCGCATCAGTCCACTGATGCAGTGCAGTCTGGGATTATACTGTCTGAGGATTATACCAGCAGACACAAGACAAAAGACTGTTGACTCGGCTGTGTCAGTCTAAAAGATGGATAATACACAACTAACTCGTGCATAGCTTTGAACTCTTCTTTAAAGGGCAGGCACTTACACAACAAAGACAATAAAAGCTTGTAAAGGAGGACGTAAAAGAGCAGCTTCCTTTCAAACGCTTTGTCACATAGACAGGACCAAATGAGTGAGTGTGATGTTCTCACACCATCCGTCTGTAATTAACAATCTGGCTTGACTGAAGGTCCCCTAATGAGGCCTGTTCCACTCCCTCATCCACACACCACCACGAAGCCCTTGTCCACCCCGCTCGACACTCAATTCCATCGCCATGGAAACTGTCTACTGTACTCACTTTGTTGTTCAGTTCCCAAGGCATCCATAAAAGGGGTGGCAGGCTCTCTCACAGCCTCGTTGTCGGCTTTCAGCCAGTGATGAGGATCAATCAGGCCTGCCACTCGTGCTTCTTTTGCATCCAAATTATTAAGCTACCTCTCGTCTAATATATATGTTTTATAATTGTATATAAAAAATGAATTATTAGAAAAATAAAAATTGTATGAACGGGACACCAAATGCACATCTTCGCCTAATTATTGCAGAAATAAAGAGTTGCCTGATCATAGCTGCATCTATTTCTTCAGGCCTGTTAATGAGTCTGCTTGGCATGGTATAAAGCTTTGAGCTGCAGGAACTCTCAAAGTTCTCCTACGCCCATCATCCTCCCCCAGACACCACCATCCAGTTTCATCCTCTAAACTTCAAGGCCTTAGATGAGATTAAAGTTGCATTACAAAATTTAGAATATGCGTCTATGGTAATTAGCCAATTAGATGGTCCCATATGCAAATTTGTTTAATCCGTAGACTAGTAAACAGGGAAAGTAACAGGTTTGGAGCATCTGAAGGAGTAAACATACCAGGTTTGTACACAACTGAAGAAAATCGGGAGTGCAAAACTCACTGTTGCAATGCTTGGGTGCTTGGCTGTTGCTAAGGTGTTCTAGGTAGTAGGTAGTAAGGTAGTAGATCTGGGAGCCTATCCACAAGTATTAATGCTATAAATGGTGTGGATCGCCACCTTCATGGTCAAATAATCAATCAAACCTGTCCAGCTGACATCAAAACTGACCGCATTCAGAATAGCACGATCATGCCAAACATTTCTCTCTCAGAAAGAGCGAAAGGGAAAATAAAAAACATTCAACACAGAAGTGTTTATTCACATGTGAGAACAATAGCCATTGAGAAAGTGAAATGGTCAGCATCAGTGGTCCGAGTCTATTCAGTTTGTTCGTCTGCACACAAACGTGTTACTGTGCCCATCACAGATGAACTCCCATACTTATACGGTTCTTATTAACACAACATTATTGACAGCATTCCTTTAATTTACCCCAGAAATCTGAGAGGCTTACAGATCAGTCATACTTGTAAATGTAAAGGATATAGCATTTCTTTTTTTGTAAGCATTATCAGAAGCAAATTAAGCCTTATCTGCAAAGCTATACTAGTCACTGGGTGACTCATTTTCCAAGGTGTTGGACACAAACACAGGCTCCTCTGAGACAGCTGGATACGTAAATAATTCATCCAACTGTGGTATAGTCCCCTGAGATGCAGCACTATTTTGCCTGATGTGAAAGAGAAAGCATTAGCGCGAGAGTGTGCAGAGCTAAAGTGCCATCTATATGCACCAATACTACATAGTCATCATTCAGACTAGCGCCGTGAAAGGTATGAAAGTGAGGCTGTGAGGGATAGACACATCGCGTTTTCAATAGCATCCGCTGTATAAAGCTCCTAGATCAGTTATAATGTTCCACAGCTCATGTTGTCCAGAGTTGTTGGTTTACTGAAATTTAACATATTTAACACATATTGGTTTACTCCCCTAACATATTCCTGATGGCCCTCGTCTGTGCATTAAACAAAGGTTGTTCTTCATTGCGTGTTGTTCATTAAGTCCCTTTCATCTCTGCCTCATTAGACTGCATTTGATAGACAGAGATCGCTTTCATCTTAGGGCTGCCGTTTCCATTTTTTTATTCTAGAAACACATCATCACATCTTAAAATCACTCACCAACGATAGAAGATTTCATAACATTGGAGCAAACACACACAAAGATCTGCTTAAAAAGGATTTTGATCAAGAATAATCCCAGATGTACAATACACATCTATTTCCATCTATCTTTTGGTACTGCATTATTTATAAAGATCCTTCCAAAACTATCACTTTACAACCAGGCTTATATGCATATTTAATGAAAACAAAATGTGTGCTCCACACTTTTATGCACCACATGTTAATGTTATTTACAACATTAACATTTTTCCCCTGTCAAAAAAACATAACATGTTACAGAGCATGTGAACTCTATGACAAAGCGCTCAGTTAATGCATCTTAGTAAGACATTACAGTGTCATTCTCACTATAGCATATAACTGAGTGAATTTAACTCACTCTAGAACTTTAGATCAACTGATCAGAGTTAAAAACACAGGAAAATAACATTTGTAGTTCAAACTGCCTACTCAAAATATTTATGTCGTGCTAGCGCCTCCTTGTGGAACAAGCTACAGCATTACATTGCCCCAATAAACAAATCTTGCTAATTTTTTATGTGACCCTGGACCACAAAACCAGTCACATGGGTACATTTTTTTAAATTTAGATATCTACATCACTGTTGCTGAATAAATAAGCTTTTCATTGATGTATGGTTTGTTAGGATAGGACAATATGCGGCCGAGATACAACTATTTGAAAATCTGGAATCTGAGGGTGCAAAAAATCGAAACATTGAGAAAATCGCCTTTAAAGTTGTCCATGTTCACGATTGTGCTGCTTTCACTCACAAAAATAAATGTTTTATATATTTACGGTAGGAAATTTACCAAATATCTTCATGGAACATGATATTTACTTAATATCCTAATGATTTTTGGCATAAAAGAAAAAGTGATCATTTTGACCCTTACAATGTATTTTTGGCTATTGCCACAAATATACCTGGGCTACTTGTGACTGGTTTTGTGATCCAAGGTCACATATATAAAGACAGACAGACAGACAGACAGATAGATAAAATCTAATATATGCATGATCTAAAGTCACCTTTCCTTAGTATTTATGACATTTTAACGACACCATTTCAAATGATGAACTAAACAATCAGGAAAGGAAAGACAATAATTCTTCTAATCTTTCAATGCTACCTTTGAGTGTTAGTGGTAAAGGGTGGAGGTGTGATGTGATGTCATAGGTTTGGTCAGCAGTAAATGTTGACTTACCCTGGTCAATAGGGTGCTGTGGCAACTGACTCATCTGGCTATGCACCACGCCTGCATAATTCCGCAGAAATGCTTCCTCATTTGGTGTCAGCTGGAAGGGTGGGGACAAAAAAACACATTCACATATGGCAATGAAAATCCATGCCAGCGTCTGCTTAAGAACTACACAGAGGTTTTAAAATGCAACTAAACCGGCATACGCTAAATCAGTTTAAAGGAACAATGAAACGTTACCATATTCAAGACAATGGCTGGTTTCTATATTTTAAAGAAAACATAAATATCCAAACAATAATCAGCTTATTTTGCATTATTAATCAATCAAAGCAGGTTTTTCAAAAAATGTTTTCATAGTCAATAAAATGTAACCAAGATTGTGCAGCTAGGGGAACAATATTAATCAATTACCCATTTCTTAATGATGTAATTTAATCCTCACAGACACTAATTCTAATTATTTCTCACAGAACATTTTTTTTCACTCCGAAATGTCACATTACTTATGTTAAAAAGGAATGCTATTTCATGTCGTCTTTAAAGCACATCGGAAGATGTCTTATTCTCACTGGTCTGACACTTACATTTGATCCCATTTTCTTGAGCATGAGCAGCACCCGCACCTTCTGCTGGATGTACATCTCCTCAGGAGACTTGCCAGGGGCTTCCTCTCGGTTCATCCCCCCTGCTCCTGACGCACTGCTGAGCAACCGCACACAGAGCAAGAGAGGATTCAATTATTCATAACTCAAATTTATTTTCAGAACTCGTGAGTTGAATACATTCCTGCTTGGGTTTCATACAAAAAATATAATGCATGAGGGCCAAAAAATGTGAATTACATCTAAAATTAACTGCAATGAACATTTATTTGGTAACACTTAACAATAAAGTTTCATTAGTTAACTACATTAGTTAACATGAACTAATAATGAACTGCACTTCTACAACATTTATTGTTTGTTAACTTCAACATTTACTAATACATTATTAAAATCGAAAGTTGTAATTGTTAACATTAGTTAATGCACTGAACAGCTGTATTTCTCTTAACTATCAAATGTATTGCTAATATTTAGTTCAGGTTAGTTAGTACATTAACTAATGTTAACAAATGAAACCTTATTGTAAAGTGTTACCATTTATTTAAACGGAACAGATAGAGATATAGAGAAGAAACAACATTTCTACCTGTACAAACTGGCTTAAATATCAAACCCATCATAACCTTTGCAGAAAGCTTCTAATTAAGGAGAATGACAGTGTCTGAAGTCTGAACACACTTCAGATCATGGAGCAGGTTGACAGCATCATAAATGGCCCTCATGCATATTTAATGGAAGATCTAACAGTGCTCCCAGCTTTCCCTCGTCTTGCTCACTTCCTAATGACCTATTTTCAAACTTACACTCAGTGTGAAACAATTTTAAGGACCTTGAGGAGCAAAAGAAAAGAACATAATCACAGATGAGAAAGACACAATTTTCAAAACGATCTGATGCCTCAAATGTTATTTTCCAGAAAAAGCATCACAACACAATAAACAAAGACAGTCTGTGGCATGTAATCCATAATCAATGCGATAATGCATCTCACACCAATGTCATGTGGGAGAAGAAAAAAATAAAAATAAAAATTCACAGATTGGCACTCACAATAGAGCAAAATGAATGACATCACATATATTCGGGGGTTTTGTGAATCTGTCAGATTGAATCCTTTGGCGACATCCAGAGCCTGTGATGTCTCACGCCCTCTTATCTGCACAAAGAGCCTCTAATACAGTACATGTTGACAGCTTGTTTGATGTGGGGTTAGCCTATATTTCATTGAAAAGCTGGCTCATGGCTCCAACCCTTTATTGCACGACAGATACATTTGTCTGGCCTTGACTTTAAGAATGACAGAACCTCCCCGTGGCCAATCTGGCGTGTTAACAGCTTATATTTCTGAAGGCACTTAAATGTAAGCCGGGACAAGATATAAAGACAGAGAGAGGTAGAGAAACGAGTAACGCTGGCAAAATAACTAATCTACATTTCCTCTTCTACAGTCACAGACTCATCAGTCACCAAAGGGCCGTGCCATCAAAAGGGCTTCATATTCAATAAAGCATGCACTTTATTCTGGCAGCCGTGGGGGGATGAGGAGTGCTCGCAGATGAAAGACACGAGAGGGACCGGAGAGGCAGCTCGGCAGCTCTGTGACACCAGGCACACCTTCAGGGGGGAGACCGTTCACTCTCCCTCTCGCGCTTTTGATCATGACTGTCCTTTCCTGCTGGAAACCAGACAGGCCAGACAGCAGGCAGACTCACTGCAGCTCAGCTCTGCCGCAAACACCCAAGAAAAGCCTGTGCAACAGCACCATTACTTCAGCCTTCCAAGACTTCCAAGGTATGAATCTCGGAAAAATGGCCCATAATCTCTCAGGGCTTTAGATCTGTAGCACACCTCAGCTCTGGAACAGGTGTTTTGTCTGAGCAAGTCTGCAGATGTCATAAAATATGTGGATGTCAGACTGTAAAAACTGGGAAAACCATGATCAAAATCGTTTGTGACACAACACAAGATGACTTAAAAATATAAAATGGGACATTTAGGAAAAACTCATTTGGAAAAGAAGAGGTTATGGATGCAAAACATTGGAAATCTGACTACATAAATACATACTTATAGATGACATATAACCAATATTACGGACCTATAACGTTCTGCCAGTTGCTTTAAAAATAAACTGTTCACAATGAAGCTGCAATCTATAATTTTACATGCTTTAGCCATTGGGTTCCCAAAACTGTGTCCGACTCCTAAATTAATTTCCCAGAATCAGAGTATAATTTTTTTCTTCTTTTTTTTCTTGGCAATCTCAAGAGTAATACAATTATACTCATAATACCAATAAAATTGTATTAACATATAAAATATAAATAATCAAAATAAATACATATATTTTATGAAGCACTGGCATTTTATCACATTAATCTCAAACCCATGTTTGGGGAAACTCTGCTTTAGCACATTTAAATGAGAATATAGGAATCATGTAGGAAATTCTACAGGATATCCCTAGAAGACATAATTAAATATAATTAGTATGAATAACTAATACAAATAAAAAAAACTCTAAAACATTCCACAGATTCCACACACACTCCTCATCAAGCGACATGTTACATAAATCAAATCTTTTTTCACAAAGAATCCAAGCGAAAACATCAATGTAATCAGTTTTATTGCCACCAGATGTCATTTTAGACTGATTTCACAGTGGAAGATGTCAAATCATGTGACGATGGGTCCTTTGGGCTGACGGCTAAATATAGAACACCTCTCCTCTGGTTCAGTCATGACCCAGGCTGCACTGAGGCTCAAATTAGTGTCATTTGGTTTCCCCCAGTTTAATTGGGGCTTAATTCAAATTACAACATAGAGAAAAGCAGATAAAGTCAAAGTGTTTTAGTCTTGGTACGGTCGCTGGGAGTTATCTGACTGGTGCAAGGTCATAACATGATTGAGTCAAATCAACGATACTGCAAAAGATCTGTTCATCAGTGACTCCTGCCACTATCCATGTAGGGAAGGAGCAGAAGCTCTGGAAGGAGATCCACAATCCAGTTAGCAGCTCTATTTATAGACTCATCAAGTCATTTGAATCCTCACAAACCGCTTGCAGAGAAAGATTCCTCAATTGTTTGAACATCACATGTGACAGCATCTGAAATTCATCTTCAACTCAAGAAACATCTTTTGCAGAAGGTCAGTATGAAATATCTGAATATGCACAATTCCCTACTGTATAGTATGCAAAAAGCAGTGTCTCAAACATCATTGATGCTTGTGTTGAAATGGGAGCAATTCCCTGCAGCCGTGTAACTTCCAACATCTTAGTGGAAAGCCTTCCCAGAAGAGTGGAAGATAGGGAGGACCAAGTCCTTTAGAAATGCACATGGTTTAGAAATTACGGTGTGGTGTTTGGGTCTATATACTTTTAGCCTTGTAATGAATGAAAAGCAATCAAAATCCTTCTGATGACCAGACCAGAGCTAATTCAGCTCATCAAAAAAGATGCCCTCAAACCATAAAAGTTTCAGCTTGTGACTTAAATGAAAAAATAATAATACAAAAACTGCTGTATTTGCAGCCAGAAGGTTAACAGTTAGCCAATCACCATCTAAAACACAATTGGCACAAATGGTTTTCCATAGTATACAGATCCCAGGCCACAGTGGGTTTTTCTATGGATCTTAATATGTTACATAACCGTTGGCTGTCAGTGAAAACAGGCAATGCTGGCTTGAAGAATTATTGGATGGGACCAACTGCCAACCCCAAAACTAATTTAACTTCTGTCAGTGAACATGTCATCCTGACCAGCTTTTTTTCAGTTTAGTTTGAGAGAGTTGTGAAGCAGCAGAGGGCACTGTTCTAGTAAGATCTGTTATAGACCTTATGCGCCAGAGAAACAAGGGCGCCGCGCCGCCATCTTTAGAATATTGTCTTTGAACTACCGTTTCTGTGGTCGCTCTGTATATTCCTATGGCATTGCTAATTAGCTTTTGAAGTGGATTTACTTAATATAAAGTTAACAAAAGTTAACGAAAGTTATCATGAGGATTGTAATGGTTAAACCAGATGTCTTAACAAATGTCAGTAGACCGGGAAGATTTTAAACCGAGCCGTTCGTTCATAAATACGCAAGATCGCTGTGAAAATAAAACCGGAAGTCAAAAGACAACGAGTGCAGCGCTGAAAAGGGGCGGGGCTACATAAGGTCTATATGGCTCACCAACACTAAACTGAAATCCATTTACATGACCAAAAACTAACCGGTCCAATCAGCATCCAGTAAGTCAGGTTATAATTAAAACCAGACCTGTCCTGACTTTGTTAATCTTTCTCTCCCTCAACTTTCCAGTCTACTTTGAATAAAATAAAAGAAAGTTAGAGGTGATTTTAGCAGAAAATATGGCGTAGCGAAATTTTTAACCAAAGTACAGACTTTCTTTGAAGTCTTGCTTGAGTTGTTTTTGTGCCATGTTTTCCAGCAGATATGATGGGAAACTAGCCGTTCACATTTACAGTGTGGAAACAATAGATCTATATATTTGACAACAATAGAGATGAGGCAGCCAGATGACAAATAACTAGGTCATAACTTATTAGCAATGCATGACCCAGCAATGCAATGCTCAAAATCACACAGGAAATACGTTTTTAAACCTTTTTTCAATTCGCATTTAAAAGGATAGTTCACTAAGAAATGAAAATTCTGTCATCATTTACACGCCCTCAAGTTGATCCAAACCTGTATGAGTTCTGTATGAAGAACTAATAGTATGGAAGTCAATGGTGCCCATCAACTGTCTGGTTATCGACACTTTTCAAAATATCTTCTTTTGTGTTTAGAAGAAGAAAGAAACTCATACAGGTTTGGAAGAACTTGAGGGCGAGTAAATGATTTTCATTTTTGGGTGAACTATCACTTTAAGTAAATCACAATTTACTTTTTATGGCACGGTGTGAAGTGGTTTAAACCCTACTGAAGATTTTGAAAGCTTATTTTGTCAATGCATCATCTCAGTCTTCAAATCAGTCTAGTATAAGTGTTTCACAAGATGGTTGTTATGCACCAGAGCGCTTGTCATGAATCACAATACAAAATCCACTGCAGTGGGAAGCTCCCTTTGGGATCACTGCTGCACCGGCTGTCGGAAATATACAGCTACGTGAAATGACAAGACAGTCCTCTCCATAATACGATTTAGGTATTAACTCGTAGCTCAAACACTAGGCTAAATTTCAAGGTAGAAAGTCAACCCTGTCCTCATAGGGTGTGGCTAATTTGTCTGGGATTGAAGATTTAAACCAGGTAGAAGTTCATAACTCCAATTAATACATCTTTTTTTACACACACACATTTTTCTTCTTTTAAATTAATATTACATTTCCCAAAAAGGACTGAGATTGTTAATAGGTAAACGTAAGGTTTTATCTTCAAAGTCAGAGAAAGTGAGCCAAAGAGGATTTTGCTAATTGCAACAGAAAGAATCAACATTTGCAGCTTATTTAAGCCTGAATTCCGGCCTTGATCATGTAGGAGCAGGCCTGTAAGGCATATTAGACCCAGCTTGTGTTGTGTCTGACGGGACAGAAAGGAGAGGGGGTAGGGGGATGCCAAGCGACACCAGGGGGGCTGGGCTCCCCAACAAAAACCAAAAAAAAAAATGTGTTGAAGCTTGGCTTGGCAGGAGGTCTGAGTCCATGCCTAAGCTTGTAGCTCAAAAGCAGCTGATGATCTCCCTTCGGGACGCAGAGGTTGAGCGGTCCATGAGCCGCACCTGCCCCCCCCCCCTTCCCTTACCATAGAGGAGGGGAACCATCTCTCTCGGATTCAAAGAGCTAGAATCCCTCAGGAGAATGTGAAGACTAAAGAAAAACAGTTTCACTTCCAAGTTCACAAGTAGCTGGCCCTGCCCTGTCCCGTCAGCTCTCGAAGCCTGGCGTAGTTCAAGTGCCCACTACAGGCAGACTGCCAGTTTCATAGCCGAATGTGAGCCACGCTGCAGCTGACAGATGTATTCTGTATTCACAATGAGTTTAGGGTGTGGAAAGACTAAAAATAGACTATCATTGCCACTAAGACATGATCAAATGGTACAAGTGACTGAGATTCTTTCTGAACTATGAGTCTGAGATAATCAAACAAACTTATAAAAATCAAATTAATGCAAGCAAACACAAGAACTCAGCATAAAGTGTTGCACGTTTTCCCCCATTAAAATCAAAGATAAACCTTCCTGTACCTCAAACAGTAGAGCATCGACGCTTGCAACACCAAGGTCATGGGTTCGATTCCCAGGGAAAGCAAGAACTGATAAGAATGTAAATGTGTAGCAGCTACCTTGTAAATCGCTTTGGATAAAAGCGTCTGCTAAATGCATATGTAAATAAACCTGCAATCACAATGAATATTTAAACATATCTGTGCATTCACAGCAGCAGATTCATGTGCTGAAAGAGGGCGAAAGGCAATGAATGTAAACAGTATAACGTGTATAGATAATAAACGGCGTCATTAATATGCATATTAGATTCAAATTCGATTTTAAGTATCGGTCTAACACTGAACTACAGCAGACAGTTCGCGGACTGGAATCACTCCAGTCCTCTTCTCTCTTCCTGTGGCAAAACCCGCGCACAAATCGTTCATATATCTTTAAAATGAAGAATGTCAGTCAAACAGACTTTCTTTTATCTACGACTATGGTGTTTAAAGGAGAAAAGTTAGTGTGAGTAAGATACAGGGGGTGTTTTAATAGGCAAACCGGACAGTGGGGCTGTAACAAAGCCCTGAATGAAGTTCCCACAATTCCCATTCACATACACACACACATTAGCTCGCTAGCAACAGAAAACAGCCAAACCGCTTCAATTCGCCCCTCGTTTTTGGGCGTAATTTTTTACATCCAACTCTAACAGCTCCGCTTTGATGGCTTACCTCTCCTGGTCCAGGATTCTGTCGTTTTTGTTGTATTTGAGAGCTGTGTTGTGTATAAGGAGGAGTCCTGTTCCGGGGTCACATCCCGACAGTCGGTAGCGCTGGAGTGACTCGAGAGCCGTAAACGCGCCGCTGCTGAATCAGTTCCTGCCGGAGCGCGACGCGACTGACGCCAGCAGAGGGCGCTGTGATGCTGCCATACACTGGATATATGCGACTAGAGATCAGTGAACAAGAAAAGAGAAAAGAAAAGAAAAGAAAAGTATATTATGTTATATTATTATGAGAGCAATAAAAACTCCTAACATTCCGAGAACGTGACTAATAAATAAATAAAATAAAATAAATAGTTTTTTTGGAACATTGATCTAGTGGCTGATCTAATCTAGTTAAATAAAATATAAAAGGTTTCATACGTAATCATTATATTATAGCATTTTATATTATAATTAGGAATAAAACAACATATAACACTGTATTAACTGGCCATCTCATGTACTCTGAAATTCTTTTGATTGTATTCGACAGTTGTTTTCTTACATGTTATCAACCGAATCCTGTTCTCTTTATACTGGACAAAAGGAAACATGAGACTTTGCAGTTTCATCATATATTCCTATGACTGACGTAAACCTTACAGTGTATTACCTCCTTGCCGGCATAATAATAAAGTACTGCTATTCAATAACTTGTAGTTTGCAGTTGTTTAGACTGTGAACATGACAGGTACTAATGAACCCCTTTCAGTTCCACAGAGTTAAGAATTAGACCACTGTATTAAAGATGAAGTTGAAGTAGCTCAAGTAAGATTCATGTTTCTCAGGAGTAATGCCATATTACAGAAAATCCTTCAATTGAACTAAACTGAATTAATTGGTTTTACTGCTATCAGCAGTGTTTTTGTGGCCTATAGTTACTGAGAGATTCCCAGCAGTCTTGTTTACTGTACTCTTCACACTGGGACAGCCTCATTCATTACACAATAAAGATTGAGGACTCATGAACTTCCAGTTTCCCCTTTTATCTCCGTTTCATCTCTGTGTATATTTCCCTAAAACGAACAGTAATAATATTAAAACGCTGATCAGACAAATTTGACTTCCTGTCCCAAACTAACATGAATTCTGGAAATTCAGTAGGGCGAATTCTGGTAAATTGGGCCTCGTTGTAAAAAAAAAATGGCCCAATTTATTATTCCCCTGCCACAGACGGCACATACAAAGACAGCCAAAAGTCTGGATCCTTCTCACTGCTTCAAAAACCATTCAATAAAAAATAACCCACAAATCAGTTTCAGAATCAATAATTTAAGGCAAAAATGAGAATGAATAGCACATTTTCATAACTCAAATCATCTTGGCAAAAATTTGTAACAAAGCAGTCATGTTTAAAAACTGAAATAATACATTAGTAAACCAAGAAATTCAAGATCCCAGAGTTTCACACTGTGAAGTGGCTTAAGATCATGGTACATAATCAAAAACAAAATAATGTTGATTTGTACAAGACCATAGCATGAAAGGTACTCGGTTAGTAGTCCGATAGATGCTAATCAATACCTTAACAAATGCTAAAATTCATTCATGGATTCATTCGATGTTAAAAGTTATTTTTCAGTCCACTAATCTTCCTTCCATTATTATAACTGTATGCAGTGGGTGTTATATATATATATATATACTGTATATATATATTTATTAAGATTAGATTGACTTTATCTCTTCTTTAAAAATTCACATTCTAGAGGACATTTAAAGATTCAAAATAAACAACATTTATGCATATGATGAGAAAAACCGGGTAGCAGTAGATTCAGAATACTGTGGTAATGCATTCTGGAACTGATTAAGCTTGAACTGGTCCGGAAGAGAAAACACAAGCTTGACTGAATCTCTATTCAAAATAGGCACGCAATTACCGGGCGTAATTTTCTATAGAGCAACAATATTCCACTTTTGCCCTGATTTATAGTACAGTAGTACAATGCATACATTTCACTGAACAAAAAGCACACTCTTTGGACACGTCTTTAAGATGGCTTGTGTCATCCCAAAGGCACAGAATACCCCACAAATACAAAATATTTAAGGCTCATCTCTACACTGACATACAAAATGTCGTATCATGTACACCACTATACAAAGGCTTTCCTCATGAACAATTTTCCTATTATACAAATAATTCAAATGAAAAAATACTGTTTTAAGGAATGTAAATATAGGAATGATACACAAGAAAATATGTACAACCAAACACGTTCATGTAAACAGAGAAACAAAAATCCTGAAACGAAAATGTAAACGATATGAAAACACTAAGTGCTTTCTTCTTCTGAACAACTCACTTATTTTATGCTGTACAGTAAGAAATTATAAATACATTAATCTCGCTTGCTCTTTGTGCAGGTAACACAAGTGTGACAGAAACAAACCAGAGATGCAAGGTAAATTAGTGGCACGCCAATAGTTTGTTAAATTAGTAGCTTCAATTCCCAGTGCATTGTGTTGCAAATACCACGTGTATCTGAAATTAATCTCATTTCAAGCAGTTGGTCTCACTAAAACAAATGTATAGCATCATTTACTATTACGTCACAGATGTAAACATTCGCTAAACAGCTGTTGATGTATGTACTTCCCTGCGAAAGAAAACCGCAGGACCTTTTTTTTTTTTTTACTCAGTTTCTGTATTTTGAACAGAATCTGGTCATATGTCGGTCAGAACTCAGTTTAGTTACTGCATTTTGCTTTTGCACGGCAGTATAATGCAATAAATGCCAGACAGCAGTGCAACATATATTATGTTCAAAGCTGCATTGGTTTAAATCAAAACTCAGCATCAAGAGGGGTTCGGTCGGTCGATCTCCCGTAGCGGTTTGTGACCGAGCGCTGTTTATCTGTTATCTTTGGCAAAAGTGTGCATCATCCAGTTCACCTTGGTCTTCCAGCTCTCTCTCAGAGCTTCATTAAATTTCACTTTAAAGTTCTTCAGTGCTTCCTCCTCAGATTTCCCCAGTGCCAAAGAGTCCTGTAAGAACAAAGATACAATGAAGGTGGAATTTCTGCCTAGTTATATTCATCATTCCTCATGTATAAAACTTTCCGTAGATTTCATCCTAAAGTTAGATTTTGCATACGCACAAGTTTTCAGATTTCAGTTTTCAGACCCCGTCTCCTCCTCAGAATAGCCAAAAAGGGAGCTTACAACACCTATTTTTTTCTATGCATAACAAAATTTGCATTTAATTTCCATGCATAATCCCATCCAAGTGATACCATGTTTAACGGTACAAGACATTAGGAAAAAATGAGATATGGATGTGCCGTCACATTACATTGCTAAAAATCATTCAGTTGCCTATCCTTGCCTTGTTTTAGAAAATATATCAAAATTATATAAAATACATTTCAGAGAAAGTTTTCAGGGAAGAGTTAATCTCACTGGCCAAATAGTATTTTAAGCGAATCAAATTTATGCAATTTTGCCTATAAGGTAAACATTTATTTTAGGATGTTTATATATTTTTAAAGGAAACAGTGTAAATTATTGTCTGACTCAGTGCGTCACTGACAAAGCATTAAAAAAACACGTGCATATCTTACGGTTTTCTTCAAGTTCGAACTTTTGTATACAATGGGATTTTTTTATAATATTGGGAAGACCACGAAAATGGTTATCATTAGGCTACTGTCTGTCTGTGCACGACACCAACAGCAGAGGTTGTACATGTGTCCTGTGTCATCGAACTTATTCAAACCGGCCAATGGACCATTCCATCACCGAGTGAGTCCTTCGGTGTCGGTCATTATACCGTCTATGTTGCGAAGCCATCTGCTTATACTGAGTCAAGTGCACATCATTGATCATTATTAGTGTGAAAATATTTGCTCAGAACAGTTAGTTCTACCATTTAGAACACAATTTAAAGTGGAATTATCATGCGCCAAGCAATCCTCGCAAGTTACAACATTAAAACACATCATGCCACAGGAAAAAATTGTTCAAAAGCAGCGCATCCACTACAAATAAGTCTATTTAAAAAATGTTGTAACTTCTGGATAATGATTTAAAAAAAATGTCAGTGCTTGACTTAATGAGAGTGGCATATGTGTAGGCTATATCAGATGTAAAACAGTTTAAATATTTGTCTTTATTCCGCTCACTCCAGTAAAAGAGTGCATACCATTCGGTGAGTACATATACGCCTAGTTTATCTTTTCTAAATCCCGATATGTGCATGGAAAATTGCATACACATTTCTAGGCTCATTTTGTGCATACGCAACGTTTATACATCAGGCCCTAGAACTTCTGTCGTCAGTCTGAAGGTTTGGCTACGCGAGTCTAAAAACTTGCTGACTTTGCTCACACAGGGTTTAACTTCCCCCTCAAAAATGTTTGTGCTTTTTTTGTGTGTGTCTTGTTACTACGCTTGTGGTGTTCCCACTCAGACAATTGCTTATAAATCTCTCCTTATGCTATGTTATTGCTAAATATTGGATTCAATCTTTTTATCAACACAGATGATTATTTATTTTTGGCACTGATTGATCTTAGGTCTCATTGATCTGAGCTTATGCACCTCTTTTTATTTTTTTATTTTTTTTAGGTGAACTGGCTTGAGTGAATTTTTTTCACTCAAACTCTGAGGTGCATAAGCTCTGATTAATGAGGCTTATGATCAATCAGTTCAAAAATGAAGTATAAAACCTGTCCTAATTAAAAGAAAACAAGTTGTAGCAAATCAGCAATAGTATACGCTCATAATGGAGGAGGAGCGATGATGAACCAGCTGTTAGCAGTTGCCTGTGCTGCATAGCATGTTTATTATTTTGGGGGCAAAGGAAAAAAAGGGTGTGTTTGTTTGGGTGTCGATAATAAATTTGTTTCAATCTTATTCTAATAACAAATCTGATATATAAAATTGTCCCCTAGCTGTCCTCCCTTTAGATTTGATATTTCATGCTTCTAAAGGACTAGAGAAACGGCAAATATCAGCAATCTCACGAGTAATAAATAATAAACCGTCTGTCCTGAGGTAATTCTTACCTTTAGATACTGGATGTCTTTGGAAGAACTGAGTTCAGGGAGTCCTGCAGCTTTCATCAAGGTAAAAAGATTCACAAAAAGAGTCCCATTCCGGCAAAGAATCTTATAGGCTTGTTCGCAGCACTCACGAAACCTGGCAAAGAGAAGCACACATGAACACTTTTCTTTTTCAGTTCTGAATTTTACATGTTCTCTTTTCCAACAAACCCTTCTATTTATTATCATCAAGTTACATATATATGCAATCTGCCTCAAGGTTATAAGCAGCCAACAATATAAGCAATTTTCTGTAAAAAAAAAAAAAAAAAGAACAAAAAGCTTTCTCAAAGCTTATTTTTGTGTGAAGGTTTTACACTGGTGTTGAACATTTGATAAATACTGTACTATACTATACTATACTATACTATACTATACTATACTATACTATACTATACTATACTATACTATACTATACTATACTATAGACGTTTACAATGGAAGAAACACTAAATGAAACTCAGAATAAGCAAACTAGCTTTGTGGAATACATTTTGAGAATTAAGACATTATTATTTATATATTATTTCTGAGTTGTTTATAAAACATATGAACTGACCGTTCAAATTTCTCGCTGTTGTTGGTCCGTCCCTCCTGAATTACATGGACAAAGTCATATGTCAGAATGAAAGGCACACGTTCCCTGTTGATCCCGAATTTGCTCTTGAAGTTCCCCAAAAAGTGCCCAAAATCTATGTGGAATAACTGCAAACAATACAGAGAAAATATCATTCATAACTTACAAAATGATTTATTTAAAACGAAAAGACTATTATAAAATTGCAGAAACCCTAGATTATGTGAAATAGAATGAAAAGAGCAACCCATGTTAAGGCACTCACATGGATGGCTGGTGCCATCTTGTGATATAATTTATGATTACACAGCACTTGTGAGTAGGGACGGGCGGTACCACTTATTTTGTTTTCGATACGATACGGATACTTTCATGGCCAGTATCGCCGATACCGATACCTCTAAACTGAACTTTAAAATTTTAACATTTCTTAAATTATTGAATTACTAAGAGTAAAATGGGTAATGATACCCACTTAACATTATAGTTTAAAGGCATTTTAACATTTAATATATGCCTTTATCGTAATTTATTAGATTCTATTTTTGTTTACACATGGTTAAAATTTTTACTTGTAGTGGTAACCATGGAAATCTACAAAATATTATAGGCCTAGTTGAACTATGGCCACTGTAGTAATGGTTCATTTTCATAAGGGACTGCCAAGTGACAGACAATTTAATTGCACAAAATATGTAGGCTCCAATTTCAATTTGTTTATTGTGAAATTTTCTGTCTTCTGTTAAGCATTGTTCTGGGCTGCGTTTTCCAAAAGCATTAATGGTTTCTTATGATACTTTTGGGAAACGTAGCCCTGTTTGAATGCATTGTCGGCAGAGTGTGAAAGCTCTCTGTGATTGATTGGTTATGACTTGCAGCATTTGCGTGTGTTCAGATGAGCAGGAAAATAGTTCTACTACACAACTATTCAATAACATAGGTCCAATTCAATGCATATTGTACACATTAAATTTCTTGTCAAATAAACAAAATTACTGTCAAAAAAATAAAAACACACTGTAGTATCGATATTTTTATTTGAGTTTTGATACTTTATATCGATACGCCCATCCCTACTCGTGAGGCTATGAGTTCATTCTTACCTGACCCGTTTCCCTGATCATGATATTGTCACTGTGACGGTCCCCAATTCCCAGAACATATGTGGCTACACAGTAGCCTGCGCAGGAGAGGGTGAATTCCTCAATGGCTTGATCCAGTTTATCCCTGAAAAAAATAGAGATAATAATATTTTAATTCATAACCCATTCTCATTCCTGCTTCCTTCCTGTTTGGTAACCAATTAACACACACACATTGGGTTTCCATGTTTTCCATAGACATTATTCATATACTGTACAAACTATATTCTATCCCATAACCCCCTACCCCTAAACATACATGCATGCAAACAAACATAATTAAAAACGTCAACATCATAGCAACTCACTATTCAACTCACTATCAACTAACAAAAATGTATGTAAAATAAATGTAATAATTTATAAAAATGCATTATAAAAATAAATGTATTTGTTGTATTTATATCTATCTATCTTCACACACACACACACACACACACACACACACACACACACACACACACACACACACACACGCAGAGTCACAGAAGTCTTTAGCACTGTGTTAAACATTTTCAGCCTTGATTTCTGTCACTTTATGACTCAATCAAGACATTCAACGTTAATATGCTGGGTGAATATGTAACGTGTCTTCCTGTTGAGCCCTCTTTCCACATCAGCTCAGATTCCATAAGACGCAATACTAGTAAGACTTTCATGACCTTCTCATACCAGTAAAAAGTCATGCAATGGCGGCCTTTGATAACCATTACTTTGATAAAAGTAAATAAAGTTCCTCGTCAAGCCATCAAAAACTCACATCTTGTGCATTACAATGCAAGTAACACAATGACCTGTGGTTTTACTGTAGTCATGAAATTGTAAGAAAATCATGCAATAAATTAAAATCAAAAATATGTGCAAGAAAAAAATTACATTTGTACCCTAGACACAGATACAGAAAATAGCTCAAGCTCATCAAATAATGCATTTTATTCCTTATGTCTCCCTTCGTTTCTTAAAGACAAAAATGTCCCATACTCTGATGTAAAAAATAATTATTTATGTAATTACTGTACATTTACAGTAAGAGGACAACCAGCAAACAGAACTGGATATGTCCACAGGGCATATATCTGTTTCAGACATATATCTGTTTCTACAGTCTATCGCACTCTAGTTTCAGGAGTTCAAAAGGTCATGTATAAACAGGATACTTCAGAGGAAAAAAAATCATGCATGCATCATAGTGAGTTGCTGTTTTTTTTTTTTTTTTGGTTAGCCACATACACTTACCAACAGTAGCTTTGTTAGTTGCCTAAATATTAAAACATCACAGAAATTATGTAAAGTCAGTCACGTCCGCAAGTACACTATATAAATAAGTGCTGATGCCAAAGGTTAGTTTGACCCCGAAAAGACCCCCAACACTCAGACTTCTCTAAACCAGAGCATTCCAGTAAAGGTCATTTTTTTCCACATTCTTACAAGATATACAACTTGCAAAATGAGACTGTTACACAATGCAACAAGCTTTGTGGTTTCATCTTAGTGCTTAGCTTGTATCCTTAGCTGTTATTATCACAAAACAATATGCACATCAAGCCACTTTGGTGGAAAACACCTGCAGTAGAAACAGAATGCACAGTAAATTTACTTCAATGCTGCACCTTCTGCAACCAAACTGCATTTGATGTTACACTATAGTTTCATAGAAACCAAAAGGTCAAATGAAGCAAGAGAGGTCTAACCTTCTAAGTGAGGTTTGAGAATAGAAAATGGCATGCACGGCTCCTGCAAATTCCACAAATTATGCAAAACTGGTCACTACGATACGCATAGTTGCAGCGATCACACCACGCGGACTGTGGGACGGTGTAAGGTTAGAGGGTTTGCTGCTCACCCTGGGTTCTTCGATTTGAGCCAGTTGAGAAGAGCGTCCTTATTGAAGGCAGCAGTGGCTGCACTGTTGCTGTTGTTTCTCTGGATGTTTGCAATAGTGTCCGAGTTTTTCACCACCTCGATGAGACCCGTTTTATTCCCGGTTGACAGGCATCCGTAAGGCAGCATTCTGAGACCCAATAAATGAACATTAATGGAAAGTATTTATTGTAATGTAGTGTAGTGCCTAAAATATGTCAAATTCTAAAAATGATATATACACAAATATATATTTATATATATATATATATAAATAAATAAATAAATAAATAAATAAATAAATATTTTGTAAGCGCTTATATATTGTTAACACTCAATTTTATACAAATTTATCAGCTTGACGAAGTTTAAACAAAGTTAACTATACAAACCTGAGGTCAAGACCTTCTGTTTTCCATAGAACATCCATCAGCTGAATCATCTGAAGGGTTAGCATATCCTGCCTCAGGTCTAAAAAACAGAGGGTCAAAGTGTTTTTCAATCACTAATTTAAAAAACAAAAACGAGAAGAATTTTTTTAAATGATGTATGTGCTTTGAAAGCAAGCATAAAATTAGGCAGCACGGCTCTATATCCATACCGTCTCCATTCTTGAAGATAATGCCCACAGTTTCATATTTGTCCTTGTACATCAGCCACAGCGGTTTCATCTTTGAGTCCATGAACTTACATTTGTCAGCGCTGAAACAAAGAAGATTAGCATCAAGAAACAGCACACATTCACATGGTTGCAAAATAGGCTCTTCGCTTTCTGGTAGCTGTTTGTACGTGACTTGTATGAAACGCATATGATCATTTAGTTGCATTACTGAATTAAAATGATTGAAATGATCAGTAATATTACATCATGTCGCAGATTCAGTTACAGCTTAGAAACCTGAGACAAACTATAAAATCTTAAAAATGCATGCGAGATTACCTGGAAAGAGTGTTATCATTAAATCTACGCAGCTAAATCACACGCCATCTGTGGCATGTTAAAGTGATAGTTCACTGTAATTCTGTCATCGTTTACTCACCCTCATTGTTCTAAACCTGTATAAGTTTCTTTCTTCTGTTGAACACAAAAGGAATGGCAACCAGCAACTCTTTGGTTACCAACATTCTTTAAAATATAAAGAATGTTGGTAACCAAAGAGTTGCTGGTTGCCATTGTCTTTGAAAACAAAAATACTATGAAATTTAATGGGGATCAGAAACTGGTCTTCTTCAAAATATCTTCTATTGTGTACAACAGAAACTCGCAGGTTTAGAACAATATGAGTGTGAGTAAATTATGACAGAATTTTGTTTTTGGGTGAACTATCCCTTTAACCAGAGAACTATAATTTATTTACAAGACCTGACACAACATCCTCTAAAAATCTCTTAAAGGAGAACTCAAGTCAATTTTAACATTGAGCTCATTTTTTTGTACATTTGGAGTGCGGTCAATACAGAGAACAACGACAAAAATCGGTGTTGCCTACACCGTGTTATCCTGTTTTTAAAATTTGCACCCTGTTGACTTCAATGGGGCAAGTATTAAACCTGCTTTTAGCCTCTTAACATCCTTGATGTGTCATTACAAGTGCCCAGAAAATGTGAGTGATTCCTTCTGAGTGAACACGAGTGAATCTGACTGCAGTAGATGTGAAAGAAATGTATAAAAATTATGTTATTTAAGCCAGCGCAAATACCTGTGTTTACATCCTGTTTTCGGTTGAAGTCCAAAGTAGTCGATTGCCGAGTTCACGCGCGTGATCATAGGTAACTAAACCTATGCACGTGAACTCGGCAATCGATTACTTTGGACTTCAACCGAAAACAGGATGTAAACACAGGTATTTGCACTGGCTTAAATAACATTATTTTTATACATATCTTTCATATGACACATCAAGGATGTTAAGAGGCTAAAAGCAGGTTTAATACTTGCCCCATTGAAGTCAACAGGGTGCAAATTTTAAAAATAGAATAACTCGGTGTAGGCAACACCGATTTTTGTCGTTGTTCTCTGTATTGACCGCACTCCAAATGTACAAAAAAATGATCTCAATGTTAAAATTGACCGGAGTTCTCCTTTAAGACAACCGAGTAAAAATAATATGTTGATAATAATATGATGATAATCAATTTAAAATTAGATTTAATAATTATAGATACCAGTATCATATCATATTATATCTTCATTGCAGTGACTTAGACTATAATTGTCATTATTAACATGCAACATATTTATAGAGAACAACGTGAATGGTACCAGAGTTCACACAGCATGATGCCTGGGTTGAGAGGGCAAACGACCTCAGAGAGCGCTTCCATGTACGTGTCCTGTTTGATGCACACTTTCATGTCCTCTGTAGTCTGTATTCTGGTCGCCTTCTGACTGCCTGATTTCACAAAGTCATTGAGAGCCTTCATCTTATTCAGAGCCTCGTTCTATAGGAGAAAGAGTAGACAATAAGTATACTATGCAAATCCATATGAACACATCCATATGACTGAATTAAAGCATCTGCCATTTAACAGAATTGTGATGATCAGTATTTGAGTAGGCATGTAAAAAAAAAAAAAAAAACAGCTGCAAACTTTGAGCAGCATAGTGCAGTTCCCCTTCCTTCCAGTGGTTTGGCTATTATTAAACATTCAAATAAGAAATATTCTGCTGCTGCAAAGAAAAACGTATTCCAGCACCCCTTACTATTTTTATACATGTATATTTATGTGCTTGAAAGAACATAAGCTGTTTATTACAAGAAAAGGCAAAACACAAAGTGACAATTACCAGAATGAGTAACTGAGAAAACAAGTCAAGTGTTAAGTTTGGGCCCCAAGTGTCAAAAACTGCCCTGAGAAAAGTTTTAGTTGTTTACATCTGGTCACAGCACGTGCACTAGAGAAATGAATTAGCTTTTCATATAGGGTTATAGCGCAACAAACCTGCTTCATCAAGATCTTAATGTGATAGATGCACCCGCGACAGTATGCCTCCAGAATAAGTCCAAATCTCAAGCTGACTGAGGGCACATGCATTTCTGACCTTTAGAGAAAGCAAAACCAAAGCCTAAATTACACAGAAAGGAATGGGGGCGCATTGCTATAGAGCACTATAAGAAGGTGGATTTATACCTGAGGTGCCAAAACAAGAAGTGACCTATTTTCTTGTTGGCCAGGGCTCTCTCCAGCAAAAAACGGGTCAAGTCACAATCCAGGTAGGATTCATACTTCAGAACCTGAACCAGTTGCAAGAGGTACTGAAAGAGTTCATCATCACTGTTGAGAAAAAAAAACACACATGAGATTTAATTACATTTATTTTTAACAATCTGAAAATAAATCACTATTAACTCTTAATTATCAAATTAAGACACGGCTCAATTCACAAGACAACAGTAAATAAACTCTGAAAAAAAGAAACACCCCTTTTTCAGGATACTGTATTTTGTAAAATCCAAGTAAGCTTTACAGATCTATATTGGAAAGGGTTTAAAGAATGATTTCCATGCTTGTTCAATGAACCATAAACAGTTTTTGCACATGCACCTGTGGAACAGTCCTTTAGACACTAACAGTTTACAGGTCGAATTAATGTCACAGTTCCAATGACTTCCAAGGACACTAAAGAGACCCTTATTCTGATTCTGAAAAGCAGCAGAATACAGATGCCTGAATGAACATGCTATAGTCCTGCCGTAGGGAGACATGAGGGCTGCAGATGTGAAGAGAGCAATAAATGGCAATGTCACCTAAAGACAATGGAGACAGGATCACCCTTGCAGTGCTAAACCACGGCTGTGTCTAAAATCGCATACTCATACCCATGTTGCCCTTATTACTGGACTTACATCGTCAGTTACGTTGCTTCACTGTTATTCACAAATCCTCACCCGTGGCCTCATGGGATAGTAAAATGTCCATCATATATGCACACTTCAGTAGTAGGTCATCCGGGTACTTTTTGCCTACTCTTTTATGTGAATTCGAATACTTCTTTTGTGACATACTGTTTTTCGCCTTCGGATGCAGCCCACATGTCCCCTCAGAACTTGGAAGAGTGGAATAACATCTCACAGCAAGAACTGGCAGGTCTGGTGCAGTCCATGAGGATGAGATGCACTGTAGTACTTAAAGCAGTTGGTGGACACACCACATACTGACTGCTACTTTTGATATTGTCCCCCGTTCTGTTCAGGCACTCATTATTCATTTTTTGTTTGTCAAATGTCTGAAATTTGTTCAGTTTATGTCTCATCTTTTTTTGTGTTCATACATATATTTACATGTTAAGAAATTTGCTGGAAAAAAATCTGTTGAAAGTGAGAGGACGTTTCTTTTATGGCTGAGTATATTACTAATAAAATGAATTATTAAAATGATCAATACAATGTTGCAATATTTACACCTGCAAGGTAGGCTTGGCAGCGATAGTCGGTGATACCGGTGCTACACTGTTCAGTTGCACGTCGATTACATCACTTGCCCACGCGGCACCGCCCGCCCCCCACCCTCGTTTTGTCTTTTTATAGTATATAAATAAATGAGCTGTTAGAGAACAGACACTGCAATTAAAAACTGAACGTGTCTGCTCAATTCAGCATGAGCCGAACGAGAGTCGCAGCAGAGATCAGCAGCAGGAGTCAGATTTCATTTATCATGTGACGAGAGTGAGGCCAGCTGACTGACAAGACAATGGCGGAAGATTTGGTTTCAAGGTGAAATGTAAAAGCACCTATTTGGCAATATTGTGGATTTCAACCCAATGCTAATGGATAATGCAAACATAATCCTTAAGAATAATAAACCCAACATTCAAGCAATTGTCGCTAATTCGAAAGCGAAAGTAAAATGCACACGGCCGCACTGGAATTCAAAAACTCCAAACTCCAAACCCCAACCCCGTGATACCGGCATAACCGGTGTTGTCACGTAGATTAACCGGTGGGAAAATTTCCTCACAGTCACATCCCTACTGCAAGGGCCATTTGAATGCCTCTACAAATGTTAAAAGCAATATAAATAAAGAAGTTTTTTCCTTCGATTTTCACATGTATGCAAGACAGAGACATGCTCTTTTTTTAAAGCTCTCAAGAGAGGGTGATATTAGAGAGGCAGTGCCACCCACCGTAAGTTCTTGAGGCAGCGGATGGTGAAGGAGCGGACATGAGGGTCAGGGAAACTGTAGTCTAGAAGTTCTAGAGCATGTAGAGCGGGCAATTCTTGCCATTTCCGTAACAAACCAACCATCTGGAGAAAAAAAAAAAATGCAGAGTGAGTGCACAACAGCCTCTCAATCCATAAAGTTTGAGAAAAACAAGCATTTTGGGTGGTTGTGAAGAATTAGCAAATCAATCCTGAGGCACCAAATCGAAATAATTTTAACAAAAAAAAAATGTTAGTTTAATCTTTAAGAATTGTTTTTAATGTAATGTAATTTAATTTGGAAGTACTTTTCCTTTTTTATTTTCAAAAATGAACTTTTTAACAATGATGACATGAAATAAAAGGATAAATTCAGTTTTTATTGTGCTTTATAAATAAATGATTGATTATTCAATATTTGTATTTATTTATATTATTAATTATTTTGTTTTGCTTTTTTGGAAACCTGTTTGAGAAAATGACTAAAATAAATTCATATAAAAACGTATATATGGCACCTTTTATATGGTATTCCTTAAATATTTAGATTTTTCACTGCCTGAAAATAATCATATCCCAAGGAACCAGTGGGTCATCTTACCTGAGCCACGTCCTCGTGTTTGTTCCACTTAGTGATGAGGAGGAGTTTGGAGAGGCTCTCAGGGTATCGCTGCCTCACTTCCCCTCGTAACTTCCACAGAAGCTCCTTCTCATCCTCAAAGAACTCTGTGTAGTTTTTATTGTCAACAATCTCTCTCAGTTTCAGGTGCTGAAAGAAATGTCAATTTCGTTGGAGATTAAAGACTACTAAAGTAGTTTTAGCATCTCTAGCGCTATGAATAAATCATTGGAAAAAGTTCAATGCTTCAGCAAACCACAACTCCTCTTAACAGTGTTGTAGACATACAGGCCCTAATGTAGTAACCATTTCCCTTTCATGATAGATCTGCATAACGCACCTCTAACAAACCAATGAATGCTATTTCTCACCTCTTCTTTTGTAGCAACAACCTTTTCACCATTCAGACCCAGTTCATTCAGCTGAAAAGATAATGACTGAGCATTTGTACACTATTTTCATAAATGTATGTATATATCATAAGACATTATGAGAAGAACACAACTATTAAGGAGAACCACAAAAAATAAATAAATCACCTTTTCGATTGGAGGATAATAAAGGGGGTGTTGTCTGATGTTGGGAAAGCGAATCAGGAGACCAGCCGTGCTGTCAGTGTTTGGATTTTTCTCCACAGTGTCCATAGGATTCAACAAATCACCTTTATCATCTGAAAATAAAAGTGATTGACATGTTTAGACCTAAACTGAGGTCCCATTGATCAAAAATAAGTAATTCAAAATAAGGGAACTTGGACACAACTCTCAGCAATACTAGATTATCACTCCTGTGACTCTGTACTGCAGAATCTCTAAAATATCTCAGTAACTGAAGGTCAAACCAAAAAAAGTAGCTGTAAATAACATGAGGTACTGTTCATTTTAATGTACCTGGGACGGATGGCCATGTGGACAGGGAAAATTCTCCAGTCTTCAGCTGGTCCTTGTAGTCAAACACCATCGTGTTAACCCAGGCCAATGGGCAGTCCTGTGGAAAGAGTCATTTGGAGGTATATTAACCATATTGACATTGCACTTAACACCACAGTCATTTAATGTGGGAGAGGTGACACTGTCATCTAAACAATGCAGTACACTAACGTTTCTGTTGTGGGAGGTGAAAATTTAACTGACTAACCAAATATTCCAGTAACAGCAGCAGTGATTTCCAATATACCAATAACTTAAATCTAATACTTCCTGTGTATGACTGTGAGTGTAGTACAGTTTTTAAGTTCAGTGCTGCTACTTGTGCAGAAGGACATTTCTGCATTTACTGAAGTATTTTTAGAAAGGTTTTGTGAAAGCTTAAGAAATCATGAAATTGTTAAGCCAATAAAATGCTATGCAATATATTTGAGAAAATCATAATAATTTAGTCAAATATAAAAGGTAAAAGTAATATGGTTAAATAAATAACAGCTTGCTGCAAAAAGCTGACCATTTTAACAACGTCTAACTAAAAAAAAAAAAGTTTCAATTCCAATTCAATTATCAATGTATCAATTCAATGTTGCCTAAATCTACAGTGGCGGTAGGCTATATATTAATACACGTTTTTAAATCTTAAACATGATTCAGAAGAAATTATTTATAAATAATGTAGATAAGTTTGAACTTTAGCAAATATATTTTAAAATAAGGATTATTATTGAATGAAATTCAACATCTACATGTAAATATTTAGTGAAAATCTAGAAATAATTATAAGGTAAAAAGAATCTAAATGTTGAAATCAATATGGCTTAAATCTACATAGTAACAGCAGATATAAATACACCTTTAAACTCTTAAATGTGATTCTGAAGAAGTTTTTTATAATAAATTTATTAATGTATGATTCATAATAAATTGTAGAATAATTAAAAATAGAATTTCATGAAATACTTTCTAAAAATATCCTATCCCATGTACATGTGAATATTTTGTCAAAATCTAGAGACAAATAATTTGTTAATACATACATTTCTAAGCCATACGATTCATCAGCCAAACATAACACATTTCAAACTCAAGATGGTCAAACATTTGTTTCCGTCAGAACTTGTACAATGCGAGAATAACAGAAGGAGACATTTTTTTCTCTTCATGTGTTAAACCCATGTGGACGACTTCTCTAGTTCGCAGAAAGAGAAGTAACACTGAAAGCAGAAGTGGATGCGTTGGCGTTGAGCCACGGCAGCCCACCACCATATACACACAAACACACACACACACACACACACACACACACACACACACACACACTTTGACACCTGGGAATTTCAACACTGCGCCTGCATTTGACGATGCACACTATCTTTCAGAGAACAGGCCACGAAGAGACGGGCTGATGAGTTCTGATTTGACATCAACTAGCTGCTCTGTCCTAACGTTTAACTTGGGTTACTCACATTAAGCATGAAATGGACCACAACATCCTGTCATAAGGGTTTAAATAATATTGCATCCTGCTGATTATACTAGCAATCATGTGTATGTGCAATTGACTTGGAAACAACATTCACTGGGAATGTGTTCGGCATCCATGCATGTCAAACACTCCAAGTATAGCATCTGTTATGTGTCTCATCTCTCGTCAGTCAGCCTGTTGGTTGCTAAGTGACTCGTTTTCTGTTGAAATGAACTGAAACATACCGCTCTTTTGTTTTTCTTCTTGGTAGGGCGCTTCTTGGTCTTCTCGATGACGCCATAGAGGGCAAAGCAGAGGCGGCTCATGCGAGGCAGGTCACTCACGTTGATGTCGAACACTAATTTCTGGTCCCATACAGGATCAGAGCAAACGCTGACCTCATTACTGGTCACCACTTTGCAGAGGAGCTCACTGCCATGGTAGAGCCCAGCCTGAACCACCAGCTGAGAGAAAGATAATGATTGCAGAGCAGGAAATTAGTCTCAAATCTCCTTAAAGAGTACAGTTTTAAGCAAAGGGAACTTCCTTTCAATGTTTTTTTTTGTTTTGTTTTTTTATGAAAGAATGTATGAATGAATGTAGTGAGTTATGAGGAAGTAAATTAGTGTCTGGCAAGAAAAGCAAGTTAGGGAGAGCAACTTGTTACACAGTTCAGTTGTCACAAGGAATATGTTTTCTCTGGCAGTGGTTTTGTTCGTTTGTTTGTTTGAAAAAAAATAACTTAAATTAACTATAATTTATACTTATAACGATTTAACGTTTGTGAACTCTATCTTCCAAACTTAAACTTTACAAAATTATCATATTTTTAATATAGATGTTGGGTAAACAAATAACATTCATCACACTGTCAACTACATAGTAAATAATAAATGCTGTCACACACGTCAAGCTGTCACGCGTTTTAATTTTATTCAACAGATTGTTCGGTTTTATATTTTTGCTGTTTTATGGATTATTTTGTCCTTTACAACCATTGTATTTAATGGCATTCCCATTGACAGAAAAAAAAAAAAAAAAAAAAAAAAAAAAAGCCACCACAGTTTTCACTTACTACAGCAGGGCACAAATAAAATGTCTGAATGCTTCCTTTAAAACTGAAACAGAAAATATGCCAGAGAACAAAACTTACAAAGGTGCTAAAACAAATCTCGATTCAGAGCTCTTTGGCAAGAGACAAGCAAAAATTGGCACAAATAACAACTGAGAAGAAAGCAAAAAAAAAAAAAAAAAAAAAAAAAAGAGAGCACAATGAGCGGCAGAGAAATGTTGATACGCATCAATTCAAAAGTCTGAACTTATTCTTACATTGATGAAAGCCAGAATTTCTTTATTAAACAGTTTTCTTTGAAAACAAATTACAGCACATGCTGCTTTTTACATGGAAAAATGCCCTGTCATGCAAATGTATTTAACATTGTACACAACAGCAATAATTGTGCCTCAGGCTAGATTGAAAAAAAAATAAAAAATCTAACCAGCCTACATGCTATTCTCATGAATATTTTAAAATAGAAACAACCGTCCAATGTCTGTTGACTTCTCCGACAAGCAAAAAGGAGATGCAAGTGGTGAACATAAGCAACAGTGCTGGCCTTTTCTAAGAATCTAGGCCCAAGAGAGAGAGCCGTAAAGCCAGATAGTCACTCCCCACTTCCTGTTTTGATGTTTCACTTAACCGCTTCTGATGAATTATGGGAAATATGTGGTCAGGGTCACATGACCACAGTGTTCATGATTTCACCCCTCACTACCTGCCACAGTTGAGACGCTAAACAACATAATGTGCATCCCACAAACAATATACAAATGCAGACAAACAAACAAACAAACAAGCAAGCTGTTTTACCTTCATGCCTTCATCTGCATTCACTCGGCTACCGTGTAGAAGGTATATATAGAAAGGCTCCTGGATAGACCACAGCGAAGATGTGTTTTGCTGTTGAGAAGAAAATATACACAGTACTTAATTTTAAACACATATTTTTTTCGTAATTTCTTCGTAATTTTATTGCAAACTAAAACTCTAGTGTGGGAGGAACGTCTGTGTACGCCTTTCAGCATGCTTAACAGTTACAGAGAAAACAAAACCAAAAGAAGGAGGAACTAACATGTGTGTGAATCCAATGTTGCGAATGTAAACCAAGCAGTGAATTTGGTTCAGTATCACGCTTTCATCTAATATCAGAATATCATATATATCAGGCAAACCACAGGACAAACGTACTTAGTAGTGTTGAGGAAATTGATTTGAAACTGTAGATAGCAAATTTAAATTGTTAGCTACACTACAAACTGCTAACAAACTGTAGACTATATTAAAGAAATTTTAGAAAGCAATATCTTTATAAATACATAACTTGAATAATACAGGCTACAATTTATTTTTTCAACCAAGGCAAGGCAACTTCATTTAAAGTCAATTTCAATTAAATCTCCAAATTAACTAATTCACTACAAAGAATCATAGTTCCCAAAACAACATGACCAAAAATAGCATTGAAGCATTTTGACACCCTTCACCCTTTATTGTTTGAAAATGTCAACATGCACTCACAAGAAAAATAACTATTTTACGAGGTGGCCTTTCGAATATGTATGATTTAATGTGTATGAAAACGTACAAAGTTTTGAAAAAACGTAAACATGAAGCTCCACACCTAAATCTAATCGTCAGTGGGGCGTTAAGTAGATCATATGAAAACATGAAGGCATGAATTGATAACAATTTTCCAAAATCTAAATTTCTTACAAATTGCCATATTAGTGTGAAAATGTTTTAAAACAGCTGAGCTACTGTCATGCTGATGAAATATTCAGTTTTGATAAATTTAATTATTTACTTTTTTTCTCTTTTTTTTATTCCAGAAGCTTATACAACTAGGACAGATAAACATTTATGCTCCATCTCATTAATTCAAAGCATTTCCATGAAGGGGTCACAGATGTCCAAAAATTTACCACGGGTAAATGATTTCAAGCATGTCGCACTGCAAACCAAGTTCACAGAGGTTGAAGTCTACAACACAAGCTAACAAGAAGAAACCTGACAAGTAGTTCCTCTGTTAATAACAGATCGTGTTCCGGTGTAAAAGTGCCATCTCACCCTTTTCAGAGGCAGCGGGGGCGGTTTGGACTGAGCACGGCTTCTGGACACCTGATTATTGAGGCCACCCTGTTCCTCCTGGTACTTGATGATGGCTGAATGATGCACCACAGTCAGGTGTGGTGTAAGACCTCCGTGCAAACATGTGAAAATATACTGCGTGTGAAAAAAAAAAAAAAAAGAGAGACCATAAAATAAAGAAAAAAAGAGCTCATTTGCTCACAAATCATACCCTAAATCCATCTTCTTCCCATAATTTCTTATCATCTCTCCACTTTCACAATCAATATATTGACAAAAACTCCCAAAAACTGAATGACGTAGAGCAAGAGTACACATAGATAGATGGAAAGGGACTGAAATGGCAGCCGAGGTACAGATGGTTTTATCAGTTCCTGTTTTCCAAAATGTAGACTATAAAGACTGGACCAGATCCAGTACTCCTCGACTAATCATCGTCAGATCCTGCGGCCTGTTCATTTAGGTAGCGTAATGCAGCTGAAATCACATTATCCTCAACGTAGTTGATGTTTTGAAGGCTGGTAGAGATGTATGACTCATCTTTGCAGGTACAAGCAGTTTCTAAATCAACAACTGTTTCAGAGCCGTGAAGTTCTACGATGAATTCAAATCATGGCCTCTTTACATCGCAGCAAAATTAAATAAAACTCGCAAAACAATAAGACAAGATATAAAAAGACATGAAGCAGACATCAGTGAGAGCTGGGTTGTATGTGCTCGTCTGGGGCCGGCTGCAACTTACAACTTACGCATTACTAAATATTTTTGAGTTGCACCATTAAACTTAGTTTTAATATTATATTATATTAATATATATTTATGGAAGCCTCCTATCAGGAGTAACGGTTAGAATAAAATAGCAGACTGACGGAACTGCATCAATAAGCTTTTGTTTTCAGACTTCAATTCTTTAGTCATATAGATAACGCTGACATTTACACTCACTTATATTTAAGAGAAAGAACATTATGTGATGAATAGATAACTTTGTTAACTGCTCTTCAACACGAACCGGTCTGTGTTGAGCATGTCAAATAAAATCAGTCATAATAAATAAATGTAATTTCTTATGTTTTTGTATCAGTATATATATATATATATATATATATTGATTGATACTTATTCATTTCAAATACAGTTTCTGAATGTTCTTTACATCTAAAAATACCTGGAAGGTGTCTTCCATCACTGTTTTACTGTGTTCTTACTGTTCCTGTGCATTTTATAATAATTATGTGGGGTCTGCTGTTTTATTTCTTGTTTTAGCTGAGTGGGTGTGGCCTTAAAGAAAGCGCTAACTACATGGGAGTGCTCATTTTAGCTATTTATGGAAATGTATGTTTGTTTTATCCATCCTATTTATAGTATTTATTTATTCGTTTTAACTCTTGTTCTTAATCATCTTGTGTATCTATTTGTTAATCATCTGGTGAGGCAAGGGTTAATTTTAAGAAAATGGTATGTTTCAATTATCAAGCGGGTCAGCCACCAGTAGTGGAAGGGAGGATTGAAGGACGGATCATGGTATTAGAGATTTAAACTAGGTTATTGAAGCGTTGTCTGAGCGCACCGAAACTCTGTCCTCAGATGCAAAGGAGAGTTTGTATTGTTTTAGTACACAGCAGTTCTAGTTTTTAGACTGTTTTAATTGATAACCTGGTTTTATTTCTCTTAACCATATTTTTTTCCACATTTTGCACATCCGCTTTAAAAAACACCTTTTTGGACAACAAAATCGCTCCCGTTTTTACATCATGGTGTGATTCTCCTTAGTGACCACTCGGGTCCCTATCACATACCTATTATGTTATTCATGATTAAGTAGTATCGTATTTAAATGGCAATGTATTTTTTTCCCATCAGTTACATGAGGCAAAAAAAGTTAGAATGAAAAATAAAAAGAAATTCAGAGCATTTAAACAGCATCTGTTATCGTATTTGAAGGCTGCTATTGGATAACTGAGGGTAAGCGCCATATTATGCGACTACGCATTACTTTACAGAGAGCTTACGACCTACTTGCTATGTTCTACCTTAAAGTCCCCCTGTGCTTAAAATCAAGATATTTAATGTTGTTTATATGTCTGTGGTGTTTATTATTATGCTTTAAGACATATAAATGACAATATGCTGGTGTTTCTGACATCACAAACTACCTTGCAACCAATCACGTCAATGTGTGGATTGACTGGAGGCGGGGCTAATTTGCATCTGCATAGAACCGCGTATACTAAATGAATCAAGAATGTAGTTACATTCAAGCTATTTTAAGGCATGAATACATTTTCTTTTTAAAGGAAAAAACTTTTAAATATGTCATTTTGGTGATCAAAGATAGGGTTAAGTAGAGCTGCACGATTAATCGTTAAAAGATCGCGATCTCGATTCAACACCCCACGCGATCTTAATCCTGCATTTCTACGATTCTGCCAATGATATTCAACGAGATAACGTGCTAGGGTTGGAAAGGATCGCACTAGATTCGGTTCGCACTAGAGATAGATAGAGAGAGAGAGAGAGAGAGAGAGGTGGGGCGCGTGTCAGATAGCGTAGATCTTTAAAATAATAAAGCTTTTCAGAATCATGAGAGAATCGTGATCTTTTTTCCAAGCAAAAAAATTGTGATTCTCATTTTAACCAGAATCGTGCAGCTCTAGTTTTAAGGGATAAAATTATTGACTACAGATGGACTTAAAGAACAAACTGTGCAACCGATTAAAAAGTACAGAGTTAGTTACAAGCTAGCTAGTAGTTACTAGGCCTCTAATGTGGACTTTACATTCCAATTTAAGTAAGAAGTTACGAATGGCAACAAACCTACCCTGAAGTCTCAAAGTGTGGTGCTTTCATACGAATTTTAAAGACAATGTAACTGTGAAGTCGAGAAGATGTTGATTTTCAAAGACTTACTTTAAACTGGCAGAGTGGATATGTCCCATAAATGAACTCCAATCTCCCGTTAACCTGAAGAGTGTAGTCCTCTGGCTTCTCCTGCTTTGCCGATCGAAACACAGTGGACTTCTTTCTCAGGGCGTTCCGTTTCAGAACCATCGGCAGGTCATGTGGATCTTGCTGGAGAACGAAGCTCTCCTACAAATTAAAAATATGAAATGCATTCAATTAGAAGTTATACTCAAGTTCAGCGTTTCTCAGAAAACTCCCTGAAAAGTGATTCAAGTGAGCGTCCGTTCCAGCAATCTGGGTTCCAGAAGAAATTTGCCTTTTCATTTTCTTTGCCTATTCATTCTTCCATTACAAAAATTCTACAGAATATGCTGAAGCTATTGACAATACATCATGACTATAATATTAAAGTTTAACAGCACAAGTATAAATGTTTTTTTAAACATTGATGATAATAATAATAGGAAATGTTTATTGAACAGCACATCAGTATATTAGAATGATTTCTGAAGGATCATGTGATACTGAAGACTGGAGTAATGATGCTGAAAATTTAGCTTTGCAACCAGAATATAACAGATATTTTAAATTGTAATAATATTTTGCAATATTACTGTTTTTACTGTATTTTTGATTAAATAAATGCAGTTTTGGTGAGCATAAGAGACTTACCAACCCCACACTTTTGAACGGTAATTTATAATTTTAAAAATGAATACAATAATGTAGACAGAATTTTTATTTTTGGGTGAACTATCCCTTTAATATACAAAAAAAAACTGAGAATGCAGGACTGCCAAGTTGATTGAGAGTGTGGGGAGACTATATGTTTTGATGGGAGTGGGTGGTCATGGTTGCCATGATCCTCATTTCCATGGTAACAGGGACTTCTCTGGGGTCTGTGAACAGTTTGTGTTATGAAAGCGGTCCTTGGTTCAAAAAAGTTGGAGAAAACATGCTCTAGATATAGTAAAAACGAAGAAAAGGTGCACTCACAATAGTGCGATTAATTACTCATAAAGCAATTGTTTTTCTCTGCAAATGCTTTTTCGAAACAGTCTGGCTTTTGATGCATGCCATGGATTATAAAAACAAGTGTTGCTGGAGTTTTTTTTTTGCACGCTTCAGTTCAGACTCATTGCAAAGTTAAAGATCATAGGTACATAACATTCACGTTGAGTGGGTGGGGGATTGACAGGCAACACAACACATATAAATACTATCAAAGGCCTCACTCTGGAAAACTGGGTCAGTGAGACCCATGTGTGCCTGTAGAAGCTGCAGTGACATCATCACTGTGTCAAATGTCTCCTGACTGTTACGATTTTTGAAATCAAAGGCAGAAATATATGTCAGTCTAAAATTAGACTTTTGCATGTTTTGCATGTGAGGATTAAATTGTCAATGGCTACATAACATGCTCAATTTTACATTATCAACACAAACAGAAGCTAAATAGAATTATACTGAAGAAATGAATTATCCAAAAGTTAAATTGTAGCATAAAACAATTGTATATGAATATAACCCCATGTAAAATATGACTACACTCACCTCACTGCCCTCAAACTTCACATTGACAAGGATCTTTTTAACACTGCGTGATTTCCCAGATTGTGCCACTATAGAGCATGGCTCCAAGTCACATGGGAAGTTGTACTCCATCCACTGATACCATGGCAACATCTGGCGCACCTGAGCACGCTCTTCACAAAACGTCCTCATTTTTGTTCGGAATTCATTCACCTCGTGGTTCTTTTGGGAGTCAAATTCATGATGACCTGTGGAGACAAAGTTTTTAGCAAGATATAATAAAATCAGAAAGCTAAAACTGCGCGGACACCATTTGATTTTGAATTCCGAAAGTAATTGCAACAACAAATAATAAAACTACCATAGAGTGAGACCTCTCTGCGACGCAAAAAAAAAGGGCTGCAAATATGCTCTGAAAGTGTTGTAGAAAAAAACAGCAGGGAGGAACAATGCTAAATGCAAAGAATAAAACCCACAAATCATATAATCATGTGTATTCAGAAAAGCAAAATAAAAGGGCTAAAATGACTTTTAAAAGAGAGAAGAAAATACTTCCCATATTTTGTTGGCACCGAGTCCAATGAAACCTTGTGGTATTTTTGAGCAAATTCATGTAACACTTGGTAGTAGCTAGTTGAATTAGGCAGAAGGAAACACGACAGACTGTGTGACACATCCTTATTCTTATAATCATTAACAAAACCACCCAAGGTAAGAAAATATAAACAGGGAAATGATCGAAATCAGGAGATCTTTAGAAACCAGACGGTCCAAATAAGTCTGTCATGCTCATAAATTTAAAGAAACACAAATTCTTGTTAATTGCTGGACAGCTGCCAAAACCACATCATTCTGCTGCAGTGCTGAGTAAAGTCAAAGATGAGATCAGATGAGGACCAGTGTAACACAAACCTTTCCCAATAAGCAGACTGATCTGGGTGGTGATGAGCTTCTCCACTCTGTCTCCCTCCCGGGCCACCAGCCTGAGAATTGGCAAGAACGGCCGGACGTCACACAGGCGACGCTGCTCGTCTTCCAGCTCCTCCCGCTCTGCAGTCATGTTGATGCAGGTAAAGACGTAGGCATCCGGATCACTTAGGGCACTGAACAGAGGCTCGTTCTTGGCATTCTTCCACACCATCTAAGACACAAATCAAGACTTTAATGTGTTCAATGGGTCTGACTGCAGTCGGTTCATATCATTTTATTGCAGAGCATCTAATAGCAGCATACGCGGTGCATGCTGGTAGGCTTCCTGACCAGTAAGACTTCCTTAGTCAACCAGCTTCACAAGAACAAACATGCATTTTAGGATGGCGAACATCATGCCTAAAGTGGTCTACAGCTAAACCAGCACAGAAATAGTTTGTTAAGCAGAGAATACTTGTCAATAGCAACTTATGTTTTACCAAGCATATTGATTATATTATTGTGTGCCAACTCATTTGTTCAAACCAATACTTTTGTGTTCTTGAAATGTCCTGCAATGTGACATGTTACACTAAAACTAACTAAAAGTATTTAAACAGCATTTTACTTTTTATTTATTTATTAATATGGATTATTTTAATTATTTATGGATTATTTATTATTATTACAGGTGCAGTTTTATGACCTCTTATTTAAGAAGTTGTCTATTCAACATTTACTCACCCTCATGAACGAATCATTCAGATCAATTTGTGAACCAAATCAACTGATTCATTGAAAAGTTTCATTCATAAATTGGACATTGCTAGGTCTCTCATGAACTTCCAAGGAGCTTTAGGGCGAATGTTATGATTTTTATGAATAATGATTTTAATTTTGTTATTTAATCTATTGAAAGACTTGTGCGGAGCACATTTGTGATGTATTTTTTGTCCTTTTTTAGCCTAAAAGCTTGACGTTATTTTAAAAAGTCCATGTTATTTGTCAGCTACCCATGTTCTATTACTTCCATGTCTACAAACTTGCATTTTTAGTGTTTACATTTGGTCAGAAGGTCTCCTCACCTTCTTGACTGCACTAATGGTGTCACTGCATGCTACGGGAAAGTTGAGGTAGATCCCAGTGGGGAGGAGGAACTCCATGTTGACCTGTTGCCGACCCTCCCACACATCCTGCATGCCGTAGACCCCCGGCGGCATGATGCAGGAAACTCATCTACTGCTGAACACAGATAGGCACTTTAACACAGATCAAGTAAAAAAAAACTAAACATGCATGAAATGTTTACTAGCTGTTACAACCCACTGAACCAGTTGCACAGAGGCAGGGAGTGACCTCAAGACGTGCCATTAATATTCAGTGAGAAGAGAGAGAAAGCGTGTAACATATGCTGCATAATAAATAATTATTAAGACACTTTACTTGTAAATTTGTCGCACAAGCCCACTAAAAATATAGTATATAATGTTTAATATCACGTTATCATGGTTAGTAGTAATCCAATGCGAAAGTAAAAGAGTAAATAACTGAATAATTTTAAATAGATAAAATGTAATTGGCACAGAATTGTTTCTATGATCAATACAACTTCAATTTCTCAAATTGTTGTAACACTATACCTCAAGAAATAATATTAATATACAGTGAAAAGAAGAAGTATAAATATACTGCATTACAAAATATTTAAATATGCAGCATATGAGATGATTTTATTTAGAATATATTATTTTTGAGGCTCATGTTCTACAGATTTAAAGTTTATAATGTCTTAATTAGCATTATATTTATACTTTTTCTCTTCTCACACAACGTATTATATTTTTTTTACAATATGCTAAATAGGCTACTACTGTAACGTTGTATGTATGAACCCAATGACCTGCTTAAGGAAAAGAAAACAGTGCATACTAGAGTACTCCAGTAATCCAGTCAAAGTAAACAGTAATATTTTGTAAATACAGACAGTTCCTTTTTTACATGTTAATTTATATGTGCAAAAATAAAAAAAATAAACTTAGAGCAGATTTTAAATGCATGTAATCATAAACAGAGGCATGATGTTCCTCACATGAGATTGTATACTAATCAATATGTAATATCATATATGCTGTGCATGTGTATTCAGCACACACTGCAGCTCTGTGATGAATTGTCAGACTGTCTAGGATTACAAAGCCGGCTGGAGGGCCAATATCCGAGAACGTGGCGCACATCATCTCACATTTACATAGCAATTTCACAAATTACATCCTCTATTTTGCACTATGAGTCTGTCGACAATATATGCTGTATATAAAGTCGTATCGACAATTAAATCACATTATTTACGATTCATTTTAAAATGGCAGGTGTCAACACATCTTCGCGTAAGCCACCACGAATAAGCCTCGTTTCAAACTCTCGTCTCGTGATTGGAAACATGAGACAAAATATGACAGCGTGAACTTACCTTTAAGCGTCACCGGTGGTTCATTTCTCCATCTTCAGAATCAGCGATGCTCCTTTACTTTGACATTGAAAATTGATATCTCCCCGGGGCGTGAATTTCGGTCAAGACGCCAGTATTTGAATGGCGCGAAATGCCAGCAGAAGTGTTGATAATTCTTTAGTGATTGGAGGTGGTAAAGTGGCAGTCTGCTCTGCGCGTTGAGCAGCGCGTTCCTAACTCGTAGGGATCATCGACATAGTTGTGTAGTGTCTCTCTCTCTTCCTCTTTCTCGCGCTCTCTTGCTCCCTCCCTCCCTCTCTCCCTATCTCTTTCGTTCTCTCTCTCTCTCTCTCTCTCCCTTGTTGTCATGCACGGCATAATACTGATGATAAATAATGTCTGCGTTGTCATACAAATCCTTCATTCCGAGAGAAATGGACCAAAAGTGTGTTGGGAGAAAGCACAGTATAACATAACATAATTTTTTAAAAACGATTTACGACCTAAATTAGCATTTTCTTCATTACATTAAAAAAAGTATGATTTTGAATGAACTTTCATGCATACATAATAAATGTTTTCACTTTTCACAACAGACTAACAATCATAACGGTCCCTAACTGTTCCTCAGAACATCACAGTGTGGCTTCCTCATCTTCTGAGGTCTGTTTCCATTTTTTACAGTCCACGCGCGACACGCTGCATTCGACATTTATAAGTAGGCTACATTCATACATGAGATATTCAGATGTTCAATACTGAAACCTAGTCCAAAATTGTAGTATCACGTGAGGTCCAATAGAATCTTTTGAACCTGTTCACCGAAAATTTTAATTCACTGATTCGTTTAGTAAACTTTTCTGCAATCCAATTTACGCCAGTAGGCGGGGGGAGTGGACAACTGTTATGAGTGAATCACTGAATCATTCACTCAACCGATTCGCCAAAACACCGTTGCAATTCATATGTCCGAACTCTGGTTCAGGGCCGAGTCTTGTTTAGAGACTGAATGGGGCGTTATCATTTAGTAGTTCAACAACACCGAAAGTAACTTTTCAGGTTTTGATTATAAAGATTACCACGGCAAACATTTTTTTTTCCTGTGTATTAACTTGCACGGATTAACTGTTGACCACAAGACTAGTAATATGCGCTAACAAAGTAAATAGGGTAAATTTTGATTTCATGTCGATTTTAATTTCAGGCTATACTTGAATGCTATTGGCTCATGATACAGTCAGTCTTTCAGGCGTTGTCACGCGAGCAGCGACTCTAGAAGGCCCATAAGCAAATTGTAAACTGTGTTTAAATTGTAAATAGTCATGTTTTACTAGTGTTATTCGACACCAATTATCACGTGGTATGAGATGTGTAAATGCTGTACATCACGCGCTGAATAACTGAACCTATTGTTTCCTCATTTTTAAATAAAAAACCGGTCAGACGTGTCTTCACATCAGAGAGTAAGGGAGCTCTAATTCTGGATGCCACTGACAGCGAATTACGAGTATGGGTCCATGGGGAAGTCACTTAAAAAGCACCAGTCATTCAGTCAAAAATAAGCATGTCTGCTTTCACCAAGCAGATGTCTAGTAAAAGGCTTTTATTTTATTGCTGAGAAAACAAATACTTGCATCAAATAAATATTAAAAGTGGCGCCCTAACAAAACAGCGTGATAAACCAAGATTTGTAATGCATTTATAAATAGGAAAAATAATATCTTATTATCGAAATAGAGTACAATCTCTAGTCCATTTATCAAAACACTATTGAATAGGCTATAGGACATGGGACTGCAGATAATTCGCCACATGCAGTTTAATAATATGCGCAGACATTTATAGGTCTTTTCAGACATCTAAAAGCAGACTGTGGTGGTGCTGTGATGATAACAAGCTTCTAAAATGCACTGCACCACTGAGAGCTCGCAGCTTGTGAAAACAGGAAGTGTGTGTGCAGAACAGAAACTCTGAGTGAAATAAAGCCAAAGACCCCTGTGCTCGCATCCGCCCACCTTCACCCCCCTGCCCACCCACCAGTCATTGCAGGCCAAAGTGCACCTCTCTGCCAGACAACCGATCACCGCAGGGAAGTTACTGGAGGTGATGGGGAAAACCAAACACATGCAATGTCATTACAGCCTCTGAACTAATCAAATATAGCTGTAGAAAGAGGCCTCAGATGCCTTTAAGGGAAATTATGGATGGACACACAACAACCCTGCTTGGCTGCTTCTCAGACCATGGTTCAGTAGTCCACTACAATGCATCAAACTCTTTCAAATTTAGCTGTTAAAGTAACAAGTCTTTCCTCACCATGGCAACATGTTTCAGAGCCTTGTCTATCCTAGGGATTCTGACACTACAAATGATATCCTTTGTTCAACCAACCAGCAGCTTGAATCTGATGTTTTTATGTCAAGATAAAATGATGGTATATTAAGTAGCCTAGTTAGTCTATAAGCAGACAACGTAGCAGTAGCCTACATGCTCAATAAGCAGACAACGCCGTTTAATATGGTAATAAACGGCTTAGTTAAGCATAAACCGGTCGACAAAGGTAGTTGTTTGCCTCTTACTCCGATTTCGCACGGCATGTAAACTCATAACCTGTTTTCTGAAGTGCGCATGCGTGACAGAAACGCATCCTTAGTGCAGATTTAACACATCCAGAACAGAGGAGCGTTTCGCGGGAAAGGAAGAAGGAAATATATCACAAATGCAGACTCTTTGATGACCCAGAAAATGCTAAAAATGTGCTCTCATCTCTTGCAGCAGAAGTAGAAGTGGTTTAGTCGCTGCATCTGTAACTGCATCAGAGGAAAATGAGCTGAGAGTTACATGTTGCAATCTTTACAACCGACTTTTGTTGCAAACATCACCAGCGACATTACAAATGACATACTCGGGAGTCAGATACGCAAATTACTATGTTTGGACATCACACAGGGACCTGTTTTATTAATAAAGACATGTAAATGCGGTTTACTCAGGTTACTGGTTTGCATGTAAACGGAGAAAACTGGTTATTTAAGCTGATATTTGTGAGGTAGCCTATCAGCGTACTGGTGTGCGTGTAAACGTGCTCATGTCTTGCACATCACATGACTAACATTGGGGTCAGTGGACTAATATCAGCATAATAACATAATGGACAGATAAATATGAGTTCATGTCAACTACATGCCTTTTCCTGCATGAAAACCCTATAAATGGATTCATTGAAGCATGTCAAGAGCAGCTGCCTTCTACTGTATCAATCAATTATTATTTTCACATAATAAAACATATTTAGATTAAATCCATAAGCAGTGAAAACGGTATATGAACTGTTGTATATGAACTGGAAAGCTAGACATCATGACAACAGTTAATATGTCAAAGGCCAGAAGGGGGAGCCATTTAGCTACAAAGTGTGTTATGGAATTAATAGAATTATGATCTTGCTCCATATTTTAGATTATCTAGCAAATTGTCATTATAATGAATTATTTGCACTGTACATACAGCATTTACACATATGCTATTTTCAAATCAAACAATTAAGTTTGTACTCTCCTGCTACAAATAAATGTTTTTCTTCTGTATAAGTTTTACAAAATGTAATTAGTGAAATAAAATAAACGAGACTTGTAAGACCAGTTATCTGAATTTTATCAGTGAAAAATTCAAACAGGTTGTGAACATTTACATATAAAAAATATTTTCAAACTCCAGGAATATTACACCAAACATGTATATTCGATATAGCCTACAACACATCTATAAACATTTTTAAACAGTAAACTGCAATGCAAAACTGTACATCTATTTTAAGGATCTTGAGTCCAGTCCATCTCAATATGGTAAAAATAAATATGCTAAACAGAACCTTGATGCTTCCTTTAAACATTTGCTGAAATTTATGGAAATTAATAACTTGCCTAACCATGAACGTTCGAACAGCTCCTCGTCTTCGAAAGTTTACAATAATTAAGCACTGTTTTATTTATGAAAAGCCACAAAAGACAACTGTAACAAATATAACTAATGCAACCATCTCAACAAACTTGAACCAATGCAACTTCATTTCGTGAAACGGCACATTTAGGCTAACATTTCCAAGGGTTATCGTAACAAAAAAAAATCTAGATAAACTGTTTGCCTACTTATATTCAGTTTTCCCATGTCTGTCCATCAGTCAAATGGATGATGTCCCAGTTCAGGCCAGGGTGATTCTGCGGCGGGTAGCTGCAGGTGGAGATGCAGCTTCCGCCCGGGCTCACCGGCGGAGTCATGCCGCTCAGATGCACCAGAGCGTTCGGATGCCGGTGGTGGTACGGTCTGTAGGACGGGTGAAAGTGATGACCCTGGTAATAACTCACGGGAGAATTGGCGTAATCGTTTGGAGACAGAGGGCGCGCGTTACCGAGCATGGGCTGCAGGTATCCGGAGACGTGCGTCGGAGAGCTGGACTGGTGACTCCAGGAACTGGTGTTGACGAACGGGCTTTGCCAGTAAACAGGCTCCTGTTGCAGGCAGTACGAGTCGGTGAAGTTAAATCCAGAAGGCAAGGGTGGTGGTCGGTAGGGTCTCTTGACGCGCCTCCTGCGCCTGTAATTGCCTTTTTCGAACATGTCGTTGAAAGCCGGATCCAGCGTCCAGAAGTTCCCCTTTTTCTCCCCGCCGTTCTCCCGGGGAATCTTCACGAAACACTCGTTGAGGCTCAGATTGTGCCTGATGCTGTTCTGCCATCCCTTTTTGTTCTTTTCGTAGTATGGAAACTTGGATATAATGAAGCTGTAGATGTCATTCAGCGTCAGCTTCTTATTCTCGCTTTCTCGGATGGCCATTGCAATGAGAGCCACGTACGAATAAGGAGGCTTTTCAGGTGCTGGAGCGGCTCCTCCATCCCCTGCTGCGGTACCCGGGGCGTCCTCTACGGTCTCACGGGACTGCAGGTCCCCAGACCCCGCGCAGCGATCCATGAGATGGGCTTGAGGTTTGTCCGAATTAAACGCGGATAACCTCTGTGGCGCACAGCACAGGTGTAAAGTTAAAAGTGTCCAGGTGTGCTTCAGGTTTGCTTTAGTCTCCACCTACATGCCCTGCCTCCTGAAATACAGGTCAAAAGTTCACAAATTCAACATGAAAGAGGGGCGCGAGGGTCGCAGACGTATTTTGACTGCTTGGTAAATGTTACAGTAAACATCGGTTTGATGTCTGCCGGCATTAGAAAACACGATAGGTTACTAACAGCGCATAGACCAACATTAATAAAATTAAATAAAATGCAGTTTTCGTTTAATTCATTAAAGGTTCATTAATTTAAAATATTAGGTTCAATAAAAAAAATAAAAAAAAACTTTTGCAGTGTCAGACTACAGCCATCATTCCACCACTTCATTATTTGTCTTATTTTAAAAGGTTTATGTGCATTTTAATTCGTAGCTATAATAATAATAATAAAAAAACAACAGGACGAATAATTAATTAACAAATCATATAACATTCAAACATATTTAAGTATATCGCTAATATTTTGTGCTGCGCATGCCTCAAGAACAAAGAGCATCAGATTTGTAAACTCAGATTTGCACAACTGTTTTCCCACCACTGGCCCGTCCAATCACAGAGAGCAAACCCCCATCAAAGACACTGCTTGTTAAGATCGTGATGAGGCGTCCTAGCATCGTATTATCAACATAATATGATATAGGCTATACAGCTAGATGTATCTAAAAATGTAGGCCTATTCTATAACTTTGCATCTGAAATCTTTTTGTATAGGCCTGTAGCTAAATATATCTAAAAATGGAAACCGTTTTTAGAAAGTAATTTAAAATGGGCACTGCAGTGTTTTCTTGTCTGATAGTGATTATGGACTGGACAACGTAGCAATATTTATACTCGTAGCTAACAGTAGTGTGAATTCGGATTAAGATTGACATGCATGCATAGTAAACTTGAATTGCACCAGAATAAAACCATTTCAATAGCTGCATGTGTGATATGTTCTGCATATTGTCATTGGATGAATCCTGAGCTCAGAAAGCTTGAAAAAACACTTTATTTTAAGGTGTCCTTTTTATAGTAATCAGTAACTACATGTAACATGCGTAACACAAAAATAAAATAAATTCCTTCTTGTTACCTAACTTTTTTTGTGTGTGTGGAAATTGTTAATATCCATTCATCAGAACATTTTTGAACATTAATATTGATATTGATCTACTAAATATAAAACCTGACTTGTGTCATGAATTCTGTTAAATATGCTCATTTGTACATTGCTGCAACATATGAGAATTTCCTTAGCAAATTCACTATATCATAATGATTTATGGAATGTACAGAATATTTAATTGATCATAGATTATATTACCTCAACCTCAGTGTGTCTGAGGATAACATAAAACATTCTTACAGGAAGATGCATGTATTAACTTGCCCTCTTTTTTTTTGGTGGAATTTCCCACTCTGCTAGTTTCATCCTTATGTGCATTGACAAATACATGGCCAACTACAGTGCCTCAGATCTTCAGTTACCTCAATTAAAGTTGGCACATTCACTACACTGTAATAATAAATATATCAGTGGGATCCATTTTCTGCACTTCTGAAACCGCCATTATAAAAAGAGTGCAAAATGCCCGAATGTATTGTAATTAAAATTGTTTTGCATTATGAAAAAATGGACACTAACAACCTACTCATCTCTCAAATAACCACCCACTCTGAGCTGTAAAACATCCTATACTGAGAGAATCGAGATTGTTATCATTCTCGGGAGACAGACTGACTCCACCAGTGATGGAGAAAGATAAACTGTTACTCTGGAGTACTTTTCATAATATACTTTCAGTTTCCATTGTGTATTTTTTCCATACATTGTTAAAAAAAATTGTTCAAAAAGGCAACGTGCAAGAAAAGGCAACTGTTTCAAGCATCATGATGGATAAGTTTTAACTTATTAAAAGGTCAAGAAAAACCCTTCATTTCCATCTTCATGTTGACCTTTTCACTAAGCAACTGACTTACAAATACATGTTCAGATTTTCTGAATGCTGAAACTTTAAGCCAAGGAAAGCTTTACTCAAGCAGTGGAAAAAAAATGCTAGCATTGAAAACGTAGATGTCATACAGAAGACACACCAATATGTGACAATTACAAGGGAGATTTATTTCAATCTGGAAATTGACACATCTTTATCTTATGTACAAATTATCCACGTTATCCTATTTCCCTTGACATTAAGAGTCAATCATAAAACAGAGGCAGAGGCTCAATGGACACAGTAACAGACATTTGCTAAACACAATATTTCAGTGTCACATTGTTGACAAGTAGATCAACACAAACATATTGCACCTTATAATATCACATCATTTTTATAATGACATGACCGCATTATCCTTTGAGGAAATAGGATAAACAGAAACAGTTAATGTACAGCAATATGGCAAAGAAGCCAAATGAATTTTTTATAAAGATATCACATGCCCAACAGACATCATTCTGTTAAACGAAACAGCACAATCATTCATTCTGATACACATCCAGTGTTTTAAAACACAAACAAATGATTGAACATGCTCAAAAAACATGTTTTTACAGAGCTCACATCATACTTTGCGGCATAAAGTAGAATTTCAGCTGTTGTGTATTTAACAGAGAACTTTAGAGAATACGGTCTTCTCATTTATGTGGGCCAGGAAACAATCCTTTTGTTTTTCTGCAAATGTTGAGCAGCAAGAATAAAGTTGTAGTTGTCACCCAAGAGAAACGTTATCCACGCATTTCCTGTAAAAGACCCAGATTTACTGAGCACACAGGTGACAAAGACCAGTGTACATCTCAGTCTGACACTAAACTCCTGAGGTCTGACCTATAGTCTCATCTCCAATTGTAATAGAGATAGATGCTTATGAAGGTTAGGTTAATGGTCAGGCTGGCAAACAGTAGACCAGGCCAAAGCGTCAGGCCCAAAAAAACTGTGGAGAAACACAAAAAAAATAAATAAATGACTATGCAGAACAAAGTAACCAAATTAGTTTAAACAACACTGCTACTGACAAAATTCCTATTCTTACCCTTCCACCCAGGCTTGCTCTCGGTTTCATTTCCTGTGGTCGTGTCTACATGGCAGTTTGAAGATGAAGAGGAGCTGTCCATTCGCTTCTCCACATGCTCAAACACACTGCCCTCATCGATCAGTGAACCTGAATCCCCAACAAAATCATATCTATATCAATATCAAAAGTTCAAGAATTTTAACAGAACAGAACATATAAACAAAGGTTTACCCACAAAGCCAAAAAACAAATTATATGAGGTTTTAAAATAATTACTTCAGTTGTTATAAGTTCTATTAATATCATTTTTAAGTAATACTTGTATTAAAAAAAGTAGACTGAAGAATGTTCTTTAATAACAGCAATAACAGGTTCACATACAGTGGCTCTGAAAAAACATAAAAAAAAAAAACTTTTCACAAAATTATTTGAATAAAATTATTTGAATAAAAATTAAAATAAATGTTTTGCTTTTATTTTAAAGTTGGCATAAAAAAGAAGTTACGATAGACTTTTCTTCCCTGCCATGACGTGTATCCGAGTGAAATGGCTTCTCGAACTTATTTTGATTAAAAATTACAATGGCATGTAAATTAAAAAATTATGTTCACAGATAAATAATTGATAATAAATATCGCAATATATATATATTTATCTCAATTTTAATTTCATGGTGACTTTAAGGGCCACTGTATAATACCTATCAGCTGAAATGGTCAACAGGAACACACTGAATCTCTCTTTCTACATTAAGGACTTTAATCTAGATAAAAAAATATATATATATATATCCAAATGTGTCCAATACCATGATTCTGTGAATGGAAGTGAGGAACATCAGGCAAGAATCCTCTGCTGTGCATGTGGCTTTGCTCTGAAAGACAGGGAGGTTGTGAGGCCAAACTGAAAGGCTCCAGAGGAGAGGAAAAGAGCTGCAGCTTTTGCCCACTGATGTTGAGTCTGGCTGGGCTGATGAGCGGCCGGCGCTGCCTGGCGGAGCTGGAGGTGGAAGTGACGGAGCCTGCCACGGAGGGGGTTGGAGACGGTCCAGGAGAGGCAGGTCGGCTTCCGGATTTTAGAGAGTAGTAGTCTATTGAAAAGATTAAATTATATCATATCTTATTTATCTGATTTAAAGTCAGAAAGATGTATGAAACCATTGCTTCACTTCTTTTGAGTTACCTGAAGGTGGCGAGTCTTTACACTGTAAAGATGGTCTACTCCCACTAAACAGGAAACCCGAATCTACAAGTAAAACAAGCAAAACAAGATTTTACATATATATAAAATACGACAAATAAGTATGTGTGTATATATATATATATATATATATATATATATATATATATATATATATACATACATACACACACACACACTGGTATAACATACAACCTGAAAAAACAGTGTTCAGTTGCTTTCTAAGTAAAATTCTGTCCTATACCGATAAGCCATTCATTATTTGCATGTTATTGCTGATAACTGACAAAAGGCAGATGTTATAATTCAATACTGTAATTTTTTAAATACATTTAAAATAACACTAAAAACTCAAATCAATTCTACATGCTAGAGGTTGATTTAGGCATTACAAAACTATAATGTAATGTAAAGTATGAAAAACTGATTTACTAAAGATTGCATTTAAGTGTTAAACCTTTTTTAAAAGTTTATGTGAGCATTAGATGTTGGAAACGGTAATGTAAATGTAAAAACAAAGCATGTACAATTAAACATACAGTGTAAACCAATAACCGTTATTGTACAAAACAATTGCATACATTAACATTGGGGTCGGTACGGTATTTTTCTTGTTATTTATTATGAGTGTTGTAAACAGTTGTGCTGCTTAATTTTTTTAATAGAAAATGGTACTTTTTTCAGGATTCTTTGATGAATAGAAATTTCAAAAGAACAGCATTTATTTTAAATTGAAATATTTTGTAACATTACAAATGTCTTTACTGTAACTTTGATCAATCAAATGCATTCTTTTTTTTTTTTTTTAAGTAGCATAAGTGCAGTTTTTTTCTATCATTCTTTCCATGGCTACTTTCTCAATGTCAAAGCAAGGTGGCCGTCCCACAAAAAGGTTGACAGAAATTCCAAGCAATTTTTCATGATACAACACAAGCATCAAACGGTAAAGTAGGGTCATTTAAGGCTCTCCTATACTGTCATTCCAGGAATGTCTCCGTATGTGGAGCCGACACAGCTGCAGCCATAGAGAAGAGCTCCACCACCACTGAACATTACAGAGCAGATGAGTGAAGCTGCATGATGGAGCAGGTAAAGGCCCTGCTCACACAAGAGCCTTTCCAAGAACTCCTGTAGAAATGTGACGAGGA
>NC_138235.1:28955553-28981423 GCF_964197995.2 Scardinius erythrophthalmus
TTTCACTTCGTAATAAGGTTAATTAATACAAGTATAAAATTGCAATACAACTCAATTATAATACAGCGATTGCTCCAACATGCTGCTTTAATCAAAGCACAATACTCCCAAACATTACAAAAAATCTGAGCTTAAGTGTCTGGACGCAAACAGTTTCACACGATTTAACAATGCAGTTTTTCCATTTCACATTATATCTTTGGGGTCTAGGTCAAAAATCACAAGAAACCACTAATCAGGTGTTGATGACATACCAGAAACCGCACAGCAATGCCAAAAACCTATTTCAGTTGGACGTTCCTCAAAATCAGACAATTAAGAGCCTGCGAACAATGAAGAATCAAAAAGTTCCAAACACACATCAGATTCAGTTTAGATTTGTAGTGGTCAGAGGCCACGACAGATTGAGAGTTACCTTAGTAAGAAACTGGATTTGACAGGATACCAATATAAAATTGGCCATATCCAATCTATCTCTGTCATCACTATGCGCCTTCTGATACAACATGCACAGATCTGTGATTTCACCTTGACAGGTCCTACCACAATAACTCCTCAGTGTTAAATTGAACTTATTTACACACATTTTAAATCACATGAAATTTTGGAGACAGGCTTCATACTACCGGACAATCTAAACTGTCAGGTAATAAAATAGGTAGTCAATGAAGGATTGAGTATACTCTCAAAAACACAACGTGCTGCTGTGCTAAATAAATGTTATACATGGTTTTGAGATACTTGTATCAATGCCAAGTCGAAATACACACTATTATTAGTATTTACCAACCATCAGCCTTTGGCAAGCAAAACTATGAGGATACAGCAAACTAAATATTCAAGAATACAGATGTCTACAGTCAAATATGCAAATAAGAAATGTGCCACAAACACATCACTTCATCATAAACGTTACCTAGTTAAAGGGATAGCTTGCCCCAAAAATGAAAATTCTGTCACCTTTTACTCACCCCTCAAGTTCCAAGTAAATGATGACAATTTTCATTTCTGGGTGAACTATCCCTTTAATGGAGCTTTGCATTGGCACATGTCACCTTTTGGTAACACAAAATGATAAATATTAAAGCTTGTCTTACAAGCATGTCGAGAACGATACAGTATGTTGGAAGTGGACAAGTACCACAAGATTTGTACGAGTTGATTCACGTCTAATGGAAATGAGCTCAAGGTACACTTGAAAACAGACTTGATTTAAATAACAGAAAAGTTGCGGACGGTAAATGTCTAAGTCACATTAGTAAGTATTCAATCACAGCAAAAACAAACTTCACAGTATATGCCACATGCATACAGTTTACTTGGGAAATACAGAGATGAAAATCTACAAAAAAACATTCAAACTATGGTCGTACTGTCACATGATGTCACACGTTTCTAGAATGCAGCAAAAATACAATACTTAGAGAAAATTACAAGAAAGTACAATCCCTATAAAGCTTTGTTTGTAAAAGTTTTGAAAGTGTGTCTCTTTTTGTTAGAGACACTCAAAAGTGATGGCTACGTTACTGAGTTTTAGTGTGGTTAGTGGTATTCAAACTAAATGGCATGTAATAAAATGTAGTGCGTTCTTTACATTTTACAGTATAGTGTAATAATGTTCACAATATAATAAACATAGTGCTATGCAAAGTATAAACTTATGCACAATAAACTAGTGCATAAAATTCTGTATTGATGTAATGAATACAAACTGGTGGTGGAGACAAGACTTTATGACTTGAAATTCAGGTTAATGTAGAATCTACGCAAAGAGAGGCTCAAGGCACAAATATTTGACATAGACTCTTCTCAAATGTGTCCTGCTGTAACCTAACATCAAAACTGAAAGCACTTGAGTTAAAGTATAACGTGTTTGTACGTTAGCAACTTAATTCTGCTAATATCGCATTTGTTATGAGATTGCAAATATGAGATTTGAGCAGTATTGGCATAATACAATATCTTTGTTTTAGTTTGATATAACTGACACAGCAAGGCATTTTAAGTTGTAGATGATGTAATGATGATTCATAAATTTTAAGCCACTTCCATGCTGCAGTTGATCAGGGGTTAGTACCCAGTATAGATGGGGTGGAAAAAATTCCCAATTCCCCAAGCACCATTTCAATTTCTTGGTGAATAATGCAATAACAGCATTATACACAGCAAGATGCATGAAAAAAAAAAAAAAACATTCACTCATAGAACTAGTCTGTATCATTTCCAGCTACCCGAAACCTTAGCTGTTATTTCAAACCAAATGCAAAATATCTGAATTATGATGTTCTGCCTTTGTCAGATTGGGGTCAAGTAATGCACTAGACTACAAAAAAGGCAATAAACTCATTTTCTAGTACTTTGAGCAAGGTCATCTACAGCAAGAATCAAAACACACAGACTAGATTTTCTTTTAAGGCCTATTTAGCAAGTGTCTCAAAGGATAAGAAGGTTTACACTGAGTGTATTAGTTTTTTTAGTATAAACTGAAGACAGTTGCAAGGACAATCTGAGATAAATCAAACACTTGTTTATATCTCCCAAAAGTGTCCCATAAAATAGCTTAGTGTCACTGCTCAGATTCTGACCTGTGACCTCTGGCTCTTCTTTGACTCGTGGATTTGTGTGTTGCCACAGCGGCAGCGAATCCCACCAGACAACACACAGAAGTGATGCCAAACTTGACAGTTTCCAACCAGTCAGGGATGTCCGTCTTGAGGTAACACTCGGCCAGGTAAAAACATATGACGAGGAGCCAAAGCACAGATGCCACAGCGTCGATCCTCCTCAACCTTTAAAAAAATAAAAATAATTATAATTATATGTATACGTGTGTGTATGTACTGCATATATATTAGGGCTGCACGATTTGGGGAAAATGTCATATTGCGATTATTGAGGTCAATATTGCGATTGCGATATAATTAAACAAATGGTTTCATGAGTCAACTTGCTTGGTTCTCAAGGAAAATGCACACACAGATTAGTGATAATGCTGAAATGTGTAGCCTATTTCTCAACTCAAACTAGCAACAACAACTAAACGATTGATAACACCTATATTGATCAATAAACCATTAATGTCTGGATAAAAATGACACATACAATTTTAAACTTTAATCATTGCCATCTAGCATTACAGTGATTCCGTCATTACAATTGAAAGCTATCAATGTAAAAAAAAACATTTATTAGGCTTCAAAAAATATAACAACTTTTACTTTAAGTGAACTTAAAACAATCCTCACATTAACCCATAAAAAAATAAACCCTCACATTTCATATTTACCTGTGCCCTTCCTGTCTAACAGGTAGGACATACATAAGTTTAATAAAGTTATCAAACAGTCTGTGCTGCATTAATTATAAATTATATATAGGCTAATCCTTATTAAAGTTACAAAAGTTCTTTAGTCAAGAACAGTGAGTGTTTTTCTCTGTTCCCTTTGTTCTTTGATTTTCAGAGATAATTAGTGGTTACTACTCTGTACTGTCCCTTTAAGACCAGCCGCTGCTGACAGAGACGCGGATCTCACACGCGCCTCATTCTGTCACGAGTCACAACTCTTTGCGTTCATCATAAGACTGCTCTTATGTTATGAAGATACTCGACAAAAAGACTTTTTGGCATAATTGTGTGTGTTATTGTTCGTTCAAGCGCGAAAGAGAACTGTATTCTGGCATGCTGTCTTGACTTGTGCGCACGCACGATGCTAGTGCAAGTCTTTATGTGAGTCAGGACATACACAGGCAGCATGCTCTATTTTTGGTCTTGTCGCGCATGAATGGTTTAAAAGCATTTGCATAAATAAGAGCGGGATCATGTAACACTAGCCAAAGGATGACAAAAATTAACAGATGGTGTGTTAATTGCGTTAACAGCGCTAAATTGTTTATTTCATATAAAATTGTAGCATTTTGCGCCATATTATCGTATATAATATAATATATATGTGACCCTGGATCACAAAACCAGTCTTATGTTGCACGGGTATATTTGTGGTAATAGCCAACAAAACATTGTATGGGTCAAAATTATTGATTTTTCTTTTATGCCAAAAATCATTATCAAATAAAAACATTTATTTTTGTGAATGGATGCAGCACTATCGCCAATAGAAATGGACAACTTTAAAGGCGATTTTCTCAATATTTTGATTTTTCTGTACCCTCAGATTCCAGATTTTCAAATAGTTGTATCTCGGCCAAATATTGCCTTATCCTAACAAACCATACACCAATGGAAAGATTATGTATTCAGCTTTCAGATGATGTATAAATCTCAATTTTAAAAAAAATTACACATAAGACTGGTTTTGTGGTCCAGGGTCACATATATTAGTGCTGCACGATTAATCATATCGCAATCGCGATGTCAATGCATATATATACACACACACAGTATTTAGCTAAGAATTGTAGGTAGCTAAAGTAATAAATTAGCCTGGCTCCGCCCTCCTGCGTACTTCCGCTCAATTTGATTTCCCTTCAGTACTACGTCTGGGATTGTGGTGTATTCTTTGGTTTTCTCCGGCCACATTTTTGGCGGTCCAATCAGCGAACAGAGGGAGCGGCTGAGAACTACGGTGGCCCAGTAGTGCACAACACAACGAAATGTAAAAAGCAAACATAAGTTCACAACACAACGAAATTAAGCCACAACACAACGGAAACAAGCCACAACACAACGGAAAATCCACAACACAACGAAATAAAGCCACAACACAACGGAAAATCTACAACACAACGAAATAAAGCCACAACACAACGGAAATGCTCCCGACCACTAGAGGGCTCTCGGAGCCCAGTAAAGTTAGTTTTCCAAGCCATTGTTCATTAGAGAGTCAGCAGTCTATAAAAATATATCAACACCACGATTAGTTTTAACAGTATGTAGCTAACCATTGTTTATCGACATTTATTAATTCAAAATCACCTACGTGCATTATAGCTGCATATTTATACTCTAGAATGCTTTGACGCGCTACCACGGCGCATTATCCCTGAGGGAACGTCTGCCAATTCCTCCAAGTTGTTAAAACGTATAATTTGTTTTAATTAAAATTACTTTTAACATTCAAAAACAGACATGTTCAAAATCCAAAGCTTGATTGTATTTGATAGTAGACTGACTTAATAAGACTTTTATAATGACTTAATAATGACTTTTTTCCAATACCCTTCATGTATTTACAGTAATTAACATTTTTTTTTTTTAGGAAATTTCTGTAAAAGTTTTTTTTTTCTTTTATCATGTTCCTAGTGACCAGACTGACTTATTATATGTGGAATTGTGCCAATTCCTTCCAATTTCACCAAATGGTTTTTATTTTTATTTATCAAATTATATTATAATAAATTATACGTTTTAACCACTTGGTGGAATTGCCAGACGTTCCCTGACGATCATGCGCTGTGGTAGCGCGTCCAAGCATTCTCGAGTATAAATCAAATACGCAGCTATAATTCATGTAGGTTATTTTGAAGTAATGTTGATATACACTGTTAAAACTTATCGTGGTATTTATATATTAAGACTGCTGACTCTATAGAACAATGACTTGGAAAACTAACTTTACTGGGCTCCGAGAGCCCTCAAGTGGTCGGGAGCATTTCCGTTGTGTTGTGGCTTTATTTCGTTGTGTTGTAGATTTTCCGTTGTGTTGTGGCTTATTTCCGTTGTGTTGTGGCTTTATTTCGTTGTGTTGTGGATTTTTCGTTGTGTTGTGGCTTGTTTCCGTTGTGTTGTGGCTTTATTTCGGTGTGTTGTGGATTTTCCGTTGTGTTGTGGCTTGTTTCCGTTGTGTTGTGGCTTTATTTCGTTGTGTTGTGAACTTATGTTTCCTTTTTACATTTCGTTGTGTTGTGCACTACTGGGCCACCGTAGAGAACGATGACGTTGAGGTCGTGCGCTAGTTTGAGTTGTAGGGTTACGTCACGACCAAAGGTTAGCGATTGGTTATTGCAGATCCAGTGACTCTGGGCAGATCCCATAGTTTTAAACTTCAACAGAATACCCGCCTTCAAGAAAGTTAACGCTTGTCAATGGAGAGCGGCCTGACTCTCTGTACAAATGAAATGTACCAAAGTCTGGTAGAACCAGGCTAGTCATAAATAACATTTAATAATACATTTTACATACATACATACATATATAAAATGTTTAATAAAAAAAAAAACATGTATATTTTTAATTGATTCACCTGACAGGTCCTGCCATTAAGACCCCTGTGATGCAAGTTAGGAGACCAATAGAGGCCACGGCCATCTGATGGTCACTTCCGGACTGCCAGATGAATCGAGCTTTCTCCATGGCCTCTTCCGGAAGAAGACCCACCAGATCGTCCCATATCTTTTTGACCTCATCAGTCTTGCTTTCACTGTCGTTTTGGAGAGCAGGTTTAGGCGGGGCGACTCCGCTTAAGGTCTGCGTGACAGAGGGGGCCACATCTCCAGATCCAGACAAAGCCACAGCTACAAGGAAGGCACAGGTGAGAAACGCAAGGATTCTGAGCAAGATCAACCAGGCCGGCGTGCTGAGGGAGTAAGTGTTCTGTACAAAAGAGAGAGAAAAAAAAACTTGATATGGGAATAGCACTTGGTACTTGCATGCCACGCCTGATTAAAGACGAAATGTGTATCAACAGTAGCCGTAACAAAAAAATAAGCTGGACACAAAAGAAGCAAGAGAGAACAGGTCTTTCCTTATCTCTGGCAATCACTTCCACACATTTATCTGTGTGAGAAAACACTAGAAACAGACTGATCATTAATCAAACTTGATACATGCTACAAATGCAAACCAGGTTTTACAGTTTTATCTAGGCAACATCTAAATTCAGCGCATTTTTCCATGTCAAGCTCCTGGCACCTAATCAAGCTCCTAGTATTCACTTCAGAGAGGTGTAAAAAAAAAGAAATCTTCCTGTATTTTTCATGTCAAGTCCTGTGGCTTGATTTGAAACCATGTAAATATATAGAGATCACCACCTTAATAAAGGCTTTATCAGCATCCCGACTGCGTCTGAGCTGGTGGTTGAAGAGCAGAGCCCGCAGCTGTCGGTTCTGGTGTTTGATGTAGTACTCCACTGCCGTCTGGCACGGCCGGCACAACTTGTAGGTCTGCTCGAGGTGGTGCTTATATACGTCGATCTCCTCATCATAGTTTTCCTGCCATTATGGTGGACATATGGCATTCAATTTTACAGGTTGCATGCATGTTACTTGTTTGAGCTGAAGCTTTTCACATTATAAAAACAGACTTTAAATACCACATGAAAACAATTGAAGATGCTTATTCCAGCTCAAACAAATATGACTTTAAAGTATACAAATTTTTAGATGAGATAAGAATATTAGATAAAAAGCTCATTTAATTAAGCAACGAGCTTTAACCCTTGGTTGTCTTGAAATGAAGAAATCAAACGAGTCAATAATAAACCTACATCATCCCTGGGGATGAACGAGGCCAGCTGCTTAATCTTCAGTGTCTGGTTGTTGTTACACTTCTTGCACAGAAGCATCTGGCAATTGACCCAGTGCAGAGACTTCGGTGACTCAGGGACACCGGCGGAAACACCATGGTTGAGATGTTCCATGTATTGAGCAGGAATGGGTTTGTTGTAGTCCCCGTTCTACAGATCAAAAAAGAAGCGCAAAACAAAGACTCACTTGCTTGAAACTAAGGATAGACACCATATTGAATTTTATGTGGATGAAAACAATGCTGAAAAAGACAGATTTAGACACAAAGTGTGTGTTTTGTCCGTTCAAGCCCAATAAGGCGCCGAAAAGAACTCAGTTCAGTTCTCGCGTGCCGTATGAGCCGCGGCTTTATGTGCAGCGGGTTTATGTGCACACGTTATAAATGTGTGTGCTCAGAAACCATCTCTCATATATTGGAATTAGTTTTGCTGCTTATTGCTCTTAAATGGATTAAAATCGCTTGTTTTTAAACTTCAAGGCTTATAAACACATTCAAAAGATAAGCTTTTGTTTACTGTGTTTACTGTGACTACTGGTATTTCACCCACCCCTATACTTTTATTTAGCAAGAATGCATTAAATTTTATAATGTGTCAAAAGATTTCTATTAAGTTCATTCTATTCTATTATTCAAATAAATGTAAATAAAACTTTCTTGTCATCAAATAATACTGGAATTTTTTTTATTACTTTCCACAAAAACATTAAGCAGCACAACTGGTTTTAACACTGATTGATGATAATAATAAGAAATGTTTCTTTGGAATCAAATCAGCAGATTTCTGGCGGATCATATGACGCTGAAAACTGGAGTAATGGCTGCTGACAACTTTTTGGCTTTTGACATCACAATAAATTAAATTTTAAAGTATCCTCAACAGTTATTAAATATATACATGTAATGCACATAAAAAATCATGTCTTTCATAAATCTCATAACATAATGCCAATACCTCCTGAAAGCCATTATACTGGTCGCAGCATGGACAATCCCAGCAGTTTCTGTTCCCATAGGGAACAATTGTGTTCTGATTGCAGAACCAACAATTCACTTGGACATGACTTGGCTTCTTCCTGTAAAATAAAAAAGGGTCATATTTAGAAGAACTGCTACAAGTTACTATGCCTTATTATAACGGAAAAAACTAATTCCATTAACATGACCTGACAGACCACAAGTGGTTCTTCCACTACTGTCTGTTCTGCAGAGAGCGGGGGTAAAAACTCTAACTGCAAAGGCAAGTAAATATATAACGCTTAAAATAAATGAGAAGAGAAAATGCTTCCATATATTTTTATTTGCTGACATTAAAAGCTGTGTATCCAATCAAACTACAGTATTTTAGAGTGCATTCATCTAATGAATCTCACTTCTCCTGAGATTTATACATTTAAAAAAATAATGTCAATTGTATCATTCAGCTTATGTCCTGTTGATAGTAGTCCAGCAGTCCAGTGTTTTTGTTTGCATCCATTTTCATGGAGACAGTAAAACCTGAACTTTGAATCTAACGCAAAACTGGGATTTTTCTTTCTTTTTCAAACAGCACAATCAGTGCAGGACCTGAGACTGCATGATGACTATTGTTTGATTAATTTTAATTGATGATTCATTGACTCATTTTAGAGCTGATAAGGGCCTGACAAACTCAGCCTGTGATGATAACATCATCAACATCAAGTCAAGTAATGTAATGGCATATTTTTGAATGAAATGGCAGAAATTTGAATGAATAAGAATTCAGGGAAGCTTTACATATCTTACTACTCCATAGATAATTAAAAGGTGTAAATTAATACCTTGGTATAGTCTAAAATGTGATTCATTCAATGAAAATCAGAGCAGAGCATTTGTGTAGGCTATTACAAACAAAAGCTCATTACAGTTGGGATTTGCTTCATCGTTTCTGACAGTTTGATAGCAATGAGTCTTTTCTAAGTTGCTCTAACCATTGTAATTATTTTTCCGCCAAAATAACAATAACTTGGTACTAACCAACAGTGCAATCAGAAAATGAATTTAAATGAAACTTCATAAAGGGGCTAGAACATTAATTTATCGTTATTTTACAGAGGTAACAATAACCGTAGTACTTATGACATTTGTGGTGGAAACTATTAATATGTCGGTGAATTTTTTTGGTCTGTTTGAGCACGATAACGAAATCTCAAACGCTAGTTTGTATAGCGCGCGCCACTCTATGGCTGCGCGCGAGCACACGCTTTTTGCAAATACTGCTGCTGTGCATGTTAATTGTAGTGAATCGTTAAAAGCAATCGATAAAGTGCACTGTAGTTCATAGCTCTTGCTAACTTATGTGTTAAATGAGGCCCAGCGACATGTTATGGGGAGGGTTACAATACCTGGTTGCAATTCTATAGATCAGCGCTCCTCCTGCAGCAATCGCCGTCGCTCCGACACCACCAACTACAAATGGCGGGTATTGTAGTAATATTTGGTTAAAGGCCTCCATTGCAAAACGGGATATTAATAGTAGTGTTATTCAGGAGAAACCACACGCTGGAGTAGGTCATGCGGCAACAGAAGCGCGAATCAATCTACAACATGGTCATATCCAGGTCATGAATGCGTGTCAAAATAAAGGTTGGACTTTGTGAAAACATTCTAAACAAAATAATAAAAATAATGTAAAACTTAGTTATTTTAATATATAATTAAAATCTAAAATTATAATATTGAACTATAACTATTTTTTTTACTATTTCACATTGTTTATAACTTAAAAAAAATGAGTATGCTTTTAAATATGCAGCATTTTTCATTAACATTAAGCCATTAGCTTTATCTATATTCGACCCGTTTCCTTCTTTGGAGTTTGTAATTGCTGCTTTATGCGGTGCATAAAATGGACCAGTCGTTTTGCCTTTTCAATAAAGTGAATTTAAGCAGAAATATGGTATAAAACTGCCCTCTTGAGGCAACGTATGTAAAAGCCATTTATAAGCTTTACAGAGACATTACAAACATATTAAAAACTTTTGAACAGTGTATTCTCATTTTTCAGTCACCTTAAAGTTTTGTCAAAATTTTAGTCGTATCAGTAATCATAAGTTCAGTCGTATTTAACAAATGATTACATGCTTAAAAGCACGAATGTTGACATGACTTTCTCTTCCAAATTACAAATGATTCATAAGCGCCTCTCACTTTGTGTACAGCATTGTGGCACAAGAGATAAGACACCTACTACGAGTAGGCTCAAAGATCATGTGCTTGTTTTGTAACCTCGTGTTGCTTCAAGTTAACAGCCGGGATTGACTTTTTGTCATTTTCAAATTCTTGCTAACACTCATAAACTCATCCCAACAGACTTTAAGAAGGTGCATTTATTTATGTGACTCATTTCAACTATGCATTTCCAACAAAAACAAAAAAATAAAACAATTTAATAATCTCATAATTTAATTAAACCAACAGTAGTAGCATATGCATCAAGGCCCTCCTTCTCTGTAAAAGTTGAACAACCTATCTTACAGTAAACAGATTAAACATTTCTAGCAAATAGGTGAATGGAATTAATTGGTCAAACTCCAGAATGCTACCAGGTGTCACGAAGCAGGAAAGCATTACAAAAATATTGCAACGTGAGCATGTCGGCTCTTAAAACGTTATTCTATGCCCTCATTTGAGTATCATTTCCATTCCTTCCAAAAACATAAAAACCGGATCCACCAATGAGTAACTCCAAAACCCTTGGACATGTACCATATCCTAGATCCAAAGAATTCAATGGACTGCAACAAAACACTGCTACTTATAATAAGAATAATTTAGTTAACTTAAAGCACTATTTGTATATTCAGATGACCTTTTCTGTACACTGATACAGTATACACAAAGAGCTATGCAATATGCGCCACTTACATAACACACAAACAAGCAAAACAGTTCCGATAACAAGCATTCAACTTAAAGATAAAAAAAGTTGTTTAAAGTCTTTGGGTAATTCAAAAGAAAATCCCCATTCACGATGGATTCTATTCTGTTCACGTTAGCTGCAGGTCAAAAGTATTTTTTGTGTGCTTGTTGTGTGCAGGTTCATTTGGAGGGTTCACCCAGCAGATGGACAATGAGCTCATATGTGGACAGCACTATGGCTGTGTTGGGGATCTGTCTGATAAGCTGTGGAATGAGTCCTCTGTAAAAAGCAGCGTAGCCCTCTTCCACCGCCACAAGGCGCGCCGTCTGAAAGAAGTACTTGTATTTGCTTCCCTCTTCTCGGAGTCTCGTCCGAATGACCTCTGGAAGAAACACAAGGAAAGGATGGTCATTAAAAGTGCGAAGGATTGGTAAAAGTTTTAGCAAATTCTTTTAATTACGGCAATGAGAAATCAGTTTTCCTGAAAATGTTATTATATATATATATATATATATATATATATATATATATATATATATATATATATATATATATATATACACACACACACACACACACACACACACACACACACACACACACACACACACACACACACACACACACACACACACACACACACACACACACACACACACACACACACACACACACACACACACACACACACACACACACACACACATATAATATAATATCCTTATAAGGATTTCTATAAATGTTTTTTTTAAATATAAAAAGGAAGTCTCTTGTGCTCACCAAGACTGCATTTATTTGATCAAAAATACATCAATTTTAAATTGTATACTGTGTATATATATGCATACAATATATGTATTGTAAAGTTTTATTCACTCCTGTGATTGCAAAGCTGTATTTTCAGCATCAATACTAGAGTCTTCAATATCACAGTTGTGCTGCTTAATATTTTTGTGGAAACTGTGGTGCTACACACACTCACACTCACACTCACACTCACACTCACACTCACACTCACACTCACACTCACACTCACACTCACACTCACACTCACACACACACACACACACACACACACACACACTCACACTCACACACACACTCACACACACACTCACACACACACTCACACACACACTCACACACACACTCACACACACACTCACACACTCACACACACACACACACACACACACACACACACACACACACACGAGATAATGTTTTAAATGAAAAAGTTCAGAGAAATGTGAAATTATGGTAAAGCTGAAGTGATACTTTGAAATATCAAACTAAAACCGCCAGTAGGTGGTGGCAAGTCACTGTTTTAATGAGTGAGTCAAGTCATTCATTCATTCAGTAACAAAGCAAGTGGCTGTATTTATGAATGGGTCATTGAATCATTAACTCTGCTGATTCCTTCAAGGCTTCAGATTCATTCCCTAACAAAACACTGCAGTGTGTTGCTTGGTTTGCTTTCATTGGAACTATTATTTTGTTGCAAAATATTAACATTCGTAGCAAACAATATTGACAATAAAGTGTATAAAATGTACGTCACTTAATATTACCTTTTTATGTTCTTGAACTGTTTTTTGAACATATAAAATCAATGTCATTTGCAATCTTGTGGCTATTCAGGAAAAATGCATTATTGCTCGTTTAATATATTATTAACATTAAAAACGAACTCACACAGTGTATGTTTTTGTATCAAAGAGCATTTGAGTCTTAAATCGATCTCTATGCACAGTTTGTGTTGTTGTGTTGTTTAGTGTAAGTGCTAAAACCCCACTTTTACAATAGTACATTGTTGAGAACGGCAGTAATGTAGAACGATTTGCTATACTTTGCACGCAACCCATCATATGCACACTGCTTGTGTGGATGCAGTCAGTTTTGAGCACAAAAGATGAGGTAATTTGATTGATTGTCAGGTATTTGACCTTTTACGACACCACCATTTTCCTGTTTTTACACAGTAAGAAATACATGCTCGGTTTTAATGTTATTTTAAGGTGGGGTAGAATTAAATGAAGGGGAAAAACTCAGCATTTGGTTCGCGTACCCCGTCAACTCGCACACTTGTTTAGTGGTTGTTTAGTTTGGGAACCACTGCTACTGAGGAAGCAATCTATGTATATATTTAGACATAGACTGGCTGATAGATAATAACAACCTACCATGTGGATAAGCTATGCAGGAGGCACAACCCTTGGCAAATGCAGCAGCAAACATCAGGCCCAGGAAATCTGAAGCCCCTTTTTCTGTGTCCGTGGCAGGAGTGGTGAATCGACTCTGCGCTAGGTACTTCTTTAACGTCTCATAAATGAGGAAGCAGATCATTGTCTCCGAGATGCCGGCGTACGACGCCGTCAGGCCCCGGTAAAAACCTCGTATGCCCTCTGTCTTGTACACATACCGTGCACATTGTAATGCGTTCATTTTCTTCTCTCCACGTGCCCTGGAGGACAAAGAGACAGACGGTCAGGTGATCAGGAAGAAATGGATTCTAGAATTTAACATGATTAACTCTAAGGTAACAGTTCTGATTTTAAAACTTTGATCCAGCATGAATACTTGTAACTTTTCTTTGCATTGCATAATGTGGTTTGCGTGTAGGGTGGAAGGGAGAATTAAATGGCAGACTATTTTCAGTGCACCACCTGATATAATTCTCCCATCTGACCCTAGCAGCCGACGGCCGGCACTCTTTATAGCACAGATATAGAACATGCCTGCTAAGCCTCGACTGGTGCGTCAAGGTGGATATTTGTACTGTAGCAGATTGGATCACATGCTTATCATCAAGACTGTGCTAATGGGTTGTACATCCCATCCTAAAAACTCATTATCCTCACAGTATCTGGGGATGCATTACATCTCACACGCAAATGGGCCACAACTCAAGGATCTAATACAGATAATGTGTCATGCCATCATGCAAGTTCCCTGTGGAGAGTAAAGAAGGGTGAAACTACAGCATTAACATACTTCCTCTCAAGCTGCATTCTTGTTTTGACCATCCAGATGGGATTCATCAGGGAGTTTGTGATGAACGCTGAAAGGAAAACAAAGCAATTAGGGATCCAAACATTAACTTTTCTTTGTAAGCATCAAACGGTTGCATAAATTTCCCTCTCAAGTTCTGGGAAACGCTATGGGCAATATTACATTAATGTTCCTTAAAAACCTTAAGGCCTCACCTGCAAAGCCTGCTGAGGACATGTGGACGACTCCACTGTTCGGCACAAAGATGCCATTGAAAGTCTCTTTTGACTTCGAATAAGCAGCAAAATAGATGGCCCTGAGGAAGAACAGAAATAGTACATCAGTACTTTATACTGTTGAACTCAACGCCCCCTGCTTCCTCTCGCCATGCATGACACTGCAAAGTTCCTTTTAATATGAAGGAGGGAAATTCGCACTGAAAGGCTGCCAATGTTTTATCTAGCCAAACAGCTTGCAGTGAGAGTTCCTGAAAGTGCAGTCCATTCTCTTTGCTGAATGTCTGGAACAGACTGCACAAAGAGCTGAATAAGCACCCAGACCTACTGCCATGATGACCGTGGGACACGATGACATAACAATAACAGCAGTATGCAAGCGTGAAAAAACTATTTCTAACCTGCTTAGAAGTAATAGTGATTTGAATCTAATTAAGTGGGCTAGAATAGGAAAAGTATGGCTATTGTTCCTGAGAAAAATTCTCAATAATAATAAATTATAATTATTATTAATACTACTCCTGTGAATTTTGTCACTTTATCTTATCTTAACACAACCTTTTCCTAATTCAAAGTGAAAGCTACAAGGTAAGGTATGGTTATTGTTATGGAGAAATTCTTATACCATTATATTTTAAATAAAAAGTTATTATTATTATTATTATTATAAAGTTCTTAACACCAACTTTTCCTAATTCAAAATTAAAATGGAAAAAGCAAAGGTACTGTTATGAAGAAAAATATTTTTATAATAAAAAATAGAAATTCTCAGAATACTAATAATATAATTTAAGAAATTAGTCACTTTTTAAACTATCTTCAGAATAAAACAACAAGGATTTAATTACTTCTTTTCCTTGTTCAAAAATATCTGTTTTTGTAAAAAAAAATTAAACATTTTTTTTTCTACTATATAGTATCCAACCAAAAGTCTACACTTGGTCATAAACTGTATCGTTATTAGTTTATGACTTGTCAATATTCATGTCACCAAACCATTGCGGCAAACACAGTACTGACATTTCACATATTCATTTTACTACTGGACAGTCTCGTACCAGGAAACAGAAGACTTTATATTTAAATGACCTCTGAGGCTGACTGGGAAAGAAATCCACTCTACAGGTTAGCTTTGATTAAATTTAACCATGACACTAAATTCTTAATCTTGATTTTCACAAAACTGAATTGAACCATTACCTTGAGGGTGCAACACCAACCAGATTTGGACCCAATCCTCTGAAGAGAGATCTTGGTCCCTCTTTCTCTAGAATTGACCTGATGAGTGTAGAGAGATTAAATGTAGACAAATAACAACGCTCATTTGTATTATTATTATTCCAGTCAGATTACACAAGATCAGTTTACAGTCCAGTTACACAGCTTGTTTTGAACACTGCTGCAAAACTAGTGACACCTTTTTTTCCATATTAATTTCCTTTATGATACACCCATATGACACCAAACCCTCCTTAGCAGCTAAATACTGAATGTAGACAGTAGCGAATCAAATTTATTGCTAAATCGCTTTCCCAAAGTGCTGTTTCTCATCACAGGTTGATAATACATCACTTCCTACAAGGAAAAACATTCATTGTACATTTACTTAATCACTTGACTGAAAACAATGAAGAATGATTCACAAGGCAAATGCTTCCTCGTGAAGAATAAAAGGACAGACATGGTGTCATTTTTCCCAAGGTAGATATTGAACCTGTTCAAGGAAATTGAAATGTCACTGCATATTGGAGTCACGTAGACCCATACATTCCTCAGAGACACTTAGTCAGGGACATGTTTGCGTGTAGTAATTCGAGCACAGCAAGAAGGCATCATGTGACAGTGCTGGTTCCTGAGAGCCATGCTTTGCCTGACTACCCAAAATAGACATTCACTTATGAGCTCTTCTGCCTTTACATAAGGCCGTCAGCAACTGGCAGTTAAACACCCCCTCATCATCATCAACAGTAGCATCTAACAGCAGGATAAGAGTTGCTTTAATCTGCTTTCATGTAGAAGATCAAATCCAGTGCTAAATGCACCCCACAGAGGATCCGGATCTACTCTCAGGCACATTCATGTTCGGGTGGATGACGACGTCATATTGTTTGTACTTTCTTGCTTACCGTAACACCTGTAGCAAGCCTGGGGTGACAGGTCCCGGTCTAATGACACCAGCACCGTTGAATGTGCCTAAATGGACCTGGAAAACAGGTCTGAGGGTGAGGCCAGATGACTGTAGTCTGGTTTTTAACACCTCCAGGGGACAGGTCATGATGGCACCTACAGTTCCACCACATCTGTAAATAAAGCAAAACAACTGTGACTGCTGGTTCTATATAAAAGTAAGATTTTTTTTCTTCACTTATAATAATACAAAAGATTTCTATTTCAAATACATTTTCTTTTGAACTTTCTACTCATCAAGGAATCTTCGCAGAGAAATCTTCAAAGAAAAATCATGGTTTCCACAAAATTATGCAGCACAATTGTTCTTAATATAGATGAGAAGAAAAGTTTTCTTGATCACCAAATCAGCATATTAGAATGATTTCTGAAGGATCATGTGACACTGAAGACTGGAGTAATGATGCTTTGAAATCACAGGGAAAAAGTACATTTTAAAATATATTCAAAGAGAAAACTTCTTTAAATAGTCATTTTTAATTCTTTAATTTTGATTAAATGCAGACGTAGTGAGCATAAGAGACTACTTTCAAAAACATTTAAAAAAATTGTACCCACTCCAACCTTTTGAACGGTACTGTATATTTATTTAGATTGTACATCTATAATATATAATAAAAAATGTTTAAATAATGTAAGTTCAAAAGAATTTGGGAAAATAAAAATTGGGTTGGGTTGTGGACCAAAAAAGGTTGAGGGCCTCCAGATTAGATACAGAGACTAAATCAACTTGTTATGTGTTATAAAACCTGCAGTTACACTTGCTGTTTGAGGCAACAAATCCAGTTCAAACTAAACTTTAGACGCAAATATGTGTGTGCGCGTCAGCAACACTTGCGGACAACCTTTCGGGCTGTTGTAAGAGTCAAGAGTATAAAAATGAGGTCAAGGAAAACAAACTGAACTTAATCAAAATGACACGATGTGACGCATGTGACATTGATCGTGATTCACATTACAAAGTTAAACAAATGGAGCTCTGCACTGTGATCAGGGTTCCTACAGGTACTGTAAAAGGAAACTCCAGGACTTTAAAGGACTTTAAGCACTACTTTTTTTGGTTTTCAAGGACTACAATCAGAGATTTCACAAATCAAACAATATCTTTATTACCTTTAGATAAAAAAAAAGGTAACTAAATAAACCAATAAAACAAAATGGTACAAATAAAGTGAAGCACATGCAATGATTTTGGTAACTTTAATCATTAAAAAGGATACTAAAGACAAAGATATCCATTTCCTTATTCAAACAGATTTTTTTTCTTCTCATGAATATATGATTGACCTGAAGAATGAAAGCTGTATCATGGATATTGGATATTTATAGGAGAAATATCACGTTCATAGCCATTCGAAATGGCTCTATATCTATATCAGAATGGCTACAGCATAAATTTTTTTCGTGAAAAGATTGTTCTATCAATAAAATTAAACACTAATTTCACATATATTGTTTTTCAATAATTCAACCACTTTTCAAGTACCTTTTTATAAATATGTCTGTTTTCAATGGTTTTCTAGGACTTCAATTTCAAATTCAAGTACTTCAAGCACATTGTATGAACCATGTTATATAACCATGATATATATTACCCTGGCTCTAAAACAAAGCAAACTCAGATGAGCCTGACTGACCATGTAAACAAATGAGAAATGAAAGAAGCAGCCAACCAGTAAAGCAGGGAAAAAATCCAGTCCAACCTGCAAGGCCATTTCAAAAACAAAAAAATGTGCACAGCAATTGTACTTAATAACCTGGGGCCGGATTCACGAAACATTCTGAAGAATAAAATTCTTCTTTACTAAAAATTACTTCTTATTTTCTAACTTAAGAAAAAAAAAAGATACGAATACTTTGTATTCCCAAAAAATTTCTTAACTTAAGAAGATTTTTGTGAATCCAGCCCCTAATGTGTAGCTTGTTTATTTCAAGTGAGACTCAAGGCAAATCAATTTACATCACATATCATGTTTCAGAGAAGTCACAACATGTTGACACAGGTCACGGGATGTGCAGGAGAAGTACAGGGCATGTGAAGAGCACAATGCCTCTGACCTCAGGACAGAAAGTAAGGGACAGATTAACCACAAATCTGTCTGAGAAGCACATTCAGTGACAAGGGCAGACGTCCTCAACAAAAGCGTTAAGCCCAGCATTGATGCAAGTCTCCTCTGCACAGCTTGCCTTCTCGTAAAGTGATCCAGCTCGCAGAACACCAAGGGGAATGTTTTTATACCAGACCGTTTTGAAGCAGACAAACAAAGCTTGGGGCATGATTACATAATGCTCGTAACATGTTTGAATAAAACAAACACACAGATGTCTGTGCCCTTCAAAACAAGTCCACTGAATTAATGTGTAATTGAGCTCAATTTGGTTAAATCTTTAACTGGCACTTAAATTATTAACTTATTCTAAAGTTAGGCTAAATAACAGAGATTATAAGTGGCTTCATATACGTGGTTTGTTCAATGATATAGTCTACAACTAGCTTTTTTATTTAAAAAAAATATATTATATTGTAAAGCGTTTCCCTGCAGCTGTGGTTCTGCAGCTGGATACTTTTGGAGATCCAGCAAACACGAGCACTTCAATTGTCCTTTTAAATAGCTGTCACACGTTCACCTACATTCATGGCTCTAATATACATACATGCTTGACATGGGTATGAATCTCTCTGTCCTTGAAAGAGCCAAGCACTTCCACAGCCACATTTTACCAAGAGCAAGTGACATTGAACAGCCTGCGCAAATGCAACGCATTTAAATGCGCACAAAACAGACGATTCTCACACGTTCTCATGCTATTGAGAAAGTGTGACACATTCACAAGGACAAAATAACAATAAATCATTATCAGTCGTACAGGAGTAGTAGATGAGTACTGATATTCAATACGGGTTGGTTGTAGGACGAAAATAATAGCGGAATGACCTTCACCTTGGATGTTTTCATGTAACGTTAAAGTAAGGCGCTTCTATTTGATTATTCAAAGGTTGCTAAAGCAAAATAGCTCTGCAATAACGATCATTTGATTCTTTATTTCCTAAATCTACACTCCACGGGCACATGTAAGTTACATATTTCACATTTTAATAGCAGCACATTAAGAGCTCGCGAGAGATGTTCTCGTCTCGTGTATAATGACACAATTACGTAACGCATCACTGTGTCTTTGACAGCCTAGACCGAAATAAAGTTTTAACCCCATTCAGGCATCATTTTACAACAGTTATCACAATTAATAGTATATATTATATTGATGTGACTTGAGCACTAAACCTGCTCGCGTATTTAAATATAATATAAAACACGTCGGTCGCGTGACTGGATGCTGCTCTGGCTAGTTTCAGCGCTAGCTAAAAGCTAACAAGAGCTGTCTTCATTTAAACTCGTCAAAGGAGATATTAATAACAGACACACGGTCTTTCTCTTTTGATATGAGTGTGACATTCAGTAAAAAACACTGCAGTCCGCTTAAAATTGCTTTCGACCTTCCAGCAACCGTCATCCTCGTTTTCATATGGATTAAAAAAAAGTAATTTATGTTACACTCACCCCCCTGCGAAGAGATGTAACAACGTATCTTTCTGCGCCATTTCAAAGAGCCATTACACCTCACAAAACGTTAGACTTTAAATAAAAACAAAATAAATGTAGTCACTTGGGCCAACGGCCTGATGATGCTCCGCCACCGGCTTTTCTAGCTTTAAACCCGGATAACGACGAACATGAGAAGTACCCTGAACACGTCATAGGGGCTGGACGGGGGTGTCGTCCATGACGTCACACAATCGGCCCATCCACAAACAAAACTGTAAAAAAACAAAACAAAAAAACCTGTAACATTAACCTGTGATACAATATATATAAACGTTTAAACGGGAAAATTCACACAGTCAATAATTTTATTTATTAAATATATTTTTTTTTTAGTTTTTTAGTATTTGCATTTAAAACATATTGTGGATATAATTGCACTTTGTCATTCTATTATATTTTATTGTATTATATTCTAAAGGTTGTGGCTGTTATCAGTGTTTTTTTTTTAAAAATACCTAGAGAGGTGACATTACAATATTTAGGCTATATAATAACCACCTGGGTGTCAACGAGCCATATAAGTTGTAAACTTTTGAAATAATGTCTGTTTGGCTATTTAAAATTTCAGCGAATTATTGACAGCTGAATGCAGCACATGAAGTTATTTAGTTACATAAAATAGAAGTAATAATCAGCTAACCTTCAGTTCTTCAAAATGAAGAAATATTACATAATAAGAAAACACATGCTTGCTGATCAGCCACTGAAAAATCAGAAAAGGAATCAGCATAAATATGTGATGGAATATGTTATGTAAAACACCAGATGCCTAAATAGACAAGCTAAAATGGTGGAGACTCCTGCAAAATATTTAGTTAATTTCGGAGCGAATGTGATACCATGTCCAGTACTCTGGCATGTAAAAAACTAGTTGGACAGACAACCTGTTTCGAGTAGAGCAGCCTATGAGAAGAGGGGGTGTGTGAGGGGAGGGAGGTACAATTCTAACCACTCACCTTTTAACTATGCACTGATAAGTGGGTCTTGAGGGTTGTTGACACTGGCATGTTTGTTAATTATGCTGTCTTGGCAAAAAAAAAGAAGAAGAAAAAAAGCACTCTCACACACACACACACGCACACACGCGCACACGCACACACGCACACACACACACACACACACACACACACACACACACACACACACACACACACACACACACACACATACAACTTAAAGACTATCATCATCGTATTGAAGATACCCACTGGTTAATAATAAACCCCCTATAGAAAAAGCTTAAGTTCTCTATTGTTTTCATGTTAAGGGTTGACAGTAAATATTTATTGCAGAATCATGTAGACATCCTGTGGGACTAGTTATTCTAGACATTTATTTACCCTTACAGATAGCGAAACTATCACCATCACTTCTGCACTTTTTTATCTTAATCTGTTGATCTGTTTATTTAATTTAAATGTCTTTCTATCTTTCAATTCTTATTTTAATGAGGGACATTTACTGCACTAAATTTAAACTCCTAAATATAAGACTTATGAAAACAATAAGATTATTATAAGTTAATTATAGTTATTTTACAGTTATGACAGTTCTGTGGGGGTTTCTGGTCACATGCCTTTTTTTGGCCACACAAATTTTAATGACAGGCTGTCTTGGCAAGACATAACATGGCTTGTTATGGCTTAAGATATTCACATATGAGACAGCATGGATCTAATATTAGCTAAGTTGTTTATCTCTCCAGGGGAATATAAAATATAAATTGACTCAGATATCCTGGTCTTTGATTCTGTTCCAAATTCCTGCAGATTGAGTGAGTTCAGACAGTTCACGACCTTCATGTTCAGAGTTCTACATTTTGGATCAACCAAAGACAGGGCATGCAACAGACCATTGGTATTGCATAAGCAGGGAATGTGATATGGTGCCACCAGCTTAATTTACACAGGATATGAGTTTCATGTTTAAGCCTATATAAAACAAGTGGTAATATTTATTCAAGAAACATCCATTAAGGATGTTGTTTGATGATTGATATGTTCAATATATGAAAATATATTTTAATAAATATTGTATTGCATTGTGATTGTATTGCATTGTATAGACATATACAATATACAGACATATACAATATATATATATATATATATATATATATATATATATATATATATATATATATATATATATATATATATATATATTGCATTATAGTGTGAATAAATATACCCCCCCCCCCCATACATTTAAAATGAGGAAAAATAGCTTAATTCTTTTTTTTTAAATCTCAATTAACCAAATGTTCTTTTCACAAACAAACGAAAAGATGACATGTTTGACATTGAATCAGTAACTACAACAGCACAGTCTCAATAACTAAAGATACAAGTCCTCTTAGACATGCACGAAATAACAGAAAAAAATAACATATAGACCAAAGACAAAACAAAGGAAAACCTGCACAGTTTTTATGATCAACTCTACGCTTTCAGATGGTTGGGAAACCACGCCATCCTAGGAGAAACAAGTAAAATAGCAAGATGTCAAAATGCTACATTTATTTAGAAATGGTTTTATAAAAACAAATCTAATTTCTATTATTGTTGTTGTTTGTTTTGTTTTTACTGATATTTGGGATATTGGGATATTTCATTCGTTTTTATCCACGCTACGCAACGACAACGATAAATGTCCGTTTATATTTTACCATGTTTTGATGTGATGTAGTTTAATCTTAGCAAAACACTGATAATACACTTCAGTCTTAAATGAAATAGCTGATTTGACTCTAGGTCGGAACCATTTGGAGGTTACATTTGTTGCAGGGGGAACCACAATAATTAAATGGACCGGAAGTAGATAGAGTCACATTGAACATTTTGAACTGGCGAGGTATGTAATCCGATGGGATTTTTCTTTTAAACGATCTTAAGAGTTGCCTTCTTGTTTACAGATGTATTAGTATCTTTATACTTATTTGGTTTTTGTTGCTTACATTTTTTTCAGCGATACTAACAGTTATCGTTTTAAGCTATGAAGCCAGCTAACAGTTGCTACTGGTTTGAATGAAAGACCTTCCTCTACTGTGAACTGCATAGTGTTAAGTAGAGTGCAGTATATTCTCAGTAAAAAAATGCTTTGTTAAAAAAAAAAAAAAAAAAAAAAAAAAAAACGTTTTTAAAGATTTAATGTGACCTTTATATAGCAAAGAAAATGTCACATTCTGTAAAAATCAACCCTTGGGACATAAAAGTGCCTGTGGTGGTTGAAGAAACACTCATTTTGAAGCTACACAACTGTGTATTTTGTATATTTTCAGTCCACGATGCTCTTGAGGGTGCAACAGCCATAGGACTATAAACCATGTTTCTTCCAAGGGTGGTTTCACGGCTGAACCTGCTTTCCCAAGTGTCTGGTAAGCTCATTAGGTTTTGTACCATTAACACTTTTTTTTTTTAAAGATGATTGCTGTACAATGTCCTATACTTTTTTTCAGGTTCATTGCAGAACCAGAGCCAGGTCTTATGCAGTGCTGTTCAACGCTGTCGTTCTACCCGTTTCAGAACGCTTCACTATACAAATAGATGCTTCACTTCAGCTGCTGACAACAAACTTCCACCCAAACTCTGGACACCTCTTGAGCCAGAGTTAGAGGAGGTTCTTGTGCCCCGTAAACTTTCAGTTTCACCCTTGGAAAGCTGGCTTTCTCTGCGCTACTCTCTCCCCTCATTGCTGGAGGCTTCTCCGCCTCTGCAAGAATGTGAGATTGTGGGGAAATCCATGGTGCTGCCTCCGTGTGTGCTGCCATTACTGGAGGATGGGGAAAGCTCAACACCACTGAACTGCAAGAATGTGCTGGAGATCCGAAGAAGGAAGATGAACAGGCACAAATACAAGAAGCTGCTAAAACGGACCAAGTTCCTTAGGAGGAGGGTGAGAGATGTCAGGAGGAAGAAAAAACAGGTCAGTTATGTTACACATCTAGCTAGCAAAAAAATAAATATTGATATATACACACACAGTATATAGCGTAATTAGTTTATAATTATATAGTTAACGTCTGTAACATATTAGAGTTGTCATTTTACATTAACAAGTGCTTTAATTATAAATGCATACCATAACATTTTTTTTTTACAGGCTAAGTTTGAGAGAGATCTTTCCCGAATCGTTAGGCGAGCTGGACTGAAGAAAGCTCCAGATGAATGGACAGCACCCAAAGTCTATGTCAGACCGAGTCAGTCTAAAAGAAATGTGTAATTAACAACTGTCATTTTAAATATTTGTGACTTTTTTCATACTATTCAGACTATCAATACTGCATCGGGAGCGAAACAGTGACTTGAAATTCACACACTCGTCATGCATATGTACTTATTACTGCAATAAAAAGGCCTCACCTCTCTGTGTTGTGCATTGTGTAAGAGCTCATATCCCCTTTTGTGAATGACTCAAATAGAACCCATATCCGTTTTCTGAGCTGTGGTTTTTGTTTGTTTGAATGTTTATTGTAGAATCTACAGTACTGTGAAAAAGTCTTAGGCATGTTAATATCACCCCCCCCCCCCAACAAAAAAAAGTTTTTAAGTCAGTTATTTATATCTTTTGCTGTAGTGTGTCAGTAGCAAATGTCAGTTTACATTTCCAAACATTCTTTTTGCCATTAATTGTAATAATCCAGTGAGATTTGTGTATGCAAAAGGAATCTGACAACAACCAGGATGATCTAATCTCACCATCATCGAGTCCATCTGTGATTACATGAAGAAACAGAAAAAACTGAGACAAACTAAATCCGGAAGAACTGCAGGAACATCTCCAAGATGCATGAAGAAACCTTCCTGCAAAGCTACAGTACTGTGAAAAGTACTGGCACTTGTGTTAAAATGCTGTAAAGTGAGAATGCTTTCAAAAATAAAATCACAAATTGAATTTATTTATGATTTCTATTAACTAATTCAAATCAATATATGGTGCAACGACCCTCTGTGTTTAAAACGGCTTTTGTCCAGGTAAACTTGCGCATAGTTTTTCAGGTAGCTTTGCAGGAAGGTTTCTTCAAGCATCTCGGAGATGTTCCCGCAGTTCTTTTCTGTTTCTTCATGTAATCACAAATGGACTCGATGATGGTGAGATCAGATCATACCGGCTGTTGTCAGACTCCTTGTGCATACACAAATCTCACTGGATTATTACAATTAATGGCAAAAAGAATGTTTGGAAATGTAAACTGATATTTCCTACTGACACACTACAGCAAAAGATATAAATAACTGACTTAAAACCATTTTTTGGGGGGGCGGGAGGAGCATATTAACATGCCTAAGACTTTTGCACAGTACTGTATATTCTCAAGTCACCACTAGGGTGAAGCAAATCATCTCCATATCTACCTTCTTTTTTTTTTAACCATATTCTCATGTCACCACTAGGGTGAAGAAAAACATTTTTTATTCTCTACTGTAGTATTTTTTTTTATTTTATTAAATTAAATAAAATTCTTATTTTTTTATTTATTTTTCGCAAT